>NC_036842.1:19013664-19166968 GCF_002910315.2 Salvelinus sp. IW2-2015
AGAGAGAGAGAGAGAGAGAGAGAGAGAGAGAGAGAGAGAGAGAGAGAGAGAGAGAGAGAGAGAGAGAGAGAGAGAGAGAAGAAAAAAGGCCCTATAAAAGAGGTAGGAGTAGTGTTGTCAGCCCTCTGCGGTTTCCTCACCCTTGTAGTAGCCTAAAGACAAGGCCATGTGGCCGCAGATCCCTTCTATTGTCACATCAAGGGGGGCTTGCTAGACAAGTAAACAGAAGGAGGGAGGGAGGGACGGCACCCGTTTCTCATCCTCAAACACCAATAGTGCACCCCCTCTCTCGTCCCCTCCATTCCACCCCCTGTGTCCCTTCAGCCTCTGCGCAGCTCAAACTGGGTGTTTGGAAGTTACAAGCAAAACACCTAAAGCCTATGGTTCCCTGAACAACACAGCAGCAACAGCGGAGAAGGAGCTCTAAGATCTGTACTGTTGTGTTTCCCCCCTCTACCCCTCCATCGGTCCTTAATTCAGACCAGCTGTCTGCTTACGAGCAGACAACATTGAGCACCCGGTCTGCAGATACACGCTGTTGTTTTTAAATCACCACTTAAGGTAAAAGGAGGGAAGGAGGTCCGAGAGCAGACAGGCAGCCAGAAGAGCAATGTGGCTGTGTGTGACAGAGAGAGACACAATTAGACCCACCCGAATCATGAGAAAACAAAAAGATAATTACTTGACACATTGGAAAGAATTAACAAAAAAACGAGCAAACTAGAATGCTATTCGGCACTAAACAGAGAGTATACAGCGGCAGAATACCTGACCACTGTGACTGACTCAAACTTCAAAGGAAAGCTTTGACTACGTACAGACTCAATGAGCATAGCCTTGCTATTGAGAAAGGCCGCCGTAGGCAGACCTGGCTCTCAAGAGAAGACAGGCTATGCGCACACTGCCCACAAAATGAGGTGGAAACTGAGCTGCACTTCCTAACCTCTAATGTATGACAATATTAGAAACATATATTTCCCTCAGATTACACAGATCCACAAAGAATTAGAAAACAAACCCAATTTTGATCAATTCCCATATCTACTGTTTGAAATACTACAGTGTGCCATCACAGCAGTAATATTTGTGACCTGTTGCCACAAGAAAAGGGTGAATAGCAAACACCATTGTATATACAATCCATATTTATGTTTATTTATTTTCCCTTTTGTACTTTCACTATTTGCACATCGTTACAACACTGTATATATACATAATATGACATTTGAAATGTCTTTATTCTTTTGGAACTTCTGTGAGTGTTGTTTACTGTTCATTTTTATTGTTTATTTCACTTTTGTTTATTATCTACTTCCCTTGCTTTGACAATGTTAACATATGTTTCCCATGCCAATAAAGCCCTTGAATTGAATTGAATTGAGAGAGAGAGCGAGAGAGAGAGAGGGTGGGGGGGATAGGGCCATTGAGGCCATTCTCCTGTGTGTCTCCTCCATGGAGGGGTTCACCCAGTCTGGCTGAAGCAGAGAGCCCTACTTCCCCTTTGGCCCTATAGTCATACCAGCCTAGACCAGTCAGATCCCAAGATGCATGTTGGCTGCCCTACCCCACACACTTTAGCAAGCTACGTGAGAAGGCTCCATTTGAAGACTCTTGCAGCCAGGGCAATCATTCAGGGTGGTAGAGAGAGGGAAAGTGAGAGAGAAAGAAAGAGAGAGAGACAGAGATACAGAGAGAGACACAGAGAGACAGAGACAGAGAGACACACATAGATAGAGGCAGAGAGAGAGGGACAGACAGAGAAACAGAGACAGAGAGGAGAAGAGAGAGACAGAGAGAGAAACAGAGACAGAGAGAGAGACAGAGACAGAGACAGAGAGAGACAGAGAGAGAATCAGAGACAGAGAGAGACAGAGAGAGAAACAGAGACAGAGAGAGACAGAGAGATAAACAGAGACAGAGAGACAGGGAGACAGAGAGCAGGGTTCTGCTCAAATGCAGCAAATAGGACAGACTGCCTATCAGCACCGTTTCTCACAATGATCCCCCCACCAAACGAAAGACGTAGAGAGAAGGAGGAGGGAGAGGGTAAAAAACCACAGAGCCAGAGACATAATGATGGTCTTAATTGCTTAATTTGCCTCTACCATGGCGTTTCCCGCTGCGGTTCAGATCGGATGCCAGTGGTAGAAGTTAGATCACCTCTGCAGAGGGAAGCCTTAGCCACAGCCAGGCTGGGAGAAGAGAGAGGCCCCAGACCATAACACCCAAACTCTACAACCAGTCACACACAGCCAGGCTGGGAGAAGAGAGAGGCCCCAGACCATAACACCCAAACTCTACAACCAGTCACACACAGCCAGGCTGGGAAAAGAGAGAGGCCCCAGACCATAACACCCAACCCAACGCCAACCTCGGGCTTAGGCGGAGACACACACACAGTCAAGATGGAAGAGAGAGGGCCCTAACCCCAACCCCAGGTCTATAGCTATAAACACACAGTCAGGCGAGCTGGAAGAGAGAAAGAGGGAGAGGCCCCAAGCGTAACCCCAAACCCAACAGTAACCTCAGCCACCCAAGAGCAGCCCACTCACAATATGTTAACTGGCTGCAGGGTGATCTCACAGTTCCTCTCTCTCTAACCTCATGGCCATCCTGCAGAGGAGAGTACATGCAGCATCTCTGGGACTCAGTTCATGAGTTGAAAATAGCCCATGCTTGTATACACTTCTCTGCAAATATTTTCATTCATAAGTATGAATGACATCTAATCAAGCCATAAACATCTATGTTACTTGTCAACAGAATGGTCCATATTCTGCTCCTGTGTACTGCGTAGCTTATGAACGGCCTATTCAGGGCGAGGGGTGACCCTGTTTGGCCTCTCAGGATTGGTCATGAAAAGTGCAGCTTTGGAACACGGCGTTTGCTGGAGCTTGTCCGCCCTAGCTGACTACCGCTGGTTTCCTCTACGTCCGGCTGCCCCTCCCTAAGTACACTGGATTCAACACACATTACGGCACATTTGGGGAGCGGATGTTTCTTATTTGGCCACGGCTCCCAAATGTGTTTATTTATTTCATCGAAACACATCCAGTAAACAGCTGCTTGGCTTCTTTTTCTTTTCTTTTTTCTTCATCCCCGCTTTGTTTTGTGAAAGTTAGCATAAATAAGAGCTCCATCAGGGCGGAAGAAGCGAGCATCTGTGAGACATTTGCGGGTCGAGTCCTGTGCGAGGTTCAAACCGCCATTATTTAGCGGAATGCTGGTAAGCGCCTGACGTGTGAGGTAATGTCCTGTCACCGAGGAGAAACGGCTCCCCAGCCCCACCCTTACCGCCAGGCACACCGTCCCATTGGCTACTGAGCTAATAACGGGGCTTATACGGCCTACTGAGAGGAGGCCGTGCTCTAGCCGCAGCCCAGCGAGTGAGCTGAGGGCAAAGTAATAGTGTGGTCTACCTACTCCCCTGATCTCATCTGTCAAGACCTAAGCAGTGGCTGGTGCTACGACCACAGAACCAGGGTGGGTGGGTGCACCAGTGCCAGGCCAACCAGCCGATCGCAGATGGATTCAGAATGGCGATGGATTCCTTGGGCATGGCCTTCTCTGTCAGGCTGCCACTGGCACATAAATGTCCCTCACTCAACACGTCCAACACTCGTCCCTGCGGCCAAAACCTACGTGTTAACAGCTCAAAATGTAAATGAGGGCTGCTGATACCTCCAGAACCCGACCTGATGGGGTTTCCAGATGGTTCCCTTAATGATAATTGAAACAGGAGAACGTCGGAACGCCATTCGGGGCTTTTTTAATGTTACCACATGCTTATGTCACTGGCCGCAAGCCTGACGAGGAGTGTGGTTTGGAGTGGGTTTATAGTGTGAGGGAAACATGCCCTTCCTTGTAGTTCCTCACCGAGAGCACAGAGCTGTTAGCTACTGGACGGGCTTTGGTGTGTGTGTTTCTGCCTGCGCACACTGCACTTCTGGGACTCGGAACAAAACCACGGTGATTGTTTCCTTGTTTTTACTAGCCAGACACTTTTTTCCCCTCCTCCTCCTCCTCCTCCTCCTCCTCCTCCTCCTCCTCTTCTCTCATGTTCTTCTCTCCTCCTCTTCTAGTAAACGGTGAGGTACCTGAGGGACCACACTGTCTTAGTTGCCTGCGAGAAGGAATCTCTATCCATAGCTCCCTGCCCGTGCACATACATGGTCTAACGTGCTAAACGCCTGTGCTCAGCATCATATACTGGTGATTATTTGCGGCGTGAGTGGACTGCTACTAATGTTATCCTGTAGTCTGCCTGGGATCCATGATAAAACACTGGAGCTCTCTAGGGCTCTGGACCGGGGTTGCGTCAGAGATTGCTGGGCAGCATCCATCCCCTGAGAAATCACCTGGCTCACCATTAAATGGTTTACTGTAATATGCGTTGCTGGTTGCTAGCACTAAGCCCAATTCACCAATTAACCAAGCTAAAATAAATATCCCATGGTGTTACTGTGTGAACATTATGTTGTGCTGCACAAAGACAGGAGTGGTACAATGAATCCTCTGGGGACCACGACTATAATCCTACATGAAGCAGGCCGACTTACTGTAGCTGCTGCTGGACAGACGGAAGGTACGTGACGTGTGTGGTGTGTGTGTGAACGTGCGTGCATGTGTTCCATGGGAAAGAAAAAACAGATGTTCATGTACGTAAACTTCCCAAAGCGGACCCTAAAACACTGGTCTTCTATATGCATCTATACATGGCTAACCCTAACATTGTACCACTTCCTCAATGGAAAGATGAAGCTAGCACTACAGATGAATTGGCCAAGAAACACATTTCAAATGTGCAAGGAGGCAGATTTGTATCATCATTAACACTTATCAACCCTTAAATTGTCTTAATGCTTAAGTTAATTATATCTCTTGTGTCTGTATGGTATATTAATTAAATAAAAAAGCAGAGTTGTGATGACTTTGAATCTGTTTAAAATAATTAAATAAGGGCTGTCCTTGGGGTGTGAAACTGGGGTTTGGCCAATTTATGCATTAGTGTCCATTATTTGTTCTGAAGTTTTCATTCTAAGCCATGGCATTTTCCATAAAATGCACATCTGAAGCGTTGCTCCTCCCTTTGTTACTGGGTGTAGACATTATTCGCTAGGATCAAATTGACAGCAGACATAATCCATTAACAAACTGTCTGAGGTCTTTAGTGAAGGGAATAGAGCTAGTGACGAAAGCAAAGCACACAGTACAAAGAAACACTGTCTGCCTTCTTCCTCTCCTCTCTGTCTGCATCGCTCTCTCCCTTTCCTACTCTCTCTTTCTCTCTGTCCGTCTCTCTCTCTCTCTTTCCTACTCTCTCTTTCTCTCTGTCCGTCTCTCTCTCTCTCTCTCTTTCCTACTCTCTCTTTCGCTCTGTCCGTCTCTCTCTCTTTCCTACTCCTTCTATCTTCTCTCTCGCTCCAATCTCTCTCTCTCTTCCCTACTCTCTCTCCGTCTTGTCCATCGTCTCCTCTCTCCTTTTCCTACCTCTCTCTTTCAGGGCTTCTGTTTCTCGTGCCCCCGTTTTCCATATCAACCTTTTGTTTCTGTAACCTGAACTTCTTTCCACGTTTTTCTCCTTCTTCTTCTTTCCTACTCTGCTCTTCGCTTCTGCGACCCTGTGCACCGTTCTCTCTCCTCTCTTTCCTACTCTCTCTTTTGCTCCTGCCGTCCTCTCTCTCCTCTTTCCTTACTTCTCTAATTTTCTTCTCTCTCTGTCTCTCTCTCTCCCTTTCCTACTCTCTCTTTCTCTATGTCCGTCTCTCTCTTTCCTACTCTCTCTTTTTCTCTGTCCATCTCTCTCTCTCTTTCTCTATGTCCGTCTCTCTCCCTCTCTTTCCTACTCTATTTCTCTCTGTCTGTCTCTGTCTCACATCCTATTTCTGTGCCTCATTCTTTTTCCTATTTTCTCTCACACTCTCTCTATCTCCTTCTGTCTTCTTCTGTCTGTCCCTCCATCCATCCCGTGTGCCCTTTGCACATTCTCAGAGTGCAAGACATCTCAATGGAGCGCCACCTCCACATTCATTCTGGATGGAGTTACCCTCCTGCACAACCGGCACACTGTGCAACCGACATGATAAAACTGACGGCGAGAAGAAAAAAATAGGAAAGAAAATCAAACAGAGCGTGGGCCCTGCCCTCCGACAGCGCGCGGGGCTATAAAAGTCAACAGGCGAGCCCGGTAGCCACGGTCAGTGGCCCTCTGATAGATGCGTGTCACTCTGAATCGCTGATTTCTTCTTGAAAGAAGAAAGACTGCAGGCTACTGAGCTCTCAGCTGTTACACACAGTGGCAGTGTGTATATTTTGTTTCCTAAGTACAAGGCTTTGCATGCTGCGTTATATCATTTCTCAGCCTGGTTTTGGCCCTGACGGCCAGACTGACAGACAGTGCATGTGTCTTCAGGGGAAATTATGTGTTTCTTATGTACTTATGTATGGCTGATGCTGGAAGGTTGTTGCTCACCCAAACGGAGGGAAGAAGGAAGCTGCCAGAGTTCAGCTCAGTGGTGCAGATGTGTGGATGAGAATGATCCACCATCGACTTGCTTGGCAAAAGTTTGCCCTGATCTTCCTATAAGAAGTTAATTTACTGTATCTAACCAGGTGCAGACATATGTTCGCCTGTGTGCGTCTGGCCTGCCTGTAGATACACCCTCCGTAACCCCAGCCCACATCAGATTCCATGAATAACCAGGTCCAACTCATCCCAAGTGCCTTCGTCCTCCATACGTCTGTTGTTCCTTTCATGCATCCTGACAGATTCCTATCACTAGCTTTCTCCCTCTGGTCCCCGCACACCCTGCCTCCCTGTGCTTTGAAATGTTGAAACCCCCCCCCGGCCCGACACCGCCCCGGCCACGGTGGGGGACACAACAAGCGTGGTAGAAAACAACAAGAGAGTTTGGAGCCAGGAGCCTTCCACCATCACCCACACTACCTGACATCAAATATGGTTACCCACGATGCACTGTGGCTGCTGGCTTGTGGGCGGCCCTTGCCCTTGTTTACCACTGAAGATCCAGATCAGAAGCGCCCATGGTTCCATGCCCCAAACTCGTTTCCATGACCTCACAGCTCTGAGCCATGACATGTGAAGTTCAGCCTCAAAGCGTAAATAGAATGTATATGGTACAGTGGGAAACTGTAGGTTTCTGGTAAACCTGTTATGTCCAAGTGAAATCTGCACTAAACAGTAAACATTGAAAAGTCATGAAAGAAAACAATAAAGTCTATATATCAGCAACATCGCTGGAAAAGTAGCTGTTACACCTGTGTGTAATTATCTAGTTACAGCACATAACATTGCCAAAAAACACCTATATGTATAGTTAAGGGCGAACAACATTGCTTCGATACAGTGCAGTAGCAACCTTCAGCGGGAAGCAGAACTGGACAGTGCCCCGATCAGCCTTGCGTGGAGGGAAAACTTTAACTCGCAAACTTGAGTCTGTGGAAGTCGCTTCTAGTACCAATAAACCCTAGGTGACCTGGTTACAGTAGACAGGAAATCAGAACGTGTCATCTCCTGTGCCCACCTTTGGGGGAGAGAGAATGGAAGGCAGGGGATATTCTGTGTGGGGCGTGTAGTCCATACAAAGAGGTAGCTGGTTACTGTAATTTTGTGAGACAGCTTTATTGTCATCTTGACTGGGGGAGATATTATCTCTGAGCGCATAGGCCGGGATCAAATAGAGTGTGTGCGTGCCACGTCTGGATGAAGGATCTCCCTAAAGGTGCGGCAGGAGCTGGGCACGGGGAGTCTGAGGGAAGTCTGACAGGTTGAGGAGGTACAGTATGTGCTGAAAAGTAGGCATTACTGTAACGATAAATAGTAAAGGCATGTCAGATGAACCCAACTAAACCCGGCGTTTTTCAGCCGAGTGTTTTTAAACACTGAAACCACGAGGTCCTTAACTCAGGGTGAACACATGCTGTTCCTGTAGCTGCTGCTGTTCCTGGATAGCTTCAGCTGTTGTTGCATGGTGTATGCGTGTGTATGCCTACAGTTTGTGTGTGTATGTGATGGTGTGTGTGTAGCCTACAGTAGGTGGCCTTGCAGTTTGGCAGTGATACCATCTCAAGCTGACCCAGGGCACTGTGTTCTTCACAGTAGAAATCATTTATGGAGCACGTGTGCTGCTCTGCTGGGTCTTCAGGGAAAATAGCTTCTTATGCAACTACATTGGTGGGAACACACTTTGTCTCCTCTCTCACACGCATCGAGCTGTGAGCTCGTGTAGATAGTATGAACATTGACGTCACAAAAGGAGCTCAACACTTGTATTGAGAGGCCACCTTTCTCTGTATTGAAAACACTGCGTAGACTAAATTACATTCTTTGTGCAAAAACAGTTCTGAAAACATTAATATATGCCATTTAGCAGACACTTTTATCCAAAAGCGACTTAGTCATGCGTGCATACATTTTACATATGGGTGGTCCCAGGAATTGAACCCACTACCCTGGCCTTACAAGGACCATGCTCTACCAACTGAGCTGCAAAGGACCACACTGAAGTGCTTCTAGTCCCAATACTTTCAGTGGGATGTATGCCACTCTTTTTGAAGACTGGAAGATGATTCCTGTCTATTTGAAATGTTGTTTTGGCTTTATAGTAAGATCTCTGTCAATCGGGCAGAAATGGTCACATACATAGTTACAGTATAATATTATACTAATAATACAAAAATGTCCGTTACATACCAGTCCATTGTCCCTGTACTATGTCCAATCATATAACACATTAAAGTACCACAACAGCGGCACCTTTTTCTGAGTTACTCATGATGCTGCACAAGCATTTAAGACACTAACCAGGTTTCCCTCAATGTCAACAAAACAAAATATGCTAGAGAAGGTGGGATCTTATTGTGTCGGTAAACTTAATTTTGTGAGAAATATCAGTGGAAACACTTATGCAAAAATATTGATATAATTTCCATCATATCGAAGTAATATGATATGTTGCATGGTTCTCCTCATTGTGACTCGGGAAAGCATACAGTTTCTTAGGCTATAGATGAAATAAATGATGATGAACTTAACAAGGTGATGAAAGTGCAAGGTGATGAGCTTTTGATCTTTTGGCACATTTGCTATGTATATAACGCAAACATTTGTGTGACAAAACCATCAGTGAGTTGAAAATGCGATGGAAACCCATTAAACTTGTACAGTGGGGAGAACAAGTATTTGATACACTGCCGATTTTGCAGGTTTTCCTACTTACAAAGCATGTAGAGGTCTGTAATTTTTATCATAGGTACACTTCACAAAGTCCAGAAAATCCAGAAAATCACATTGTATGATTTTTAAGTAATTAATTTGCATTTTATTGCATGACATAAGTATTTGATACATCAGAAAAGCAGAACTTAATATTTGGTACAGAAACCTTTGTTTGCAATTACAGAGATCYTACGTTTCCTGTAGTTCTTGACCAGGTTTGCACACACTGCAGCAGGGATTTTGACTCACTCCTCCATACAGACCTTCTCCAGATCCTTCAGGTTTCGGGGCAGTCGCTGGGCAATACGGACTTTCAGCATCCTCCAAAGATTTTCTATTGGMTTCAGGTCTGGAGACTGGCTAGGCCACTCCAGGACCTTGAGATGCTTCTTACGGAGCCACTCCTTAGTTGCCKTGGCTGTGTGRTTRGMGTRGTTGTCATGCTGGAAGACCCAGCCACGACCCATCTTCAATGCTCTTACTGAGGGAAGGAGGTTGTTGGCCAAGATCTCGCGATACATGGCCCCATCCATCCTCCCCTCAATACGGTGCAGTCGTCCTGTCCCCTTTGCAGAAAAGCATCCCKAAAGAATGATGTTTCCACCTCCATGCTTCACGGTTGGGATGGTGTTCTTGGGGTTGTACTCATCCTTCTTCTTCCTCCAAACACGGCGAGTGGAGTTTAGACCAAAAAGCTCTATTTTTGTCTCATCAGACCACATGACCTTCTCCCATTCCTCCTCTGGATCATCCAGATGGTCATTGGCAAACTTCAGATGGGCCTGGACATGCGCTGGCTTGAGCAGGGGGATCTTGCGAGCGCTGCAGGATCTTAATCCATGACGGCGTAGTGTGTCACTAATGGTTTTCTTTGAGACTGTGGTCCCAGCTCTCTTCAGGTCATTGACCAGGTCCTGCCGTGTAGTTCTGGGCTGATCCCTCACCTACCTCATGATCATTGATGCCCCACGAGGTGAGATCTTGCATGGAGCCCCAGACCGAGGGTGATTGACCGTGATCTTGAACTTCTTCCATTTTCTAATAATTGCGCCAACAGTTGTTGCCTTCTCACCAAGCTGCTTGCCTATTGTCCTGTAGCCCATCCCAGCCTTGTGCAGGTCTACAATTTTATCCCTGATGTCCTTACACAGCTCTCTGGTCTTGGCCATTGTGGAGAGGTTGGAGTCTGTTTGATTGAGTGTGTGGACAGGTGTCTTTTATACAGGTAACAAGTTCAAACAGGTGCAGTTAATACAGGTAATGAGTGGAGAACAGGAGGGCTTCTTAAAGACAAACTAACAGGTCTATGAGAGCCGGAATTCTTACTGGTTGGTAGGTGATCAAATACTTATGTCATGCAATAAAATGCAAATTAATTACTTAAAAATCATACAATGTGATTTTCTGGATTTTTGTTTTAGATTCCGTCTCTCACAGTTGAAGTGTACCTATGATAAAAATTACAGACCTCTACATGCTTTGTAAGTAGGAAAACCTGCAAAATCGGCAGTGTATCAAATACTTGTTCTCGCCACTGTATTTTTTATTCTGTACATGGGAATTTAACTGCAAAAGTAATTTTCATGTGCACTACATCATCATGCACAGACTTTTATCCGCAACAAATCCATTTTATGTAAATACATCTCTGGAGGAAAAATTGACATATTTTGTTTATGCAGATTTTAGAATACCTAGCTAGTGAGTAATTGTTTTAGTCAAAGTATTATATATTTGGGCTTGAAGTGGGAAATCCGAAGTGGGACATTCATGGAAGTCGTGTCAATGCCGTGTGTTTTCTTATGATATACTGTGAAAATAATTTCCAGACTAAATTTCGCTTCAGGGCTGGATTTTATGACATTGTCTATTAATCAGAAACAGCTGCAAACTTCTTCCTCTTTGCGACTGAGCTGAGCCAAACAGCCGTGCGTCCACTTGGCCACCTGAGCCATGGAGCAAATTCAAACGTATGTTTTTGCGCCTCCACTTTTTTACCAGAAAATGATCATAATCCATTGCATAATTTGTCAATTTGCTAAAAAAAAATTGCTAGTCTGTATAAAAAAATGTATATGATCATTTTAGAAATTGTAAAATTGCGTGATATGATTTCATTTTGGAACCCCTCTCCCCCCGTCGCCCCAAGATGAATGATTTTTACCATTCACTACTGTTTCTCTACACACTCCACTGCTTTGATTGGTGCAGCTAGAAACCACAATTGTCTGCCCTATAATGCAAAGGAAGCTGCAAAAGAAAATTCAAGGAACTTGTTTATCTATTTTGTTGTGCTGTTGTCACATTTGTATGGGTGTTTTGTGTCTGATGTGCTCAAGGTGTTGTTACATGTCATTTGCGGTGTGCATCTTGAGCAAAGTCAATGTAGACTATCATTTCTTCCCCTATGAGAACTATGAGCACGGGCTGATTTGGCTTTTCTGTACTGCAGCCAAAGCCTGCCAGCAGCCTACCTACCAAAGGTTGCACCGTCCGTGTCCAATAGAATGTAGAAAAACGCATGTCAACCTTTCAACAGATCCATATTACTGAAGATTCATCTTATTACTATTTCTTTAGCTGATTCACAGTCACAATTTATGGAAAATGCCACAACTATATTGGTTAAGTCAAAGATACTAGTTTCCATCTGTTGGAAAGGTTTTCCCTAAAATGCTTATGATAAACCCAGCTCCAGCCATAGCCAGCCATATCCCTAGCAAGCTGGCTAATCTTTTGAATATGGTGTAGTAAAAATAAATAAGACAGCAACAACAGATAACATTAGCTAGCTAGATAAGGTTAGCAAGATAGCTAGCTAGCGAGATAAGGTTAGCATGCTAGCTAGCTACACTGATAGCTTGTCAGTGCCCTATTTGAAGGGAGAAATCACCACGACGTTCCTTTCCACCCCCAATTCATTAATATGTATAAGTAACCTGCGTCATTCTTCTGAGGTGGAACCTGATCAAGCTTTTCCGCTCTACAACATGAGTTACGTTGCCGTTTGGTGGGGTCCTTTAATAAGCCTGCCTCCAATTAAATAACACTTTGTTAATCATTATATCCAATCTAATAACATTGTGGTAACGGCCTGTAGAGCAGAGAGAGGTTCAATAGGACAGAACCTAATGCAGTTGTTCTCTGTGTAGTGTGTTTTTGGCACTCAGTGATTCCCTGTGTCCCAAGACAGCAACAGATCAATGGCCCCAGAGTCTCTGAGTGGAATCAATGATATCTTCTCCTGTCCTCCATAAGCATTACATTAATGAAAGCTATAAACTTCACCTCAGACAACAGACAGCTCTCTCTTTACAACACCCCGGGGCCAAAAATGAATCAGATAACGTTTTCAAGAGCTTTTCGGGCTCAGTTTCCTCCCCCCAAAAAAGAAAAGCTGGAGACTTCTGAGATGAGAAAGCGCAATAAACTTCCCAAACAAAATGCTGACATCATGGGGGCCTGTCAAGGTGAAGTGTAGACATCCGTTGTCTTCGTGACCTTACAAGCCCCTGAACATAGACTCAGCTCACAGTAACAGATACAGACATTCATAAGTAGCTAAATAATTGTACCAAAAATATTCAACGAGGTAATGTGAGGTGGCATGTACACATTAAATTGGCTACCATTATCTGTCTGTCATAACCACTTATGGAAAACCATGTCATTGTTAAAACCACTTGGTGCTGAAAAATGGAGGGACTACCTGGACTAGTCCAATAACAAACACCAATTTTGCTGCAAAGTGTTTAAAATGTTTTCTGTTGAGTGCCCTATTGAACACTACCTATAATGTGGTGTGGCGTAGATTATGGATGTACATTAAGGAAGTACCTGGACCTCCCAAGTGGCGCAGTAGTTTAAGGCACTGCAGTGCTAGCTGTGCCACTAGAGATCTTGGGTTCAAGTCCAGGCTCTGTTGCAGCCGGCCGCAACCGGGAGACCCATGGTGCGGTGCACAATTGGCCCAGCGTTGTCCGGGTTAGGGGAGGGTTTGGTTGGCAGGGATGTCCATGTCCCATCTCACACTAGTGACTCCTTTGGCAGGCCGGGTGCAGTGCACGCTGACATGGTTTTCAGGTGCACAGTGTTTCCTCCAACACATTGGTGTGGCTAGCTTCCGGGTTAAGTCGGCATTGTGTCAAGAAGCAGTGTGGCTTGGCTGGGTTATGTTTCGGAGGACGCACGCCTCTCCCAAGTCCGTACGGGATGGGACAAGACTGTAACTACCAATTGGATACCACGAAAAAGGGCTAATTTTTTTTTTTATAACATTAAGGAAGTACCTTAGTGACAGCAGGATAGCCGGCGGCCACCTCGCCAGGGCAATAGAGACTCTCCTGGTGGGAGACGTGCACGGCTGTGGCCCACTGGTCCAAGAAGCCACTGGGGGTATACAGGCCACAGTCCCTCACGCTGGTCTCCCGCTCAAAGTCCTCACACACTCCGTCACCATCGTAGAAGTAACACATACTGGGCTCCTCTGGAGGGAGGGAGAGAAGAGAGAAGAGATTCAATCTTAATGTTTGCTCTTAAACCGTTTGGATTGTGTGGAGGTTAATGTGTTAATGCGAATGAACTTGAAAACTGTTTCAAAACTGTTAGTGTTGATGTCAATGAACTTGTTGAACTGGGCCCAGATTACGCAATATATATATCATAGCTTATCCATTGCACTTTAGCTATCAACTGCATTTGCTAATAGTTGATCTTGTCTTGGTTTATTGTCTTGTCTTGTGTTGGATGTTTAGGCCTCACTCACTACTGTACCACACCTCAATGATTATTCCTGCTTTATTCATGATGTCCGAAAACTATTTGGTAGAGAGCATTCAACATGGGGATAGAGGAAGCTAGGCATGCTATCTGCTATCTGTTTAGGCATGCTATCTGTTTTATTTGTTTAAATAAGCCCTTTTAGCATGGTTGGTATTTTATACTCTGTTTTAAAATAAATATCTATAGATTTTTCAGAACTTTCAATCTATTTGTGAAAAAAAAAAAAAAAATTGGTGTTTGTTATTGGACTAGTCCAGGTAGTCCCTCCATTTTTCACAAGGAAGAACCCCACTTTACAAAGTTGAGAAACAGGTACATTTATCACACGTTTAATGTTTGACTGTGTAGACCTCTGTTGCTTAGTTAGTAGATCATGGTGCTTACACTGCCAGGGTTGTTAGTTCGATTCCCAGGGCCACCCATGTGTAAATGTATGCATGCATGACTTGAAGTCGCTTTGAATAAAAGCGTCTGCTAAATGGAATATATATATATTTGTTAGAGTGTGTGCTTTGAGGACTGGACGAGTCCATTATCGAAGGGATCTTTTTCCTCAAGCACACAAGGCATCTTGGGTAACACGGAGACAGATCTCTCAGATACTGACCAACAGTGAGTGGCAAACACATCCCACAAGATACAACTCCATTGCTGCACACCTTAACATCAATTTCTCTCTAAGAGTACAATGTATCAACAGTGGGAGTATTTTAAAATCCATCTCTCTCCCCTCCTCCTCTTCTCACCTCCTCCCCCTCCCCTCTCACAGAGTGTAAACATGTCTGCCCTCTCAGCAGTTCCAGCTTTCCTCGCTTGTCTCCCATCATTGTTTTCGTTTCAGTTGACAGAAATGGGATGTCTGCATAAATAAAGTAACACTCAAGGCGTGCCCTCTCCTGCAGGGGAGGCTGGGAACGAGTAGTGCCTCCAGGAGCGTAACACTATCTGATGAACTTGACAGATTAGGATCGTTTCTGTTTTATTTAGAGAGAGAGGAGGGGGCGAGAGAGAGAGAGTTGAGAGAGCGAGACCAGGCAGGAGGATACACCAGTATGGCTTTTCCAGACATCCCACCCGGAGTTGGGGCTGGAGCTGGGGCTGGAGCTGGGGCTGGGGCTGGAGCTGGGGCTGGGGCTGGAGCTGGGGCTGGGGCTGGGGCTGGGGCTGGGGCTGACTGGAGCTGGGGCTGGAGTTGGGGCTGGAGTTGGGCTAGAGGAGGCTGGATTTTGTGCGTGTGCTCTCACAGTGTCGGGGTTCCAGTTAAGGGGAAGGCGGCATTCCGTGCCAAGTTGGCTGGGCCTCCTCGAAATTCCAACCCTCCCCAGCTCTGCTCTGCTTAGTGCTGTACTCTGCTCTGACGATGTTGAAACGAGGGGCTGCAGAGGGGGCATATAGAATGCACTCCTGCCACTCCAAACGGATGAAGAGTGAGAGGGAATGAGAGGTAGAGAGAGAAAAGGTGTGAGCGGAAGAGAGAGAAAGAAACTGAGAGAGTGAAAAACAGAGAGAGAGAAAGAGAAAGAGCAAAAGAGAGAGTGAGAGAGACTGAGAGAAGAGGTGATTGAGTTCAGGAGGGAAACAATGATAAAATTGATGAACCAGAAGAGAGAGGAGAAGAAAGAAAGGGTTACAGAGGAAAACAAGGAGGTAGAAAGAGGCTGAATTGGGAATACGTTGGGAATAGATAGATAAAGAGGGGGAGGCCAGAGAGAACGAGAGCTGTTCTGTGAAGCAGTACCGTGACTCTATTCAACAAGGGAACCCAGTCAACTTTCCTCCTCAGCCTATACACATTTAATTTATTCCCTTATGGCAACAGTATGTGTACAGTATCTGTCCCTTCTCCCCAGCCTGAGAGCACGTCAGGCTGCACCATGCTCTGTGTTAGCCGCTCATTCAGTCCCTTCATTATAGTGTCCGATTTCCACACAAAAACTAGGAATATGTCAGGCAGTCACACACATATCCCAGAGCGCTGCGGTCAACGGAAAACGATCTCACAGGGGTTGTGAGACACACACACAAACGCTCATGCAAACATGTGCATGCACATACAAACACATCCCTCGATGAGGCGAGATCAGCTATGACACACTGGGACTTTTTGTTGTGTGAAAAAACAGGAGAGGAAGAGAAAAATTATTATTCGAAGGAGGACAAGAAATCATCCATCTATTGACCAAACAGTGACTGACGAGGACGCCAGAGAATCCAATCCACTGAATGAAGTTGTTTATTCTCTCTTCAAACGACAATCCTTTCCAGACTCTCAGCGAGACATCAACATGACCATGATACACAATGGCATCTGCTCTTATGAGAAACGCATCAAGCCCTTGGACAAGTCCCAGACACAGATGTGAAACTAGCGAATGCCTCGCCGCTGTCGTTCACCGAGCCAGCGTGTGACTAGCATGTTACTCACATCTCCCCACAACTCATACGCCTCTCAACCACACACACTGGGGAGTCCTCCTACCGATAAGAGGCACAGGAACTGCCGTAACAGCTGGCCAATCAAAATAACCTTGCTAAGTTCAAGGGACCAATGAAATCGTCAAATTGGAATGGAAAGCAAAATGTGTCTGTGTAGTTCCGCCCTCATAGAGATCTCAATGGGGATGGAAATGGTATTCTTCTGTGTCTTACCAATGAATCACCTTTTGAAGCATGCATACTGTCTCAGTTGTGGACATTATTCATTTTGAGTCATAGAACCAGCCACTGTGTTAAATAACGGTTATTCATATTCGATTGGTTGTGTGTCCGTGACATTTAGACAATATGTCACCATAAGTGACATACCGTATAACTAATATGTTAACTTTAGGGACAAATAACTACAATGGTTAAAATGTCTCTATTTTGACATGTTGATGGTGCTGAGGAGGACGTACCAACACAGTTGAAGAAGGGCTCCTTCTTACACTGGCTGGAGCAGCCGTCTCCATTCATGGAGTTCATATCATCACACTCCTCTCCCTGGGCCCTGTGAGAGAGAGAGAGAGAGTGAGAGCGAGAGCGAGAGCGAGAGCGAGAGCGAGAAGAGAGAGAAGAGAGAGAGAGAGAGAGAGAGAGAGAGAGAGAGAGAGAAGAGAGAGGAGAGAGAGAGACAGACAGACAGACAGGACAGACAGACAGACAGACCAGACCAGACAGACAGACAGACAGACAGACAGACAGACAGACAGACAGACAGACAGACAGACAGACAACAGACAGACAGACAGACAGACAGAGACTGTTACTGGGAGAACACTCACATGCAAGCACGCAGACATGCAAACACACACACACACGTTACCTCTGGATGCGCCCGTCTCCGCAGTATGGTGCCCCAAGCTGGTGGGTGAGGGGTGGGGAGGGTTCACTCTCACTGTGGCTGAGATGGTTTGGAACCTGGTAGGTGTACACACTGCTTGGTACCACGTCCCTAAAGCACACACAGAGAAAACTTTACTGTCCTGCCGCAGATAAAATGGAAACACATGCACACGCACGCGCACACACACATACAGGGAGCAACCTTTAGCTGGCACCACAACTCTTCAAACACACACAGAGAATAAGCCTTTAGCTGGCACCACAACTCTTCAAAAAAACCACAGAGAATAAGCCTTAAACTGGCACCACATCCTACAAACACACACAGAGAATAAGCCTTAAACTGGCACCAATCTCTACAAACACACACAGAGAATAAGCCTTAACTGACACCACATCTCTACAAACACACACAGAGAATAAGCCTTAAGCTGACACCACATCTCTACAAACACACACAGAGAATAAGCCTTAAGCTGACACCACATCTCTACAAACACACACAGAGAATAAGCCTTTAGCTGGTACCACATCTCTACAAACACACACAGATAATAGACCTTCAGCCCACTGACCTAGAGTAGCGATAGAGTGGCCAAGACTATTGGCCCTAGAAAACCCAAGAGCATTTAAGGACGAATCCTAACTTAAGATCTGTGTGTGGAACTTGATTTTCCACACACATGTCCTATTGACAAAATTAGTGTTTTACGCATCAGTTTGAGTTCAGTCCTATACGAACAAATTCCAGTAACCTACAAAGAGAGGTCCATAAAGGCTCTGTACGATCAAGGCTCAGATCAATGCACTGAGACTGCACTCGTGAAGGTGGTAAATTACATTTTAATGGCATCAGACCAAGGCTCTGCATCTGTCCTCGTGCTCCTAGACCTTAGTGCTGCTTTTGATACCATCGATCACGTCATTCTTTTGGAGAGATTGGAAACCCAAATTGGTCTACACGGACAAGTTCTGGCCTGGTTTAGATCTTATCTGTCGGAAAGATATCAGTTTGTCTCTGTGGATGGTTTGTCTTCTGACAAATCAACTGTAAATTTCGGTGTTCCTCAAGGTTCCGTTTTAGGTCCACTATTGTTTTCACTATATATTTTATCTCTTGGTGATGTCCTTCGGAAACATCATGTTAACTTTTACTGCTATGCTGACAATACACAGCTGTACATTTCGATGAAACATGGTGAAGCCCCAAAATTGCCCTCCGTGGAAGCCTGTGTTTCAGACATAAGGAAGTGGATGGCGGCAAGTGGATGGCGGCAAACAGAGATGCTAGTTTTAGGTCCCAAGAAACAAAGAGATCTTCTGTTGGATCTGACAATTAATCTTGATGGTTCTACAGTCATCTCAAACAAAACTGTGAAGGACCTCGGCGTTACTCTGGACCTTGATCTCTCTTTTGACAAACATATCAAGAATATTTCAAGGACAGCTTTTTTCCATCTTCGTAACATTGCAAAAATCAGAAACGTGTAGATAAATTCATCCATGCTTTTGTCACTTCTAGATTAGACTACTGCAATGTTCTACTTTCTGGCTACACGGATAAAGTACTAAATAAACTCCAGTTAGTGCTAAACACGCCTGCTAGAATCTTGACTAGAACCCAAAAAATGTATTATATTACTCCAGTGCCAGCCTCCCTACACTGGCTTCTTGTTAAGGCTAGGGCTGGTTTCAAGGTTTTACTGCTAACCTACAAACCATTACATGGGCTTGCTCCTACCTATCTTTCCGATTTGGCCCTGCCGTACATACCTACACTTACGCTACAGTCACAAGACACAGGCCTCCTTACTGTCCTTAGAATTTCTAAGCAAACATCTGGAGGCAGGGCTTTCTCCTATAGTGCTCCATTTTTATGGAATGGTCTGCCTATACATGTGACAGACGCAAACTCGGTCTCGACCTTTAAGTCTTTATTGAAGACTCATCTCTTCAGTAGGTCCTATGATTGAGTGTAGTCTGGCCCAGGGGTGTGAAGGTGAACGGAAAGGCACTGGAGCGACGAACCGCCCTTGCTGTCTCTGCCTGGCCGGCCACTGTGATTCTCTGCCTCTAACCCTATTACGGGGGCTGAGTCACTGGCTTACTGGTGCTCTTCCATGTGTCACTTGAGTGTGTTGAGTCACTGATGTGATCTTCCTGTCCGGGTTGGCGCCCCCTCAGGTTTGTGCCGTGGGGGAGATCTTCGTGGGTTATACTCGGCCTTGTCTCAGGGTAGTAGGTTGGTGGTTGAAGATATCCCTCTAGTGGTGTGGGGGCTGTGCTTTGGAAAAGTGGGTGGGGTTATATCTTGCCTATTTGGCCCTGTCCGGGGGTATCGTCGGACAGGGCCACAGTGTCTCCCGACCGCTCCTGTCCCCAGTCCACCTGGTCATGCTGCTGCTCCAGTTTCAACTGTTCTGCCTGCGGCTATGGAACCCTGACCTGCTCACTGGATGTGCTACCTTGTCCGGGACCTGCTGTTTTGGACTCTCTCTCTACTGCACCCGCTGTCTCTAACTCTGAATGATCGGCTATGAAAAGCCAACTGACATTTACTCCTGAGGTGCTGTCCTGTTGCACCCTCTACAACCACTGTGATTATTATTATCTGACCCTGCTGGTCATCTATGAACGTTTGAACATCTTGGCCATGTTCTGTTATAATCTCCACCCGGCACAGCCAGAAGAGGACTGGCCACCCCTCAGAGCCTGGTTCCTCTCTAGGTTTCTTCCAAGGTTCTGGCCTTTATAGGGAGTTTTTCCTAGCAACCGTGCTGGGGTTTTAGGCTGGGTTTCTGTACAGCACTTTGTGACATCGGCTGATGTTAAAAGCGCTTTATAAATCAATTTGATTGATTGATTAATGAGCAGGGTGAGGGTGGGTATGACTGTTACAGTAGGTTTCAATTGCAGTATATTCAGGAAAATGGCACAGTATTCACACACTCTTTCTCCACACCTCTGTCCCTACTGGCTGTATGGGTTCCTGCCTCTCCCCCTCTTACTATGTTGTGCTGTAAGTGATATATCTATGGAGCCGCTCCACATAGACAGACAAAGTGAGTTCACATTCGAACAAAAAGTCAAGGCGTGCTGGTCGCTGTGACCGCAGCATGTGTGTGGGTCTGTTTATGTGTGTGTGTGTGTGTGTGTGTGCGTGCGTGCGTGCGTGCGTGCGTGCGTGCGTGCGTGCGTGCGTGCGTGCGTGCGTGTATGTGTGTGGTATGTGTGTGGTATATGTGTGGTATATGTGAGTGTGTATGTATGCCTTTTGTGTATCTGTGTGTGTTTAGGTATAGAGGTGAGGGAACAGCCACGGGGCCACAGTATACTCAGCTGTACACCTCTCCTTCCGCCCCACTCCGAGGACACTTGGACACAAACAAACATCTGGCGAGGGGCTTCAGCACTGCTTTCATTGGGTGTAATACAATATGGCCCGCGCAGGCCAAAAACAAGATGGGAGTTAAAAAAACATCCAGCTGCATAGCTCCGCATCAGTGTGCTCTCTGCGGTCCGAGCCAGCAGGATATCTCACCACGACACAATAAATAGGGTGTCCACCCACTCTGCCCAGTGGTGATGGCATTTCACTTCCTCATGTTATAAAATACATTTTACCAAGACAAATATGATTCTTCATGTTCTGAATTGTTCAGTGGGGTCTTTCTGTAACGTATCATTAACATTGTATCCAAAAAGTCGGATTTCGTAACATAATGCACTCGATAATAGCACCGAGCTCTGTTGACAAAGTGGTGCAGCTTTCTCGCTGAAACTTTTGAGGATTTTACATTTTGTGGTCGTCGTCTTCCAAGCTGTTTCCAAGGGTTGCAAATAGCAGAATTAGCATGACACGAGCTGAATTAAATGTGAAAGGTTTTGAAAATAAAAAGCTTGCTGTACGCTCTGTGCTCCATTGACTAATCAGAGAAAAGCTTGTTTTTGTGAGAATTCATCAAAAAATAACAGGAACTTCGCATTAATATGAATAGGGTATACTAAAATATGAAAATACTACATATCATGTCTCAAAATCGATATTCATCTTACCTCTATATAGTTCTATGTCTTCCGGATTTGAGAAGAAAGATGACGAGTTCAACGGTAAGCCTTAATTCTCACACAGCTTCCAGCCTAGCTGACGCCTTGCTATTTTCCAGATTTTTGACAACTTTATTTCTCTGGCCTCCGTTGATTTAGTCACCCTAATCCTGGCCATCCTACAAGGGCAGACACTCCAATTTGTTTTGAACGGATTATGATAGAGACATGAGGTTTGAACCATTGGTTTTCTTAGATGATTATCTACACAACTAACATATCATTTTACCCATTGGTCAAAAGATGAGTTTTTGATTGGACACCCTACAATGAATGTGCCAAGGGAATCAGGAGATATACTGTATGCATGTGGTTGGCCTTGGTTTTGATTGTGCTTGATTTAATGGTCAATTATCATCATGAGAGTTGCTGGTTCATGTTTGGAGTGGATTTTCCAGGAGACAGAATAACAGGGAAGATGTTATAGAATGCCAGTTAGTAGAACCACATAGACCATCAAGTCCAATTCATTTCTGAATTTCTTTGGTATTACTCACACCTCTGAGCTCACACATTCAAACACACCACGGACGAACACACACACACCACACACACACACACACACACACACCACACACACACACACACACACACACACCACACACACACACACACACACACACACACACACACACACACACACACACACCAACACCCACACACACAGACACACACACACAGACAAACACACACACAACCACACCACACACACACACACACACACACACAACACACACACCACTTAGACCCTCACACACACACACACACACACCACACACACACACACACACAACACACACACACACCACACACACACACACCACAACACACACACACACAACACACACACACACACACACACACAACACACACACACGCAGACCCTCACACACAGACACACACACACATGGCATTGCACACACGTGCTCTCAATCATCACTAACAGAAAAACACAGTATTACAACCTACTCCATACCCGTGCAGATATTTAAAGAACACGCACGTAATGCCGTGCGGCAGACACACACAGTTTTATATTGCTATCCTTTTGGGACCAAAGAATTGATTCCCATCCAAAATGCTAACCCTAAAATGAATGCTAACCTGAACCCCAAACCTAAAACTATACCTAACCCCCATACCCTACTTTAATCCTAATGTAACCCTAACCGCCGAACCCTAAAATTTATATTTTTCCTCATGTGGACCGGAAAAGTGTCCCACTTGTCGACTTGTCCTTGTTTTACTATCCTTGTGAGGACTTCTGGTATCCACAAAGATAGTTAAACAAAAACACACACAATTCCCTCATTATTAGCATTTACGTCTATCCCCCTCTGGGAAACAAAGCCCTTGCCTGTTGATTAACGGGCAACTCCCCGACACACACACACACACACACACACACACACACACACACACACACCACACACCACACCACACACACACACACACACACACACACACACACACACACACACACACACACACACACACACACACACACACACACACACACACACACACACTGTAGCGGCCCTGTGTTCCAATGGCTGTGTTATCCATCGCACTCACAGATGGGTTCACACGAGGCCAGAGCCTTCCCCTTCTCTTCCAGCCGCCATCGGCAGACTTAGGAGGTGTCGGCACTAATGGCCAAGGAAGCAGTCACGTTTATTAAGTGGCAAAACAAATCATTCAAATGAGCCCTGAACATGAATGGCCCGGGCTGCCTTTTTATGCATGGATTTAGCTCTGTTCTGACCGGGACACTGCTGGGAATGGGGTTGCTCACATCCAATAAAACACACACTTGGAGGGAAGCAGACACATGCACACGGACACGCACACAGATGGAGGCTCATTGCAGGCACAGGCGCAGACAGACGCACACACACACACACACAGTCACATAGACAGAGGCGCAATGCAGACAAAGACACACACTCAGACGCAGATATACACACATGCACTCTTGCACGCACATATGCACAGCACAGAGCACACCGACCGAACACACAGCCCGTGCCTTCGAAATGTGTCAAAAGATTTACTGCAGGAAAGCCTTTTTTACCGTGGTGGTTTTCAGTATGAAATGTGTTCCATGCCTTCTCTTCCCAAAGACCCGGTCACTCTCCTACTCCCACACAGCAGGAGAGAGAACATGGGGTTCCAATTGGCTGTCCTGCCCCAGATAGAATGGAAACACACCCACACACACGCACACACACACACACACACAAAGGCAGGTATGGCCTACAAATGTTCTCCGGTGCTGTGTAGGAGTGAGGAGGAGATTGAGGGTCTGGGTTTTGACTGGATTATTATCAACAATCAAAGGGGATGTTTGACCTGACCTACCGCTCTGTTTTACACAGTGTTCTGCAGTCTTGGCCCACTTCGAGGCAACTCCGGGGTCATTCTCAAATATCCTTTAGTCTTAATTGAATTATTCAAGCCTCTGGAAAAGGAAAGCTGTGGGAGACATGAGCCTGGAGGACACATGAGCGAGCAGAGGGAGCGACAGAATGAGTGACGCCGCCAACAAGCACCATGGCCCTCTCTCTCCCCTTCCTCCGAATCTGTCACAAAAAGAACACCGGGGTGATAGGCTAAGCCAGGCGCGGGACGGGACAAGGGCAAGAAACATACACACTGTGATTTCTCACTCGGGCCTGACGGATGGACGTGACCCATGCGGGAGGAGGCAAGCAGCTGGAACGGCGGGAAGGATGGCTGGGAAACAAAAGATGAGAACGACAGAGCAAAAGAGAGGGAGAGAGAGAGAATGACAGTGCGAGACAGAGAGGCAGACGATTTATTCTCGATGCTCGGAGAGCCACGTCACAGACCTCTGGTGATTTTTACTATGCGTCTCATATCAGAGCAACAGGTCACATCAGGCTTCCTTCATGTCCTCTGCCAAGATCAACCACCACTCTCGGCCTCCCATCTCCAAATGCTCCTCAGTCTTGGAGGGAAAAGAAAGAGGAGGAGGAAGAGGAGGAGGAAGAGGACGGAGAGAAAAAAACGTTGGGATGCAGTAGATAATGGAAAAAAAGGAGGTAAAAGGAAAATAAAACGTACTTTTCAAATAGTGTCAAGAGAAGCTGAACAGACACGGGGGGCCACCAGGGGCCACCAGGGACAATAACTTGCATGTGAAATATACTCCGGGGGGACCTAGATAAGAAGAGCACCTTTGTCATGACACAGAGGGGAGAGAGGTTGAAAGGGGAAACTCTGACATCACTCAAGGCAATCTGTAGCACTGATATCTTGATGGGAAGTGTTTCAGGCATGTGTGTGTATGTGTGTACACACATTCAGGTGATAGATATGTGGTTTATGGCCCTGGGAGCCCCTCTACTTTGGGCTGATACTCGGTCAAACAGAGACTATTCTGGACCACTGATCCATCCAGACAGACCTGGGGCTTCAAAATAGCTTTTGTGAGCTCACTAAACCACCTTATGACATTGTGGGACCAAGACTTCAACAGATTGGGGCCTTTATATTTTGTTTAGAGGTAATCAGAACAATGTATATCTTTGTTTCTAAAATGTATTGTGATGAATTCTATACCATCGTTGCAAATAGAGATGAACACAAATGGTTGATGTGACACAACACATCTGATTAATTTCAGCCTGTAGTCATCCTCTGAGATCCAGTTTAGGTAAACATTCTATGTGTATTCTTGGGACAATATAAGCCTAGTTCCTATTCTCCATGCCACTCCAAAGTCTTTAGCTCTACGGCCAACAAGTGGTCGCGTGATAAGATTTCGTCATGGCGGTTTCCATTGCAGTTCATCCAGACATTCTTCCCTAAGGCCCTTGTGAGAATAGAGACCTTATCTCACCACAGACTTAGAGTCTGGCACAATGCACAGTAATATGCCTTTCCAAGGTGTTTTTGATATCACCAACTGATTGCATGCGGAAGTGTGTGTGTGTGTGTGCGTGTTTGTAAAGATACTAGATGAGAGGCCAGAAAAATCAAAGATGTTGAAGAAATGCTTAGATTAAACCTTAATACAATAAATAAAGCAATATACCTTTTGTCATGGTGACAGCTGCCATACATGTGAGGTTTCCTGCCTATTAAGTCTTCAACAAATTCAAGTGCTACACAGTAAGACCTCTCAGACTTACATCATTATGTTGTTTTCTTTGGTACAATGAGCCTAACTCAATGTCCTGCAACTCTACAATGTAAAATGACGATGTTCATATTAGCACAGTCTCAGACAGAGTCACAAGGAGTTGGTGGCAGTGCCTCTTCTATTTATGCTTGAATCATAAGATCCAGTATATTTTCCGCTATATTATAAGGAATAAGACATTACCTCAATACAGCACAATAGCAAGCTACACAGTAGACACCCCGTCAACCAACAGTTTGTCTCACATTGATGACACGTATGAGAAGTTCCATCACTCCTATGGTTCAGATGTTGACACGTCACTTAGCGAGGAACTCCGCTGGCCTAGCCTAGCGTCAATGACTCGCTGCTGAGTGGTGCACTCATTCTGCCAAATCAGACAGTGGAGAGTAAACCTAACATATGGACAGTGCCAAAGTAGGAATATCAGCAAAGACAGTATAAGTAATGCAGTGGTGGGCCGTCAGGGCCAGCAAGGCCTTCTCTGCTGGCCTAAACATCATCAGAATATATATATATTTTTTATATATATATTTTCCCACAAATATGTATAAAATTATTCCCCAGAGTAAGAGTTATACTCTTCATTTCATAGCTTTCCTCTTGGTTGCACTGCTTCCAGCCCCAGGTTGAGATTTGGAGGGCTGGTCTTTATGTTAGATCTTTTATCCAATCATATTCAGCCATCATGTGTTGCCAGGGGTCTAAAATCTGCCCTCAGGCCTTCAGAATCAACAGTGCGGGCGCTTGTAGCTTAAAGTGAATGGAAATGAAAATTTAGTGTCAACCAATCAGCTTTAGAGTTGGCTATTGTACGCCTGCTGGCTGGCTCCAGTGTTACACAGGAGCCAGCTAGCAGGCGTAGTGCGTGCACGTCTTTTATTGGTGATTACCAATATTGAGAGGCAGTCCTGATGGGCAGTCTATGCCAAACCCAGAACTAGGAAACTGAATTTGATAAACAATTAATTCGCGACTACTAAACTGTTTTTCAATCCACAATGGCGGAAGGAGGAGAAATATATCAATTTGTCGAGGATATAATTATAACCCATTCTCAAGACTAACTTTCAAAGAAAAGTAGACATTTAAAGGAGACGGTCGCCCGACGCCGACGCTACAAGCCTGACACAGGCGGGAAAGGTCGTTCGCCACTTTCAAATCCACTACGAGCGCTATCAATGGCTCACAGGCCCGAGCAAGCACTGCAAACTGTTACTGCTGGAATGCCTATTATTTGCAAGTGATCGATTGTGTTTGGACCACACTGGCTTTGCAAACTTGATTGTCTAACCAAGGCAGCAACGAGACACCAAAGTACGGCTGGCACTACAAGCAATGGGTGCTTTTGAAAACTTTGGGACACCCGAGGTGGATCTACAGCTAACGAAAAGCGCGCAGGCAACGGAGCTGCACAATGAAAGTGAAGAAAATTGGAATATTGAAAAACTCATTGATTGTGTATGTTTTTGAAAATGTCAATTTTGTCAATTTCAAGGTGACGCAAACGCCTGGTTATACCTGCGCTTTCGGTTAACGCCCCCAAGAGGTCTCAGGCCCGCAGGATAATTTGAAAGTGAAAAAAATGCATAAAAGACATGGAATTATATTTTTAATTCGCTGCAATTCATGGATTATCCGCTAAGGGCACTCTTTCCATCAGAGTAGAAGACAAGCCGCATCACTGAGACAGACTGAAAACAGCAGACGGTATCAATGCGCCATCTGCTGCTTGTTTACGACGTTGTTAATACCTTGGTCTCTACCTCTCCGCTACACCCTCATTAGCCAAAATGTCGTTATCCAAACGGAGAAAAGTAGATAAGGAGTGTAGAATTTTCAAAGAAAAATGGACCACGTCCTATTTATTACAGAGATGCACGGAAAACCTTCGTGCTTGGTTGTTTGCAACAAGTTTCGGTATTGAAGAATATAATATTCGACGCCACTACGGGACTCATCACAGCGAAAAATATGACCGCTTGCAAGGACAACTGAGAAGAGATAAGATTAACGAATTGCTGGGTCTGAGGAAACAGCAGTCAACAGCAGTCAATGAGATTCTGAAAGTGACAGCTAGTCAGGACATGACACCTGGTGTTGATCACTTGTACAGGCCAAAAGATGCCAAGTTTCAGGAACAAATACAAGTCCAGACTAGACTAACACCTTTAAAATGCTGCCTTAGATACTGTTTGCATTGAAAGAATACAGCTCTGTGAAGATGAATCCTTACTGTGGTGATTTAAAAAAATGTGCACTTTAATGTTAGTCAGCAGCTTCAAAACAAAAGTTGTGTGATGGAATTCACTGTTCATACAACTCCATAAATGTTCAGTATGTATTGTATGTGTATGTATGTTTCATGTATGAAGTTTACAATTACAGACAGGCGAACACTTTCTTCATTACACATTTAAAATCACTCTCCTTAGTTGTAAGGTGTACGCAGGGATTACATTTAGATTTTATATGCGTATTTGTAAGTGGTTTAAAAATTCCTTTCTTTAAAAGTCTCATTAATCTTAAAGTGCATTACTATATTTTTCAGTACCAATAAGTTTGGCCTTTGTACAATCAGTGGGATCAGTTGCAATGCATATTTGTGAATGATAAAAGTAAATTGCACATTTGTCTAAGGAAATATGAGGTGTTTCATGAAATGTTTTGTAAAAGGATAGTTCATTAAATTTCAATATTTTCCTAATGTTCTTGTGCTTCTTTACACCAAAACAAAGGAAAGACATGATATTTTGGTTATTTATAGCAGAGTATGGTATAATTTTAATGGTCCGGCCCACTTGACATCTCCCTAGGCCGTATGTGGCCCACGATGCGAAATGAGTTTGACACCCCTGGTCTAGAGCCATGGCATCATAATGATGGTAATAAGAGGTCGATTAATTCGGGTGGGACTGTGTAGGACCTCACTGAAGGCCCAGGCCCCAGGCCCACGGCACGCCACTGAAGTAATGATAATAATAACAATGGAAACCATTGATGTCAAACAAAAAGTGCTAAGTCATTTTACCTTAAATCCGCTATAGATGTTCCTTAAAGTATTTGACATAGGGTATATATTTGACCCAAGTCTGAGGCTGCAGATACCTGTGGAGCTCCATTGTGGGAACCCTACAGGGAACCTCTTTATCATAACAACCATTAGAATCTAACCAGCATGGACCTTAAACTTCAATTTAGCACTTTACAGTAAAATGGGTTTCTCTGCTTCCCACAGAGAAACTTAACTCTTTCCTGAACATTCCACCTTAACTATCACTCCAAATCTACTTTTTGGACCTGGCCCAATTTTATCCTTGGGAAATCCGGTTGTAATTCTTTGAAAAATTGTTCTGGGGGGGGGGTGAGACGTCCAGACATCCCGGGACCCGCTGCTGCCTCCTCCACTTCCTCTGTCTGCCACTCACCATTATGGTTCATATTAGAGAGCTTATGCAAGGCTGAGTGCTAATGCTGCTCCTTATGGACAGAGAGCAGGCAGAGGATGGCGGAGGGAGCGCAGGGCACAGTGGGGCTTTGTGGGAGTGGAGGGGGCCATGGAGACAGAGAGAATGTGTTATGAGGAGAAGAGGAGGAAGAGAGGTGAAGAGGAGGGGGGATACCAAGTCAGTTGTACAACTGAATGCCTTCAACTGAAATCTGTCTTCCGCATTTAACCCAACCCCTCTGAATCAGAGCGGTGCGGGGGGCAGCCATAATCGACATCCACATCTTCGGCGCCCGGGGTACAGTGGGTTAACTGCCTTGCTCAGGGGCAGATCGACAGATTTTTTAATTTTTACCTTGTCAGCTCAGGGATTCGATCCAGCAACCTTTCGGTTACTGGCCCAATGCTCAACCACTAGGTGGAGGGGGAGGTGTGGTATGTTTTATTTTCAGTAGACAGAGTCTTTAAAACCATACCCAGTATTATACTCTTGACAAAATGGGGTTAGGCCATGGAGGAAAAAAAGTCTGAAATGTTTGCACGCATATGTGACAAACAAAACCAAAAACCTCCCCGAAAATAATCTGCACATGGAGGCGATCTAAAACAATTACCGTTGGAGCACACAGACATTTCTCACAAATACCTAGGAAGTGTATTCTACATCCCCAATCTGGTATTGCTGGCGAAAAGAAAACAGAAAACCTACAAGTCAAGCAGTCAGAGCTGAGAAAACAACAGAGTTCTCTGAGTAGAGGTGAAGAGGTTGTCTTCTCAGGGCTAGAGCAACAGTGGACTTGACAGGAGAGGAGCAGGGCCATGGGGCCACAGGGGTAGGAGCATAGGAGAACATAGGGGATAAAAGTGTGAAGGAGAAGGCCAGAACGGGTGGAAGGGGTCCCAGTGAAAAGGGTAGCGTAGGGGGCAGCTGCCCTCTCCCTCCCGGGCTGGGGGGTCCCGTCACGTCAGAGCTGAATAGGTTTTGAGACCCTGACAGGCCAGAGGACCCAGAGGACCCAGGTCAGGGAGAGGATTAGCCTATGTGCCAGGGGGTCTCAGAAGGCTAGGGTCCCCCCATCACCCCCACTAACCCTCCTCTCAGCCCACCCCTAACCATTCCATGGTTTACCCCCAACCAGTCCAACATTCCAGCTCTCTCCCTCTCATCTCCATCCCACCCCTTGCTCACCCCTTCATAACTCACCCCCACTAGCCTGACCTCCCACCCCTCACCCTCTCATACATCCAACCTTGAATAGGGAGCCAGGGAGGCCTCTACTCCCCCTTCCGTGCCCCATTTCAGGGGAAAGGCAGTGGGCTGAGTGTGGGAGGTCAGCCCTCTGTCTATGGAAACAGGCCTGGGGAGCCAGTGAACCATGACGATCCAGCAAACTAACCATGGGTCAATCAAAACACTCCAGCAGAAAAACCATGGGTCAACCACAACACTTCCGCCAACTTCAAAACATGTCAAAAGATCTGGGTGACCCCCAAACTGTTCTTCAACCACCCCTATCTAATCTGTGTGTGTGTGTGTGTGTGTGTGTGTGTGTGTGTGTGTGTGTGGTGTGTGGTGTGTGTGTGGTGTGTGCGTGCGTGCGTGCGTGCGTGCGTGCGTGCGTGCGTGCGTGCGTGCGTGCGCGCGTGCATGCATGTGTGTTAGATTGACTCCTATGATGAGGAATCCTTTGCTGTGGGTTGACCTGGACCTTTCTCTCTGGGTATGACGTCAAACTCCTCTACCACAACAAAAGAGTAAGCCAACACTGCCCATCACCATGAAGATCCACCCAAGGCCATTAAATCCACCAAAACCATTGAAATGCACCAAGACCATAGACCAAAATGCACCACCAATAGACACTCACTCCTGACATTCTACCAGCTTCAGAGCTCCAACAGCAATTGCTGTGGCCACAATACCACTAAGTACACCAGTGCATGCGGAGGAACATTCCAATAACATCTTGTCATGAAGCATTTATAATAGATTAGTAAATAGTTTATTCATAATGCAATAATCATTACTCCCTCATCTGTAACTGTTAATAAGCTAGTTATTCACACATTTATAACAACTTTAAAAGTATGTAATAATGATTCATGAGATCCATGATAAGATGTTTAATATAGGTCCTTATAAACCATTTACTAATAGTCATTAGTAAAGTATTTTTGTGGGGTCTAATCTAAAGCGAGGGCTATTTATACTTTATTTTGAATGGCCAGTGTTATTTCTCACAAAAATAATGGTACACATTCCAGCAGTACCTGACGGTCCTTAATCGATGTCCGCGTTAATCGATGTCCGAAATCGAATTAACATAATAAAATCTGTCTGTTTAAGTTAGAAATGTCTGTTTTTTGCATGGGCTGTGTCTCATACCACCGCATCTGCCAATGTTGGCCTTTTGCATCTGTGGTGGAAGGTGGTAGAGCTACAGCGCTGTTTGTCAGACCAGGAGAAAAATCTGTCTTTTTACGAAAACGTAGCGTCTGAATGGTTTGGGCTACAAACTAATATGACCACTCTATGGAAAGACGAGGGTTCTCTGTTTTGCTCTCCGTTTTGCTTTTCTTGACGTTTTGCTTTACGACCCCCACAAGTGTCACAGGACTCATCTGAAGGTAATCCGGTACCGGGATGAAAAATGAATGGAAGGGAATGGGGCATTTACACGTCAAAGGTATACGGATAATTCCACTGTATTTTTTCCCTGACCTTTCTTATATCTCTCAGGTAAAGGACAGACACTTCACAACAAACTCATTTTGATTTCTTGTTCCATGTATGATCTTTTGTTACATGTATGAATCTGTTATTCAATGTGTTTCTAGGGGCAAATAGCACTAAGGCCAAATTCATTTTTTCATCAAATAATTTAGTTAATATTTTTTTGATACCTACAGGGGTCCTAAAATTCAAAAATTAAATATCTAAAAAGTCCTTGGTATGACCATCTTAAAACAATTCCATATGTTAGCTTAGTAGAAAGCAATCCCGGACCCTTAGACCATAAGGGGATTTATTAAGGTTTCAAAATAGCCTGGAGCATATCAATGGTATAAGAATAAGCACACAGTACAGGATGTTTAAGGAAACATATTTTCACAAAAACTGTTGTAAAACAACTGTTGCAAGGACGTGAGGAAGAGTTGTAATGCCAATGTTTTGCCAATTTTGTCAACCTCGCGAACCAACGAATCATTAAACAGGGAGACGTAGCCTGCACCCAATAGCTGGCGGGACCAGACAGTTTTTCTCAAATGGATGTTTATCCCTTCATTACTACTGATATGTGATTGACATTTAGAGGTATTTGCAGATAGAAATATTATATGTATAAACTTTAAAAGCTTCCAGTGCTTCAGTATTTTAACCACATACACTTTTTTGGGGCTGCACTTTTACTGGTCTTTTAATGGTAGTAACTCTTTAAATGTAATTAGGATAGTTCAGCAAAATCAGGTATTCAGATATTTGTTTTCTTACTTCATAAGCAGTCTATGAACTGCTCGAAGGAGTGACTGCAATCCAGACTTTGGTTTTGGTAGAAAAGTTAAACAGTAATAAACAGTAATGTAAGCATTTTCGGAAGAAAAACATGACTTTACTCAGCATAGAGTGTGTATGAAGTTACCCATCACACTACTACAACAGTGTGACTGTTTTGGAATGAAATGTTTAATATATTTTCTCATACATCCTCTGTATTGTGTGCTTATTGTTTAACCATTGACATGTTCCAGGGGCCATTTGAGACCTTGGATAGAGCAGGACTTGATGATGGAGCATCAGATACTGCTGGAATGTCCACCAATGACATGTCCATCTTTTTCTGAGAAATGACACTGGGCATTCAAAACATTTATAAAGTATTTATAAAGTATAAATACCCCTCACTTTAGATACTGGAAAAATACTTTACTAATTTATTAGTAACGGGTTTATAAGGATCTATATTCAACATCTTATGAGCGATCTTATGAAACATTATGACATACTTGAAAATGTGTTTATGAGTGTGTGAATAACTAGCTTACTAATATTTACAAATGAGGGAGTAATGATTAATACATGAATAAACGATTTACTAATCCTTTATAAATGCTTTATTACAAGGTGTTATTATGGTGTGCTACACGAAGGCATACCCTCTCTATCTTGCATAACAGGCATACTCACCCTATCGTGTCTTATCATCCACTTTCCTTCTTATGTGAACCATGCTGACAGCATGATAGTGAAATTGCACAACACATGGCAACGCCACGGAGAGTGCTACCTTTATCTAGTCAGCACATTCCATGAAAGTAAAGCACAAAACTCTGCCACCGTGCACAGATAATGCCATCAACAAGACATCTGTTTTCCCCAGCAACTCCCCCCCAAAATGTGGCTAGCAATGAATGACCTTTGATTCGAGAAGTGGGTGTTGGGCAGTGGATTTGAAAGCATCAAACTGGTGGTGGCCCACCAACACGCCTGAGGGTGTTTGAAAAGAACACATTGAAACATCATGACATTTATCTTTATAGGAAACATTTTCACAGAGGTTTCTAATTTGAGATTTTAAAAGACATTTCTTCCGACCCCAAAATACATAAGATTTAACTGCGAAACATTTCTGAGATCGTCAAAATCGTCAAAAACACTTAATTCTACCGGTGCAAGTATCACTCCGCCCAGGACTGGACTGGCCAGAGAGCCAGAGAGGGGAGGTAGGCTGAGGCCCATCCCAGAGGGGAGATATAACGGAGCCCACAGCCCAGATCTCTGGTGCCTGGCTGGGGTAGACAGAGTATGGGCCAAGAAGACCACACCAGCTGCTCCTCTGGACACAGGCAGGAGGGCAGGCAGGCAGGGCCTAGGCTTAAATCAGCCTGCAGCTGCAGCGCTTGCCTCAGCATATTAACTTTGGCTCCGCTTCACCCCCTGACCAAGAACAACTTGGTGCAAAAATATGATTTTTTTCCCCCCGACCCAGGGTCAGTGAGGAGATTGGGCTCAAGATCAGATTAATTTGCAGTGTGAAGAGATAATGCTTACTCTGCAATTTCTCACCCATTAAGCAGAGAACGCAGCAATCCTGGTGTATCATTAACCTACGTTAGGCCAATACAGTACAACCCACACAGTCAAGACATTCAAAGCTGCGTGTAACTGACAGTAAACCACTAACCACCCCGGTCTGGTCCCTCACCTGTCAGTGTATCGCCTGGCAGGTTCGTTCAACACCACACCGTGGGGGGCATGGGAGAATGGTGGCTGGCGCAGCAGTCGGTGGCGGAGCGGCTTGCAGTGGCGGCACAGCAGGCAGTTGGGCTTAGACGCCAGCAGGGTAGCATCAATCTCCAGGTGCTGCTCCATGGTGAAGAACTGCACACCGTACACCTCCTCCTCCACGTCCAGCTTCAGCGTCAGTGGCGTATCACAGAACACGTTACTAGGGCCCAGCGAAAGGTTGTTTCCACTCACGGTCAGGAGCAGGATGTTGTGGATGGCGGGAAAGGCCGTCTCCTCGGGACTGAAGAAGGTGACCCACACAGTGAGGGAGTCGGGCACCAGTGGGTGGGGGAACTCTAGCTGGAGCATGCATCCCTGCAGTGGGCACTCGGACAGTCCCACGGCCCCCTGCTCGATGCCGGCGTTGGGGCTCCAGGTGCGCACGCTGGGCTCACACGCCTGCTCCACGTCTGGAGGTCCTGGGGGCCAAAAGGACAGAGGTACAGCAGATCAGACATAACATATAAACAACTATAAAGTAAATACACACTCAGACACAACCAACACAGAGAAAATGAAATACAATAGAAAACAAAGGTTAGGTAATTGCATTTGCAAACATGACCATGTGTGGTTGTTTGAATTTGTTTGTATGCAGGGAAGAGCTGCAGGTGCATGTCGAAAAAAAAATATATAATGTGTATATAGAACAGTGGTCTGACTGACTACAAATGGCTGTTGCAGGTGAAGTATCAGGGCTGAATGAGCTGTTGGCTTTTCTCAGCAATTGACTACATGCGACAGACACGGGACTGAGTTCATTGTCAGTAAAGCAGGGGAGGCAGCAGACAAGCTGCCTGTGTTCCTCTTGAGAGAGGCCCTGCACAGGGTTCTCACTTCAGTGGCAGTCATTACAACACCAAACAGCGCTCCTCCAGCCATATTTGGAGTCCACAGCTACCTCGTATTATCCAGAGTGACGTATACCAACATTCATCAAGCGCTTTGAAAAGCCAGCGTTATGGAAGACACTGTGTTCTCCCTGTTTTCCTTTTGTGCACTTCCAAACTGGCAACCGACAAACCCATTTGCTAACCTCAATTCTGGGCACCGCACAAAATTCCAGTGTTTAATCAAGTGAGCACTGAATTCGGTTTCCAGGCCACATTATCTCAACACATTTATTATTGTAAGTGTGTGTGTGGCCAGAGTAGAGGTAACTTTGAAAAAAAGGAGAGAAAAGAAACTGAGGAACCGAGATACTCAGAGTTTTGCACCCAGCCTCTCTCTCTCATAATGTGCCCCTCACATTCTGTGGTGAGTTTTTCATTGACTTTTTGAGGAAAGGAGTTTTAGCCACTGAAAATATTTTGTAATGTCAGCTGTTATGATGGGCTGTCCTCCTGCTCTAGAACTCCTACTGCGGATACCAGAGGTTCCAGATTTACCATGAGACAGGATGGGGATGTCATCCATCATAAGATCATCTATAGAGTAAGTAAAAAAAATGCATAAAGATTATATGCAACCTTGGCAAGACCCATGTCTGTTTTTCAACACTGTAGAATTACCAGTACAGTAATTTTGAGTATTACAGATTTTATCCTTAAAATACAACCAAGACAGCACCTTTTCATTAGGGTTAAATCTACTCTCTGTTATAAAACAGCTCTGAACAGCACACATCCACCACTCGTGTTTGACCTAGCCTTGCCTCCCAGGTTGCTGAAAGGCTCTCAAGGTGTTCAGACAATCCAAACCTGGCCTTTGAATAGGAGGCCTTGCTTTCTCACTTGATTTGCTAATCCCATGGGGGTATTAACCTGTCTAGGAGATTGCTTGTTCTAGGAAAGGAGGAAAGAGACATTTGGAGGAATTCCAGCTTAATTGCAATAGGGTTGAATGTGTAGTGTTTCGCCCTCCGGCATCATGTGGGAATCAGACGGTGTGGAATTGTGGAGCGCTGGAAACAGGGGACTGGAATGAACTGGGATACGGATAGATAAACATAGAGGGATATGTCCGGGCATGCACTCTGCTTTCTAAGAATGGGGCCTACCTCTCCATCATACGTCACACTCTCTATAACACACACAACAGACTGACTGACTTGCACTGAAGTAACCATTGTCCTCAGAGGAGGCTGGTGGGAGGAGCAATAGGAGGACAGGCTCATTGTAATGGCTTTAATGGAATTAATGGAACGGAGTGAAACACACAGCAGAATGACTGACTTGCACTTAAGTAACTCTCACTACTTGAATTCATGCCATGACCTCTAACTAGAGGGCATGAGAGGGACTACAATGGAAATATGTCTTGCTCACTTGTGTTTTGTCCCTTGAGAGTCTTACTGTGTCATCTGTGTGAACACATTCATAGATGTATGACAGCATATATTTTTCAATTGATACATTAAATCAATCAAGCGATTCCTCATAGTCTAAAAGGCCAATAAACGTCAGTCAGTCATTCATTCCATCTCTCTGCATATGATATCTGCAGTCTAAACAGTTGGCGTGGGTGACAGGGGTGAGGGATGGAGAACGTGGCGGGAAGAGTGAGTGATGGGGAAAGCAGAAGGCCTGAAGGAGGAGTGGTGACTCTGACAGTCCGGCTCCTCTCCTCTCCCTCGCCTGGGGAGTTTGCAGATATTTCCTTCAGCACACATCCACCACTCCTCTCCTTCTTTTCCAGATCAACCTCGCTGGCCTCCACTCAACATCCCAATGTTGAAAAAAAACACAACCTTGTCCTGGCGCGCGGATGCTTTTATATAGTGAAACTCTTTTATAGGATATCGGAGGGAATTCCTGTGACATTATACAATGAAATGAACCGGAACGCTGAATTGGAACGCTCTGGGTTCAAGGTTCCACTGTGATTCATTATTGCTAAGAGTTTTGCCAAGAAGCCAAACAAGAGAAACAAGCAATGTCATTAAGACATTCTGAAATAGTGAGTAGCTTTTGGAACATTTGGAGCATGGCAGCAGTAAAACCATTGTTGGATTTGAAAAGATACTACTGAGGGATTGGACAGTTTTGGAGATGGAACAGGTCATCCGTCAATGCAATCGGGCATGCGGCAGGGGAGTCTTTTCCAATATTTTGCGTCATACACAATGCAACAAGGTCCTGGCCAAGTTTCTGGCTGATCTGTCATTTGTATTGTATTTCCTTAAGGGAGCATCCCTTAAGCTGAGGTAGCGCACGTCAGGATTGATATTCTCCAGAATAAGTGTGTTTGTGAGTATGTGAGCGTACAGTACATGCATGACTGTGGATGTCTCTGTAAGTCTCTGTGTGCATCCATGTCTCTATCCAATCCCTCTCCATCACCAAATCATTATCTCATGACTATCATTGAAGTGCTAGTGGAGATAAAGCAGGGGAAGCTGTTCTTTTTCTTCAGGTACTTTGTGTCTGAACCCTGAGTCCCTGCAGTGCAGCCCTGACAGCAATGGAGTAGAGCCCAGTGAGTGTTGTTCTCCCAGACAGACAGAGAGAGCACACATACTCACCACACACACACACACACAGCATCACATAATGCAGTGAGGCTTGACACTGCCCCGCCTACAAAGGAGGCCGCTGTTAATGAAAGCATGGCCCGACATCTGGGCCAGTCAGACAGGAACACTTGGCGATGCGCGGCTTGGTGCAGCAAGCACATATACACATAAATATGCACACAGTAACATGCCATGTGTGCACACACACAGACAATTTACAAGGCCCTCATTGAATAAACTCGCTCCACACACACAAACACACACACAAACACACACAAACACACACACACACACACACACGCACACACACACACACACACACACGTGTGCACGCATGACTTTACATACACACATCTCAGATCCTTCACGTCCATCCACACACACTCCTGGTTCCAATCAGCTGCAGGATCCTCCTCGTGAATGTCACAAACCACATGCAATTCTCTTAACTATCTTGGGTGGTTTCCACATGGTTTCTTCCCTCTTTTTTCATCCTCTGGTTTCTCTTCCCCCAGCCATATTTCTCCTGGGTCTAGAGCAGTAAAGATTTACGAGGGGTGCTCCAGCTCTCTCTCTGACCACGCCAGGGTTTCCTGTGGTGTGAGGACACAAGCCACGGGACTGACAGGTGTCAGGCGTGTTACAGACACACACGCACAAACGCACACATATAAGCCTGTACACGCCTATTCACACACACAAACACATGCCTGGACATGCCCACTGTCCATTACACGCACGCACACCAACACACCACCACACACACACACCACACACCACACACACACACACACACACACACACACACACACACACACACACACACAACACACACACACACACACACACACACACACACACACACACACCCAACACACACACAACACACACGCACACACGCACACGCACACGCACACACGCACACGCACACACACACACAAATACATATTCATCCTCTCAGCCACCCATTCAACTACAAACTACACATATACACACTACGCTAACACATGCCCACATACACAGACTCATGGCATTGGCATTCTGCATGCTTGCATCGTCGGGATGTCTGTGGGTGGCGGTTACTTGACTGTCATAAGCTGCCATAGAGACAACACACACACACACACACACAAGAATGCAGCTGTTAGCAGCCTGTGATGGACTAGCATTGGTGTGTAAACAGGGGAGTGGGAATCTGCTGCTTGCTAACAGGGAGCACTTCCAAACAGTGAGGTTAACACACAGTGCCGCAGACAAGCCCAGACTTGCCTCTCACACACACACTGTAGCCTGTGTGGAGCAAGGACCATGCAAACAGACACACACACAGACATGTGCGCAAGCGTGCGCACGCACATACACACACACACATAGACACAGCACTAATGGCAGTCTGATCCCCAGCCCAATGAGTCACTGGGTTCATTATTAGCCATGTGCTGTCGGACAGCTGCCAAATTGATCAGATCTCACTGGATTCTACTGACCCTGAAAGACCTGGGAATAACAATGGAATAACTTTGAAGCTTGGGAAACTGTACCATCTTGGCATCTCTATCAACATACCAACACAGTAGGGATAATCTATTCCCTTTCAGTTTATTTCTTATCGGAAGACCTTGGACAGAGTTTTAATACCTCTGCATCTCCATATCTAGACTAGACTGAATAGACTGATGTACAGATATTATCAGCTGTGTATTTAGCCATCAAACTTCCTTTAGATGCAGAATGGCATAATAATGGCGGATATACTGACACACTGATACATACATTAAAACACACTCCAACACACTCCGAACAATGCTTAATACTGCAGATGCCAGAGCCAGCTAGCGGTCAGAGGTGCACAGCTGTGCAGACTATTTATAAAGACCAAATTCCACCTCCTTAATGCTGGTCCCTCTACAGTTGTTCTAAAATCCTCTGCAAGAGCTGAAGGAGAGAGGGGAAGAAAAACGCATCCTATTTCGGGAATTCTGTTGATTTAAGCTTTCACTGTCCTCACTTTCCCTGATAACAAATGGGAGAAATTATGTCACGGACATGATCCATGGAGAGCTCTTCCCAGTTCCCACCATGCCTGTCGCTGTGAGCCCACGTTTGGTATTTTTGGGATACGGAATCTCCATTCCATTGGGAACACTGGCTCAACTTTGACTCCCTCTGCGTCCCTCAACTCGTGTCAAGGGCCATGACTCAGATGAATCATTTGCATGCTTGGGGCTTGACTCAGCGACCAAATGATTTGCATGTTTGAGAGTTGACACAGAAGCCAAATTGAGCCTCATACTGGCCTAGTGAGAGTGAGAGTTCCTGATGTGGTGAAGATGCTATCAGTAAGAGAAAGAGGAGGGAAGAAGTTCAGGTGTGTTATTGACAGGGTGGGGATACAAGGCAGGGGGGGTGGTTTACAGTAGCTACTGTATGTACTGCATGTTCTGGGGTAGGGTGGTTAGAATCTAAGAGAGTAAAAGTAAATTAATGGGTAAAGTGAGTAGGAGAAGTGCACTGAGCTTTGAAGGTTACAGAGGTTTCCGTGGTGAGACAGAGTGGTGAGGAGTGCTTTCAGTCAGTTTGTCAGTTGGTCAGTCAGTCAGTCAGTCAGTCAGTCAGTCAGTCAGTCGTGTGGTAATAAATAAGCCAGGAGAGAACTGTCTTACCTTCGGCCTCGCGGGGGCTCCAGTGTCCAGAGGGGGCGCAGGGTCGGGGGGACGAGGAGTTAGATGCGTACTGCAGCAGGACCCGGCCCTCTGTGCATTTATCACACACTGATCCCACATCTCTAGGAAACCAACAGACAGGCACAGCAACCAACTTAGATACAGTTTATAAAACACACTTACTAAGACACAGTCTAATTGGACTGGTACTCATTTGAATACAGGCCAATAGACAGGTACTCATTTTGATGCAATCGAAACAGACAGTCAACCCAAAATATCTCCAGTACTCTGCAGAGTGGAAGTAAATACTAAAGACCCTGACTGTGCTGCTTGCCCCATTCGTCCAGCTCATTTCACCTGTCGTAGAAGTGGCCGGAGATAGGCGGGAACCACTCCAGGGTAATGGCGTCATGCTCCTGCCCCACCACTTGGGGCGCCATGGGCACAGGGGGTGGTTTGGATGTGGGCTGCCATGTCTGGTAGATCAGGTCCAGGTAGCAGTGCATCCGTGCCACTTGGTTGGGGGTGAAAGAGTCTGTACAGTCATCATCTATGTGGAAGAGATGATCAGAAACAGTTCAATATGATGTAGATTATGTATTCATGGGATTGAAGTAGGATATACAATTCATTATATTTTATAGCAGAATACAGGTTAATAGGTTGAATTAGCCAATAGAGGATGGTTAGGGAATGCCTGAGAAGTAATGTACATATACTGTATACGTACAGAAGGAAGAAAAACAGGGCCCGGGTCTACAGTCTGTAGCAATGTTATTAAGGGAAGCAATATTCATACAGTCTCCACAGGTCAGTAACCTGAATTTACCCAGGGGGTTTTTCCAATGCAATGTCTACATTCCACACCTGCTAAGGCACACACACAGATGTAGGATTTGAGGTTTAGAAAGGCATCTCAAGTTTGTAATTTCCACTTAGAAATTTCACACATGATTTTCCCTTATGAAAAATGCATCAACCACTTCAAAAATATCCATTCATTATTTTCTGTTGATGCAGGATTATTTTCCTGGTGTAGGAGACTGGCTCAAATTAAGATCCTACATCTTTATGTGACACTCGGGGTCAGCATACTGTATGGTAGGACATTCCTATGTTATGTGAGTTAATTTCTAAAGTGATGGGACTGCGGCGTGTGATGGATTATCGGACCATCGGCACATGTGTGTATGATGTATCTGAGTGTGTACGCATGTGTCTGTGCCTGTTTATGCGTGTCAGAAAGTATGCACGTGTTTGTATGTCGTTTTATGTTTTTTTATTTGTCTGTGCGTGCATGCGTGTGTGTATGCGCGCGTGTGTGTGTCTGTATGTTAGCAATCTCACCTGCATAGCTCATGTAGTTGTTGTACGGTGTGTGTGTGAAGTGGCGACGCTCGCAGGTGTCGTTGCCAGGCTCAGGGTCTCTGCAGTACTTGTACTTGGGTGTGGGATTAGTGTCTTCACACAGATCTCCTGTCTCCAACGAGGGCTCAGTCTCCAGACACGCATCGTTACACGACTCAATCTCAGAGATCCCCCGGAACACGTGGTACAGCCCGAGACTGTGGCCGATCTCATGGATCATGGTGTGGGTGTGACCAAATGTGCCGTAGAAGGAGGGGTTCAAAACAATACCACCTATGAATGGAGAGCAGACACAGACAAACACCTATTCACACTAGAAAGTACTGGAAGCTGGAGTAGGATTGAGATAATGCATTATTCATCGACCCACACAGCTTCATTATCACCTTCCTCCCTGTCAGAGCGGAGGTAGAGATGGCGAGAATGCTCGGGGCTCACACTGTAATTACTCCTAATCAACAACGGGGGCTGTTGAGAAGGAGGAGTGTGTGTGTGTGTCTGGAGTGTGTGTGTGTGTCTGTCTTTACCCAAATGTGTTAGGGCTTCTTTGTCCCACGGCCAAGTGGCGACACCGGCCAGATCTTCATCAGACGAGTTGGCAAAGAAGACGTTCAGGTGAGTGGAGCCATCCAGATTCAGGATCTCTTTCAGCTCCTTTACATCCAAATAGGCTCTGGAGACCAGAGAGAGAGGACAGCGGGAGAGGGGGGAGAGAGATTTAAACAAATGTAGGAACAAGAGCAGTTAATTTCACATCACAATAGTTAGTAGAGCAAAGATATTTCACCAAAAAGTTGATCATTTCAGACAAAGACCGTTAAGAAGAGAGGTAGCGAAATCATTTCAGAATAGAAAAGTCCTGGAGCTTAGACCGGCAGATTGAGACAGAATGTGGGCTGGGAGTCAAGAGACCAGTGGGGCAGGTCTGAATGAGATGTGTTTACTGTGCTTGGCTAATACTATGCTAGAAGTGGACAGGGAATAAATGAGAACACATAGTCCAACACCATGAAACTGTCAGTCCCCTTTTCCTGCCCATGTCAAAAGCCCTTATCCAATAGCCAAACTGGTGGTCTTGGCAAATCCTATTGACAAGATCAGTGAATTCTTGGATGAGAGACATATACAGTGGGGAGAACAAGTATTTGATACACTGCCGATTTTGCAGGTTTTCCTACTTACAAAGCATGTAGAGGTCTGTAATTTTTATCATAGGTACACTTCAACTATGAGAGACGGAATCTAAAACAAAAATCCAGAAAATCACATTGTATGATTTTTAAAGTAATTAATTTGCATTTTATTGCATGACATAAGTATTTGATACATCAGAAAAGCAGTACTTAATATTTGGTACAGAAAACATTTGTTTGCAATTACAGAGATCATACGTTTCCTGTAGTTCTTGACTAGGTTTGCACACACTGCAGCAGGGATTTTGGCCCACTCCTCCCTACAGATCTTCTCCAGATCCTTCAGGTTTCGGGGCTGTCGCTGGGCAATACGGACTTTCAGCTCCCTCCAAAGATTTTCTATTGGGTTCAGGTCTGGAGACTGGCTAGGCCACTCCAGGACCTTGAGATGCTTTCTTACGGAGCCACTCCTTAGTTGCCATGGCTGTGTGGCTTCGTGTCGTTGTCATGCTGGAAGACCCAGCCACGACCCATCTTCAATGCTCTTACTGAGGGAAGGAGGTTTTGTTGCCAAGATCTCGCGATACATGGCCCCATCCATCCTCCCCTCAATACGGTGCAGTCGTCCTGTCCCCTTTGCCAGAAAAGCATCCCCAAAGAATGATGTTTCCACCTCCATGCTTCACGGTTGGGATGGTTGTTCTTGGGTTGTACTCATACTTCTTCTTCCTCCAAACACGGCGAGTGGAGTTAGACCAAAAAGCTCTATTTTTGTCTCATCAGACCACATGACCTTCTCCCATTCCTCCTCTGGATCATCCAGATGGTCATTGGCAAACTTCAGACAGGCCTGGACATGCACTGGCTTAAGCAGGGGACCTTGCGTGCGCTGCAGGATTTTAATCCATGACGGCGTAGTGTGTTACTAATGTTTTTTTTTAGACTGTGGTACCAGCTCTCTTCAGGTCATTGACCAGGTCCTGCCGTGTAGTTCTGGGCTGATCCCTCACCTTCCTCATGATCATTGATGCCCACGAGGTGAAATCTTGCATGGAGCCCCAGACCGAGGGTGATTGACCGTCATCTTGAACTTCTTTCATTTTCTAATAATTGCGCCAACAGTTGTTTCCTTCTCACCAAGCTGCTTGCCTATTGTCCTGTAGCCTCCCAGCCTTGTGCAGGTCTACAATTTTATCCCTGATGTCCTTACACAGCTCTCTGGTCTTGGCCATTGTGGAGAGGTGGAATCTGTTTGATTGAGTGTGTGGACAGGTGTCTTTCATACTGGTAACGAGTTCAAACAGGTGCAGTTAATACAGGTAATGAGTGGAGAACAGGAGGGCTTCTTAAAGAAAAACTAACAGGTCTGTGAGAGCCGGAATTCTTACTGGTTGGTAGGTGATCAAATACTTATGTCATGCAATAAAATGCAAATTAATTACTTAAAAATCATACAATGTGATTTTCTGGATTTTTGTTTTAGATTCCGTCTCTCACAGTTGAAGTGTACCTATGATAAAAATGACAGACCTCTACATGCTTTGTAAGTAGGAAAACCTGCAAAATCGGCAGTGTATCAAATACTTGTTCTCCCCACTGTATGTTACAAATTTGAGTTTCTTTAGTTGATATTTGTCAGCGGTCTTGCGAAGAGAGACAGTTGTGTTATACACACAGGGCAACTGGAGGTGAACTTGAAAGGCCACCAGAAAACTGAAGGGGGAGACGACGGCGGAAAACTGACCTATTATATTTTATGTAATTACATCGATGATTAATTAAAGAGAGCCCTAGCTGCTTCAAATTACTAGTAAAGCAAAGCGAAGGAGAGATCTCAGACTCAGTTTGGGAGAGAATCCGTAAGTGGGGAAGGAGGACAACCGAGCACAAGGGTGAAGTGGGCAGCCATAAACATGCTGACAAATGAGGACATCGTAAAACGAAGAAGAAGAAATAAAAGTTGCCGTAAAAACCTCCTTAGTGGATAAAATATAGACTAACCTACCACCCTCTGCGCTGCGAAGTGGACGACAGTGGGGTGCCATGCAGCATAATTGGAGTGAATGGTCGTGGCAGGTAACATGTCAGGACATGGTTGGTTAAGCGTTGGGACAGAATAATGAAGAGGGTGAGCCAAGCCAAGTAGTGCAGACAAGGCACATGTCAGGACATGGTTGGTTAAGCGTTGGGACAGAATAATGAAGAGGGTGAGCCAAGCCAAGTAGTGCAGACAAGGGACATGTCAGGACATGGTTGGTTAAGTGTTGGGACAGAATAATGCAGAGGGTGAGCCAAGCNGTGAGCCAAGCCAAGTAGTGCAGACAAGGGACATGTCAGGACATGGTTGGTTAAGTGTTGGGACAGAATAATGCAGAGGGTGAGCCAAGCCAAGTGGTGCAGACAAGGGACATGTGAGGACATGGTTGGTTAAGTGTTGGGACAGAATAATGAAGAGGATGAGCCAAGTGGTGCAGACAGGGGACATGTCGTTATTGCTGTTAGTTGCTAGAGTTAAACCCCTGCTACTATTGATCTGGGTCTTCTAGATTGATTTCCCTCCGCTCCTTCAGAGAAATAAGTCCAGACCAGTAGGTGAGGAAGGATAAGGATGCTGTATAGGTTTAGTTCCTGGGACGGGGTCTGGGCCAGGTGTGTTTGGAATAAGAGACGGCATAGTGGAAAAGTCCTGCTCGGCCTGTGGGAAACCGGAGGCGCGCACAGGGACCAGGCCTACAGAGAGCACATGATATTAGGTCCTTCTTCCTAATAATTTCAGGAATTTCATTATTTCCTCTGAAAATATTTGTCCGGCTTTTTGGCCGTGCATGAGGGGAAAAAAGGGTCAGGGGGGTTTAATGGCGAGATGAGTAAATCAACAACAGATAAAAGCAGTACTATTGTAGGTCAGAACCCATCTAAACTGAGTTCAATTAAGTCTAATGTATTGGCTCTGTGACAACAACACAACACACATCAGATGTGGACTGGATGGACGGATGCAGGCGTTAGCATGACTGCATGAAAACAGGCCCGGCTGCAAATGTGTCTGTCAGGGTGCATGGGATTTGCACTCTTCTGTGTGTATACATGTGATCAGCTTTGTATGAAAGTAATTGACTGCTTGATGTTGTGGGAGGCTGTTGAAAAAGGGGGAGAGAGCAGTGCCTGTCTGACCAGTGGCCTGTATTCATGGATGCCAAGGGAAGCCAGGTTTCGTCAAATATTTGACCAATAAAGAAATATGAATTATAAAATATTTTATCTTTCGTCTCTCTGTGTTTTCATAATTTTATGTAAATACGCAAGTGGCTGAATCTTACCGGAGATATCATCAGAGCGAGGGAAACAGCGCCTCTTAGTATGTGTAGCCCATGTATCTGATACTGTGGAGCAAAAGAGTATGACGTTGTCGCCGTAGCATTTCATTGATTGATGCCAGCAAGAATTTGGACTCCATTGATGCATTCTTTAAATAAAAGATCTAGGCAATAAGCGTTGAGCTGAGCTCAACTTTGGGTTGTCCTGGTGCAGCAAAACGCCCCCCAAGGGAGGCCAGTTTGGATTTGGATTCACACAATCAAATCACATCCAAAGCAAAATGTCATTTTCAGAAAAACGTGTCTGTTTCTGATTTGCTTGTGTTGATGTCCTGCAGTAGCTAGCTTGCTAAATCGGTCCTTTTCTAAGCCATGGATGGAGATGTGGATTTGGACTTAATTCTCTCTACAGGCAATGATTATGTCAGCGATTCTGATTTAATCATAAATTAATATGGTGTGCCACTGGCCTGAGAGATTGAAGTTCAATATGTGGCCTAGATGTAGCCTAGTAGGCTCATGTTACTAGCTAGCTAACTTAGCTGGTTCATTGTTGCCCATGCGAGAAAGTTAGGCTAGCAAGCATTTTAGCTACAGTGGCTTGTGAAAGTTTTCACCCCCCTTGGCATTTTTCCTATTTTGTTGCTTTACAACCTGGAATTAAAATGTATTTTGGGGGGGTTTGTATCATTCGATTTACACAACATGCCTACCACTTTGAAGATGCAAAATATATTTTTGGGTGAAACAAACAAGAAATAAAATAAAAAACTGAAAACTTGAGCGTGCATAACTATTCAACCCCATAAAGTCAATACTTTGTAGAGACACCTTTTCCAGGAATTACATCTGCAAGTCTCTTGGGGTATGTCTCTATACGCTTTGGCACATCTAGCCACTGGGATTTTTGCCCATTCTTCAAGGCAAAACTGCTCCAGCTCCTTCAAGTTGGATGGGTTCCGCTGGTGTACAGCAATCTTTAAGTCATACTACAGATTCTCAATTGGATTGAGGTCTGGGCTTTGACTAGGCCATTCCAAGACATTTAAATGTTTCCCCTAAAACCACTCGAGTGTTGTTTTAGCAGTATGCTTAGGGTCATTGTCCTGCTGGAAGGTGAACCTCCATCCCAGTCTCAAATCTCTGGAAGACTGAAACAGCTTTCCTTCAAGTATTTCCCTGTATTTAGCGCCATCCATCATTCCTTCAATTCTGATCAGTTTCCCAGTCCCTGCCGATGAAAAATATCCCTACAGCATGATGCTGCCACCACCATGCTTCACTGTGAGGATGGTGTTCTCAGGGTGATGAGAGGTGTTGGATTTGTGCCAGACATAGCGTTTTCCTTGATGGCCAAAAAGCTCAATTTTAGGCTCATCTGACCGGAGTACATTCTTCCATATGTTTGGGGAGTCTCCCAAATACCTTTTGGTGAACAACAAACATGTTTGCTTATTTTTTTCTGGACACTCTTCTGTAAAGCTCAGCTCTGTGGAGTGTTCGGCTTAAAGTGGTCCTATGCACAGATACTCCAATTTCTGCTGTGGAGCTTTGCAGCTCCTTCAGGGTTATCTTTGGTCTCTTTGTTGCCTCTCTAATTAATGCCCTCTTTGCCTTGTCCGTGAGTTTTGGTGGGCGGCCCTCTCTTGGCAGGTTTGTTGTGGTGCCATATTCTTTCTATTTTTTAATAATGGATTTAATGGTGCTCCGTGAGATGTTCAAAATTTCAGATATTTTTTTATAACCCAACCCTGATCTGTACTTCTCCACAACTTTGTCCCTGACCTGTTTGGAGAGCTCCTTGGTATTCATGGTGCCGCTTGCCTGATGGTGCCGCTTGCTTGGTGGTTCCCCTTGCCAGTGTTCCAGACTCTGGGGCCTTTCAGAACATGTGTATATATACTGAGATCATGTGACACTTAGATTGCACACAAGTGGACTTTATTTAACTAATTATGTGACTTCTGAAGGTAATTGGTTGCAGCAGATCTTATTTAGGGGCTTCATAGACAAGAGGGTGAACACATATACACGCACCACTTTGCCATTTTTTTTGTATTTTTTGTTGAATTTTTTTAAACAAGTTATTTTTTTCATTTCGCTTCACCAATTTGGACTATTTTATGTCTGTTCATTATACGAAATCCAAATAAAAATCAATTTAAATTAGAGGTTGAAATGCAACAAAATAGGAAAAACGCCAAGGGGGGCGAATACTTCTGCAAGGCACTGTAGGTAGCCTGTGACAACAAATTCTAAAAGCATACTGTATGACAGAACCATAGACCGTTTTGCCAACATGAAAGATAGGAGGATGGCATTGGCGTTCAACTGGTCTACAAGTACAGTAAGGTGAGTCAAACATTTGTTTTGCTTGCGTGCACACACACAGAAATCAGTACCATGGACAGCCACATGATATTTAGCAACATTGGACTAAATTGTTTTTGGTATAATAAGTTCATTTTCAGTGTATTAAAGCATATATAGCCTTGTTGATTTGATGTTTAAATGTTTAAGTTGAAATGGTGCAGGAATAGCGGAGGCAGTGCTCCTGTTGTCTTTGTGCTGACTCTGTGGTAACTCTGTGGTAACTCTGTGGTAACTCTGTGGTAACTCTGTGGTAACTCTGTGGTAACTCTGTGGTAACTCTGTGGTTCTAAATCAGTAGATGTTTAGTAAACTGTCTAAAACATGAACTTGCTTGACCTTGGAGGTCGTAACTGTTTGCTACATGCAATATCTGCTTTGTAGACTTCAATGGTCAGATGTTGCTCTCCGGTTATGTGATGAAACAAACATATGTGTAGTTGAATGTATTCCGCCACTGTGACTGTTGTCTTTTTGTTGTCACGAGCCAGCCTAATTTTATATCACGATGGCGTATGAACGAATGCGTTATAGAGCAAACAAGGCAACATATGTTGTAATATTGCTTTTTTACTGGCTTGGCCTCCTCAGTGATTTTACTCACACACCGCTACTGTGTCTGACACTATTTTAGCCAGTGGGGCCTCTGGGAGTGAGTATTCCAGTCTTGGGCCTGTCCTGCAATCGACTTTGTCTCTCCTCCTTTCTAACACTTGCTCTCACTTTCCCTATCTCTCCCTCCTCTCTTTTGTGCTCTCCCCATCTCTAACGCCCTCCCTCCTTCCCACTCTCCCTTTCCTGGCTCCCAGTCTCTTCTCTAAGGATGTCTCTGGTTTAACCCAAATTAGGGCCTGATGGGTCAGTTTCACCCCCCTCAGTGCTCCTCTCCCCTCGTCTCTTACCCTTCATCCTCTATCCTTCGCCCTTTGCCCCATATTCCTCGTCCATTGCCCCTTATGAGCCACAGGGGAGAGACAATTTTCCATTCATTTGAAGACTCCACTTTTCATGCATGCCCTGGGAAGAACATCTACTGTAGATCACTTAGAAAGACAGAGAGAGAGAGAGAGAGAGAGAGAGAGAGAGAGAGAGAGAGAGAGAGAGAGAGAGAGAGAGAGAGAGAGAGAGAGACGTTTTCCGAAAAAGGCGAAAATTTAACTTCACTAAATTCAGATGTCAGCGGGCATCTGTTCTGGGGCAGTTCAGGGTGCAAAGAGAGCTCAAACTGCAGTGTTAATACTTTTATATCTGATACATATTAAATGAAAGATTATGACTTCATCCATTTACACCCATATATAATTCATATAAGCCCATAAATTTGCCTCGTATACATACGTCTGGGGCTGCTGAGTGTGAAACGCTGCGGTGAGTTGGCATGGTGATGGCGGCCTAACGGCCAAGAACACTTTTAAATCGGTGGGCCCCTCTGCTCTCCTGTCATCGGCTTGGTCAACACCGCAGACCCTAAAGGCCTCATTCAACCCTGCCGTTATTACCACACTGACACGCTCTTTTTCTCCATCCTTAATCTTTTGTGCTTTTTCCCGCTCTAAGGAGGACACAACCTACGTAAGACCAATTGTTGACACTAGGATTCAAAAGTTGGACACCCAAGCTAGACAACTGGGACTTCCAGAGTTAGAGTTAAAGTACAGTATATAGAATATGCGCCTAGAAACACATGATAAAGTTTCCAGTACTTGTAGTGTATCTGTTTATCTTAAGTGGAGACTCTTAATAGTGTTGGTGGTGTGTCCGTACCAACCAATCATGACCTTAAAGTGGGGTTTCAGAGGTGGTGGGACGGTCTTGAAAACGTGTTGGCATTCTCGGGTCAAATTCAACATGACAGTGTTGCATGTGAATGCCACTAGATGACATTTCTGTACTATCGCACCCATGTAAATTCCAAATCAACTCCTAAGTAAGGAAGCTTACTGTTGTTTCACCTCAGATTTTCACATACCGGTAAGCACAGTCAGGACCAGACATAAGTAAGAATGTCATCCCATGAAAAATCCCCTGACAATAACATAAAATATCAGCATAACCGTAAAACAGTATAACAACAAAGGCCTGTGAAAACAATGCAAAATATTTCCTTTTATGCGAGGGGATTGTTAGGTATTATCAGTGGTATTTCCAGAGGAGCCTCTGTCTGTGGACTGCAGAGAAGAGCAGCTAGCGATGCAGAGGTGCTGAGCCGAGCGGCCTACCACTGTCCCCTCATAGCCAGATTCCTAAACACACTAAGTGGTAACAGGCATGAGGGCTACAAAAATAAACGCAGTACCTCACAGCCATTGTTCCCTTGCGTATGTAGTGCATAGTTCGTCCAGAATTCCACAATTAGGGAGGAATGTCGAATAATGTTTGTAGTGCGGCCCTCCATGAGGTTCTCTAGACATACCATAATCAAACCAAAATAAAGAAGCACTCGGGGAGCTTCTCTTTTTTCAACTTCAGAATTCTCTCTCTTTCTTCATTTCTCTTTCAATCTCTCTTATCCCCCCTTTTAAGAGCCCATCTTTCATATGTCTGCAGGGAGATTTGAATGGAAGGGACTGTAAGTGTGTGCCAATAGCTGATTTCTATGAGACGCCGTCTTGGCTGACTGTTGATGAATGACTTTGTGATGATGACTGAAACGGAGGGGAGGAAAGAGATGGCAAACCCACCTGCTTCTTCTTTCTGATGTCGCCTCACACAGAGTTGTTTAGCAGCCATGTTAAATACAGAGAGTGCCAGCGAGACAGTGCTTCCAGGCCTTTGCAATGAGCATGATAGAAAACAGCCTAGTGCCTTGAATCTGGCTACATCAGAAAGACACAAATATTCCCCACAATAGCCCTATTTGGGGCTTTTTCCACCCCCCTCTCTTTAGCATGACGCTGTCCAAAAACATCTACTAGCATCTGACATTGGTAGATTTTTTTTCCAGTCACCGCTAGAAATTCAAGACCACAAGGACCCTCTACAACCGCTGCAAAATGTCTCTGTCCTCAGTGTTCGAGTTTCACGGCCGCCAAGAAAAACCTCTTTACTACTGGAGCCCCTCAAGGTCCATGACAAAAAGAAGTTCCAGAGAGAATCAGAAACCGTTTTTCTCACTGCTGCTCAATCATCCTCCATGGCACAGAGTAGGAATCCTGCACATACTGGCAGGTATTAGAGCAGTGGAGGCCTCAGCATCTCCTCGCAGTAACACTAACAAACTGGTGGAAAAAATATGTATTTTATTTCAATGTTTTTATGAATACCACTAGCAACAACAGAATAAACTAATTTTGAATTACATACCTACAGTAGAAAATAAGAGAATATCTTTTTTCTAATGATGTCAACTCTATTTCTCAACTAAAATTGAATACATTACTCTCACTGGAGTATCTAACATAGGCTTTGAAAAAGCACCCACGAATACACTACCAGTGTGGCAAGTGCCGCTGGCTGCTGGTAAGCTTTCTTGACTAGGACATTCATTTTTGCCAACACATGACTAACCTTTGTTCACCACATGCTCTTAAAGAACAAAATTGGAGTTACCTTTCCAGCTTATAGTCTTTGTAAGAGTTAACACTTCCTCTTCCAATTACAATGTGGGGAGAACAAAATCATTTAAAACTATGTACCTGATCTATTTATTGTAAAATGTTGATTACTTCTCCTTGCCATTATCATGCACCTAATGATAAGACAAGACGTGCAAAAAATACAGTACCAGTCAAAAGTTTGAACACACCTACTAATTCAAGAGGTTTTCTTTATTTTTACCATTTTCTATATTGTGGAATAATAGTGAAGACATCAAATCTATGAAATAATAACACATGTGGAATCATGTAGTAACCAAAAAAGTGTTAAACAAATCAATATATTTTATATTTGAGATTCTTCAAAGTACCCTTTGCCTTGATGACAGCTTTGCACATGCTTGGCATTCTCCCAACCAGCTTCATGAGGTAGTCACCTGGAATGCATTTCAATTAACAGGTGAGCCATGTTAAAAGTTAATTTGTGGAATTTCTTTCCTTCTTAATGAGTTTGAGCCAATCAGTTGTGTTGTGACAAGGTAGGAGTGGTAAACAGAAGATAACCCTATTTGTTAAAAGACCAAGTCCATATTATGGCAAGAACAGCTCAAATAAGCAAAGAGAAACAACAGTCCATCATTACTTTAAGACATGAAGGTCTGTCAATCCGGAAAATGTCAAGAACGTTTAACGTTTCTTCAAGTGCAGTCGCAAAAACTGGCTCTCATGAGGACCGCCACAGGAAAGGAAGACCCAGAGTTACCTCTGCTACAGAAAATACGTTCATTAGAGTTACCAGCCTCAGAAATTGCAGCCCAAATAAATGCTTCAAGTAACAGACACATATCAACGTCAACTGTTCAGAAGAGACGGCTTGAATCCGGCCTTCATGGTCGATCTGCTGCAAAGAAACCACTACTAAAGGACACCAATAATAAGAAGAGACTTGCTTGGGCCAAGAAACATGAACAATGGACATTAGACCGGTGGAAATCTGTCCTTTGGTCTGATGAGTCCAAATTTTAGATTTTTGGTTCCAACCGCCGTGTCTTTGTGAGACACAGAGTAGCTGAACGGAAGATCTCCGCATGTGTGGTTCCCACCGGGAAGCATGGAGAAGGAGGTGGGATGGTGCTTTGCTGGTGACACTGTCAGTGATTTATTTAGAATTCAAGGCATATTTAACCAGCATGGCTTCCACAGCATTCTGCAGCGATACACCATCCCATCTGGTTTTCAACAGGACAATGACCCAACAGACCTCCAGGCTGTGTAAGGTCTATTTGACCAAGAAGGAGAGTTATGGAGTGCTGCATCAGATGACCTGGCCTCCACAATCACCCGACTTCAACCCAATTGAGATGGTTTGGGATGAGTTGGACCACAGAGTGAAGGGAAAGTAGCCAAAAAGTGCTCAGCATATGTGGGAACTCCTTCAAGACTGTTGGAAAGGCATTCCAGGTGAAGCTGATTGAGAGAATGCCAAGAGTGTGCAAAGGCAAAGGGTGGCTCTTTGAAAAATCTCATGAAATAACACATATGGAATCATGTAGTAACCAAAAAAGTGTTAAACAAATTTTGATGATTCCATATGTGTTATTTCATAGTTTTGATGTCTTCACTATTATTCTACAATGTAGAAAATAGTCAAAATAAAGAATGAGTAGGTGTGTCCAAACTTTTGACTGGTACTGCATTTTTGCTAACGTGCAATATGATGGGGTTCCCTAGTTTTGCTGGTTTGCCAAGGAGGGGATCCCTGAGCAAGAAAAGGTTGAAGACCCCTGTCCTATAACATTCTTCCCGAGGTTTAAAGAGAAGAGCAATACCGGTGCAAAGGCGTATTGGGAGCACGTTTTCCCCTTGCCGAGGGAGATATACTTCCCCCACAAAAATGTCTCTCGAAGGTAGTGTTACACTGAAATGAGTCCCTACCGCCGCTAGCAGAGTGATGCTGGCCGCTCTCCTTGACCTCTAATTGCTCCTTCTGGTCTGTCTAGAGTGTCATTGTTTCCAATCTCACTAGCTCTCCAATCAATCTAGCTTAATTAGGGCTGTAGAGTATAGACAGAGAGCAAGGAAGAGAAAAGAGGTTGAAAAATGAAAAGAGAAAAGATCTGTCTGGGCTCTTCCCGTGTTTCGTTGGTTTGGCCCCCCCAAGTGTGGGACGCTGATTGAGCCTGTGTGAAAGCCAGATTGGACTAACAGTCCCAGAGAACACCCAGCTGGGCCAGACACACACACCGCCGGGGGTAGAGTTACACTCTGCTCAAACAGGGCCAGCCAGGAGACAGTAGGACAGACTGACTGTGTATCAAAACCTCACAATCATGGACAGTGGATCACAGCATTGAGTAAGAACATTGTTGAGGGTAGAATGCACAGAATGCCATGTCAGGAATATACACTGAGTGTTGAAAACATTAGGAAAACATCCCCTTTTGCCCTCAGAACAGCCTCAATTCATTGTGGGACTCTACAAGGTGTTGAAAGCGTTCCACAAGGATGCTGGCCCATGTTGACTCCAATGCTCTCCACAGTTGTGTCAAGTTGTCTGGATGTCCTTTTGGTGGTGGACCATTCTTGATACACATGGAAAACTGTTGAGCGTGAAAAACCCAGCAGCGTTGCTGTTTTTGACACACTTAAACCGGTGTGTATGGCACCTACTACCATACCCTGTTCAAAAGCATTTCAATCTTTTGTCTTTCCCATTCACCCTCTGAATGGCACACAAACACAATCCATGTCTCAAGTCTTAAAAATCCTCCCTTAACCTGTCTAATCCCCTTCATCTACACTGATTGAAGTGGATTTAACAAGTGACATCAAAAAGGAATCATAGCTTTCATCTGGATTCACCTGGTTAGTCTATGTCATGGAAAGAGCAGGTGTTTCTACTGTTTTGTGCACTCAGTGCATATAATACTTGATTGTACTTACAATTACTTTTTCTTGAAACATTTTCTGACACAAAACTGTTGACTAGACCCTGGCAAATGGGCAAATCCTAAATTGATGATGTGTATCAAATAGATATGAAAATCTCCCTTTGACATCAATGTGTCATTTGTGAGATTTTGGCTCTAATTTTGGCTCTAAGCTGTCTTGAACATCTATATTAAATGCCTATGCAAATCTCTCATTGACATCAATTCATGATCTGTGAGAAACTCTTAAAATGTAACACCAAGCTATATCTTTGTTTAGGACTCATGAAGCAGAGATAAAAACACAGACAGAGAGCTGACCTGTGTGGAGAGGAGCGGTTGAAGCAGGTCTTGGTCACATCTGTCACATTGGGGTTACAGCAGTCTCCGTTGTCGTAGAAGAAGTGGTCCCAGTTACACTCAGGGTCGCACACCCCGTTGCCCTGCTTGTACTCGGGGCATCGGCTGCGGTGCCTCTTACAGTCGCCTGCGTCGAAGCCCGTCAGTGTGTGGTTGCACTCTGGGTCACATGCCTCGTCGCCCACTTTGCTGATGTCACAGTTGGCCAGGACCAGACGGTGGCGCAGGGAGGAGTTGGTGACGTTGTGGACGCTCAACTCCCAGGTGATGTTGTAGACAGCGAAGGCCTTGTTGAGGTCCTGGTGTTGCAGTTGGATCTGATGAGGCGTGACAGTGGGCCTGCGCCCAGCATCGTCCCACACGTTGACCACACGGTATCGGATCGTCTTGGGTTTCCGGAAGGTCCAGGTGCGGTTGTAGTTGGTCACCACTTCCACGTTATCGCAGATAGTTTGACCACAGCTTGGAGGTTCCAGGGTGGTATCCAAGGACCCTCCACTTCCACTTCCTCCTACCCCTTCAGCTTGCCCCACCCTGCTGCTGCTACCCTCCTCTTGCTGGGGGAAGCTGCCATCCTTCACAGTCAGCCACTTTCTGGCCGGGTGCTCAAAGGTCTCCCGGATCACCAGCTGAGGCGCATCTTGAGGATCCTCGTGACCCTGCATATCCCTGATTATCTGCCTCTGTCCCCGGGCCTCCCTCCACAGATTGACCCTCTCCACAGCCCCACGGTAGTTATGGTTCAGAGCGTTCCCGCCCACCATCAGCACCTTGCACTTCTTGGTTAGATAGCTGAAGACGTTGCCCGACTGTTCCCGGCTAACACCCACCTGGGCGCCGTTGACGTAGAGTTTCATGTAGAGGCCGTCGTAGGTTACTGCCAGGTGGGCCCAGGTGTTGGGCAGGTATTGGCCATTGGAGTGGATGGAGGTAACTTTGTGGGCACGGTCCGTCTTTAAGGAGAAGAAGAAGCGTGGGTCGCAGTTGCCCTGCTCACTGATCGCCCGGATGCCCAGCAGCCAGCCCCGGTCACTGGAGGCATAGAAACACTTATCATACAGACCTGGGAGAAAGCAGAGAGCGAGAGAGACAGTTAACATGAGAAAGAGAGACATGGTAAGAAAGAAAGAGGGAGAGAGACAAAGAATAGAAGGATAGAAAGAGAGAAAAAAAGAGAGAATGAAGCTTTGACTTTCAGATGTTCTTTAGTAAGTTACCTAAGAGACACCTTCCATTAAGGTTGCACTATGCAGAAATCGCTCCATCATTTCCTGGTTGCTAAAACTCTAATAGTTCGCCAAATTTCAGTTATGTGACAAAATAAGCTTGTATAGTGTAGAGAATCTTTGTACCATCTAAACAGCTGTGAAATATATATTCCATAACCAAAAATATTGTTGTTTCAGCTGTTTGAAGCTGGTATACAAAACCGAAAGTAAAAGACGCAAAAACAAAAGAACGGGAAGCATAGAAATAGCACACATAGAACAGATCTACCACTTCTTAGACTTTCTTTCAAGTAGAATGATAGATCTATAAATCTCCTTTCTATGTGAATTTTGCCGGGTCGCCCAAAAGGTTACATAGTGCAACTTCAATTAAAAGAGAACAACACAATCCAGAGAGAGAGAGAGAGAGAGAGAGAGAGAGAGAGAGAGAGAGAGAGAGAGAGAGAGAGAGAGAGAGAGCGTTGGATAGTTCACTGATCACCTCTGGGACAGAGAGAAAGAGTAGATGTTAATCAACACTGAGCAGCACTGGGAGCCAGCATTTGTATTCTCAGTTAATAACAATTTTAAAGTTTAGTCTCAGGGGCTTCATGGCTTTGTCTCTTGAACATCATCAACCTAGGAGGTCTGCCTCGAGTCACCCTTATCCAATTTACTGTTCATTTGACATATTTTGAAATGAAACAGTAAAATTAACAGTGAAATGTAGACACTCTACTGTAAAATTTTACTTATAATTCATCCAACAAAATGTCAAATGCACCAGTGTGTTACGTAACAACATTCTCTCATTCATCAGATGTAGGCATTAACAATAAGGTACAGATTATGTCGTAGATGTACTAAAACGAAGATAGCATCAGAAAAATGTCCTGGAAATTGAGTTAAGGTGCATGCAGTATTTAGCTTGGGGAGACCCATAGACTCTTACAATGAATATTTCATGAATATGAGGCCATTTTAAAATTTTGGGGAACCAGAAGATGTAGTTTCATGCAAAACCCTTGTTATGCTAGAGGCACCAAAACACCTTTTTCCTGTTGCACTTGGAAAGCATACAGTATGTCAAGTTCAGTGTGGTGATGTGTTTTCACTTCCCAGGGGATCTCTGAATGTTTACGTTTAGCGTGTTTGTTGTGTGTGTGTCTGTCTGTCTGTCTGTCTGTCTGTCTGTCTCTGTCTGTCTGTCTGTCTGTCTGTCTGTCTGTCTGTCTGTCTGTCTGTCTGTCTGTCTGTCTGTCTGTCTGTCTGTCTGTCTGTGTGTTCGTTCGTGCGTGCGTGCGTGTGCGTGTGTGTGTTTGAGTGTGTGTTGTGGTCATGCGTGCGTGCGCGTGTGTGTGTTTGAGTGTGTGTTGTGGTCATGCGTGCATACATGTGTGAACAGTTCATGTGTATACGCCTTTGCACATACACCAGAGCACACTGACATGCCTAACACCTAGCAGAGCCCCTCAAGCATGAGGGATTCCATGTGCTCAAAAAATATTTGGGGGACCACCACTGCCAGGGGCATACATTACTCACATGTACAAACACGAGGGAAAGCAGCTCCTGAGTGGTGCAGCGGTCTAAGGCACTACATCCCAGTGTAAGAGGCATCACTACAGTCCCTGGTTCAAATCCAGGCTGTATCACATCCGGCTGTGATTGGGAGTCCCATAGGGCCGGGGTAGGCCGTCATTGTAAATAAGAATTTGTTCTTAACTGACTTGCCAAGTTAAATAAAGGTTACATCTCCATTCCTTCCCAGTCCACATAATGCAATAAAGAGACCCAAGCTGGTTTCAGGACTTCTTCATACAATGTGAACCAGGTAGGAGTATCCAATGCAATCCCCAACCCATCTTTGTTACTCCCTCTATATAGGACTTTTTTATTTAACTAGGCAAGTTAGTTAAGAACAAATTCTTATTTACAATGACAGCCCTTACCTGGACAACGCTGAGCCAATTGTGCGCCGCTGTCACGCCCTGGCCTTAGTATTATTTGTTTTATTTATTATTTTAGTTAGGTCAGGGTGTGACATGGGTTATGTGTGTATTTTGGGGTATTATATGGTAGAGCGGGGTGTTGGTTGTAGTGTATGGGTTTGTGTTGAGTGTATGTATCTAGCTGTGTCTATGGGTGTGTGTAGTTTTCTAGGAAAGTCTATGGTGGCCTGAATGGGTTCTCAATTAGAGACAGCTGGTTTCTGTTGTCTCTAATTGGGAACCATATTTAAGGCTGCCATAGGCTTTAGCTGTTGTGGGTCATTGTATATGTATATGTCGACGTAAGTAGTTTGTGTGTGCACTTGCGTTTTAGGTTTCACGATCGTTTGTTGTTTGGTTAGTGTGTTAAGTGTTACGTGTTCATCTTTGTCGTTATAATTAAAGAAGATGTATTCAAGTCATGTTGCGCCTTGGTCCTCTCTTTCACGTCAACACGATCGTGACAGCCGCCCTATGGGACTCCCAATCACAGCCGGTTGTGATACAACATGGAATCTAACCAGGGTCTGTAGTGACTCCTCGAGCACTGAGATGCAGTGCCTTAGACCGCTGCGCCACTCGGGAGCCCACAGTTCCTCAATGAATTAATATGATCATGCTGATTAAAATCCGATCAAAGTCTTCACTCCCTTTAACATGATGCACATTAAGTAGGAGGATGTCCTCATTGGCTGAAAGGGGGTAGTCTAATGGCCAAGCCATTCAAAGAGCTTAGTGGGGTTCAATGTCAAGGTCAGCCGTATTTAGTGTGACGTCCTCAGTGTTTCCACTACAGTGGAAGGAAAAACTCCTCCATCTGTCAGCTAGTGCACTCAAGGCTAAAAGGTATGTTAAAATGCGTGTTGTGCTTCTAGTGTAAACAGCTGTCATAATTCTGCCATGCTCAATTAATCTAACATAGTACACTTCTCCAGACCCAACCTGCTCTGTGTTTAGATGGGGCACACACATGCATGCATGCACGGACACACACATGCACACACACGCACAGGTATTTGCATACACACATTGAAGCTACGGCTAAAAGCCATTCATGTCAGTTTAGAAGGCGACCTTGCTTGCACTTGCCATTTGTCTTCCCCCAAGGAAAACACACTCAGGTACAAAAAAAAGAAAACAAACGTCAGAGAAATCTGATGAAAAGCAGGGAGAGAGGGAACAATGGAGGCTAGCCCATTGTGTGTGCTTTTGAACTGTTCTGGCTCTGAAAGTCAGGGAAAGGGACTTTGCATTCAGACAAAGTGAAGTTTTACCTTTATTTAACTAGGCAAGTCAGTTAAGAGCAAATTCTTATTTCCAATGATGGCCTAGGAACAGTGGGTTAACTGGCTTGTTCAGGGGCAGAACAACAGATTTTTACCTTGTCAGCTCAGGGAGTCAATCTTGCAACCTTTCGGTTACTAGTCCAACACTCTAACAACTAGGCTACCCTGCCACCCCAAGTGACCGTCACACCGTTTATTTGACATGTTGGAAATGTACATTGATCCTTAGACTCTAAACACAATTCCTAACAGCACCAGGCTCCAGTGGGGGTTTCAATTAAATATTCAAATGACAGTCAATTACAAGTCAATTTCATTTTGCTCTATAACTAACTGGAGACATTTTTCAACAATGTAATTAACTTGAAACCTTCTCATTACGTTTAATGATTCAAAAGAGAATTGTGTAATATGCAAATGATCTCGTGGCAAACCTATACAGTAACAGACATCTTGGGGGAAATAACATGTATAATTTTCCAGCCTTAGATTATTTCAACAGAAACACCAAAGCTCATCTACCTAATGTCTGAAATCAAGAGACTACATGTAGCCTTTTGCTGTATGCCCTGTGGCTTTCCTCAAATGTATTATAAAACTAGAAATCTGGGTATTCAAGTTCAATACCCAGCTATCTCAGTAGAAATACAGTATGTCAAAATGTTGACATTTAACCAAAGTAGTTATGTCATCTTAGATGTTATATGTATTCTTAGATGTTATATGTATTCTTAGATGTTATATGTCTTAGATGTTATATGTCATCTTAGATGTTATATGTCTTCTTATATGTTATATGTCTTCTTATATGTTATATGTCTTAGATGTTATATGTCTTAGATGTTATATGTCTTAGATGTTATATGTCTTAGATGTTATGTCTTCTTAGATGTTATATGTCTTAGATGTTATATTCTTCTTAGAGTTTATGTCTTAGATGTTATATGTCTTGGATGTTATTATGTCTTCTTAGTGTTATATGTCATCTTAGATGTTATGTCTTAGATGTTATATGTCTCTTATATGTATATATGTCCTTAGATGTTATATGTCTCTTAGATGTTATATGTATATGCTATGTTATATGTCTTAGATGTTATATGTCTTAGATGTTATATGTTTAGATGGTATATGTGATATGTCATCGTTAGATGTTATATGTCTTCTTAGATGTATAATTCTTATATGTTATATGTCATCTTAGATGTTATATGTCTTCTTAGATGTTATATGTATATGTCATCTTAGATGTTATATGTCTTCTTAGATGTTAATGATATGGCTTAGATGTTATATGTCCTAGATGTTATATGTCTTAGATTTATATTATTAGATTGGTATGTAATGTCATCTTAGATGTTATACATCTTCTTAGATGTTATATGTCTTCTTAGATGTTATATGTCTTAGATGTTATATGTCTTCTTAGATGTTATATGTCATTGGTTATTAGTTATATATCATCTCACAACTAAAACCTGCATAGCACTAGTGCATCACTGCTGATGCATTTGCCAACACAGGCATTTATTGTCTACAGCTGGTCATGGAAGAGAAACTCTGATCCACTGTCTTGCATTTTCCTTTCTCTGATGCGGGACAGGCATTCATGACCTGGTAAAAGGGCAAAAGGTCAGATGTAAAATTCATCTCACATTAGGACACGGAACATGTGTGACATGAACTGCCATGAGGATGTAAAGCACATGGCAGCATTCAGTCAAGTTAAATTACAGTTTGAGTGTCCCCTTCCTCTTTAAAGACCATCTTTATGTAGCTTTCAAAAGCGGGACACCAATTGTAACCGCATGTCAACATGTCACAATATGGAGAAGAGAAGTTACAGAGGCTCCTCAGATTTTTTTGACTGGAGGGTTAGCTCAAAGTGTCTACGCTAAAGCAAAAACCATCGTCCTTGATTCTAAAATGAAAGGCTGCTCAGTGACTGGTGTTGGTATAGGGTTTGCTCGTGTTTGAACGAGTGCGCAAATCAAATCAGCTAGCCAATGAAATCGCAACACTGAGCTATTCCATTACTGCTACCATGGAATCTACCCTGGCTTCCTTTTTTCCCTTATTTTTGGGTGGTCCTTTCTACTTTCTGTTTGCGCATGCTCATTTTGTCAGCGCTGTTCATGGTCCTGAATCTTGTTGTTCTGCTGGAATCATTTTCATACAGTTCCATTGGCCACATCTACATTACAAATGACAAAGTAAGTGTGTGTGTGTGTGTGTGTGTGTGTGTGTGTGTGTGTGTGTGGTGTGTGGTGTGTGGTGTGTGTGTGTGTGTGTGTGTCATACAGGTCAATTTAAAATCCCCAGCTGTTCTTACTGATTGATATCAGTAAGCAGACAGCGGGCACATCTCATGTCAATAGGCAGTGAGTTATCCTGGCAAGTGCCCATCATATGAATGCCTCTCTGTGTGTCTCAGAGCAAATGTTACATACTAGCTACCACAAACAAACAGGTATTACTAAGTACATTTCATACTGTGTGGTGTGTGGTGTGTGTGTGTGTGTGTCATACAGGTCAATTTAAAATCCCCAGCTGTTCTTACTGATTGATATCAGTAAGCAGACAGCGGGCACATCTCATGTCAATAGGCAGTGAGTTATCCTGGCAAGTGCCCATCATATGAATGCCTCTCTGTGTGTCTCAGAGCAAATGTTACATACTAGCTACCACAAACAAACAGGTATTACTAAGTACATTTCATACTGTACACATGTCAGCAATGCAACATACATACATCGTGGGCCCTACATATGTCAGCAATGCAACATATGTACATATATATGTTGGTTCCTGAGCCCTGGAACACCTGGCTGGCTGTGAAAGTGGTTTGGACTAGGACTTCATGAAGTATTCTACTAGCCCTTGTTTTGGGCTGTAGAGTCAATAAAGACCAGAAAGGAACCACAGACAGATTTTTACAGGAGTTATCTCTGGTCCTCCGCCAGTCACTTTGGTCACACTCAGAGGTCTCCCTGTGTGTGTTGTATGGTAAACACTAAGTATATAGCACACTACTGTACTTCTCGTCTCCCCTCACTTATCAAGCGGTGAGTTGACACACTCAATCAAAAAGCAGTGACAGTGATAAAAACCAGGGTAAAAAAACTAGGGTGTAACAGCTGTAGAAAACAAGCCTGGGTCAAAACAATAGGATGGGACTGCTTTAGGCCTGGGATTGTTGGGAGGTCTCAATTGGATTTAAAAGATTAGGCATTATTTGGTCTTTTTTTTGCCTTTACCTCCCTTATCTCACCTCATTTGCTCACATTGTATATAGACTTATTTTTCTACTGTATGTTTGTTTTACTCCATGTGTAACTCTGTGTTGTTGTATGTGTCGAACTGCTTTGCTTTATCTTGGCCAGGTCGCAATTGTAAATGAGAACTTGTTCTCAACTTGCCTACCTGGTTAAACAAAGGTAAAATAAAATAAATATAATAAAATAATAATATTTGTTGATTGGGAATTTATTTTGTATTTATTATTATAAGGGTCTTTTCCCAAACACACTAATCTTAATGTTATGAAAACAAACAATAAAATGACATGCATAGGATAGGCTAAGACAAGTATGAGGTTAATATGCATTGTTGGTAAAGGGCTCTTAAGTAAGCATTTCACAGTAAAGTCTACACCTGTTGTATTCGGCATATGACAAATAAAATGTGATTTGATTTGAATATAAGTGATATAACATTACTCGGTCGGGCTAAGACATTCATCTGAATCACAAAGCTCTCAACAGATTCCCCAAAGAGTTGAAATGCCTAGAGAGAATTTAATAAGGGTCTGGATTAGGCTGCCCCCAACCCCAGGCCAAACCTACACTCTGAGAAAACAAGGTGCTATCTAGAACCTAAAAGGGTTTTACGGCTGTCCCCATAGGAGAACCCTTTATAGTTCCACATAGAACCATTTTGATGCCAAGTAGAACCCTTTGAGATCCATGTAGTTTTACGTGGAACGCAAAAGAGTTCTACTTGGAGCCAAAAAGGGTTCTCCTGGGGGGATAGCCAAGAGTGTAGCTAAGAGTGTAGCTAATAGACCTGGACAATATGGGCAAAAATCTATATCCCGATAAATTGACTGAATTATCACTATAATGATAAATTGAACGCTAAGTTTATAACATATATATTTTTTTACATATTACCCTTAAAACTACTGCTACTATGACATGAAATATTGTAGCTATCAATTGTCCCATCAACAATCACCCATACTAGCTAACATTTAATTTCAAACTTTACATTTCTCCAGTAGGGCACTATAGGTTATTTATCGTAATGAACGATATCAGCAAAATGTTCACAATAAGTGGTCGGTGTTAATAATTTTTGGTTTATCGTCCCAGCTCTACTCCTACCCACTGGGCATAGCCTTCAATTCATCTTCTCTTCCACGTTGGTTCAATGTCATTTCATTGAAATGATGTGGAAACAACATTGACTCAACCAGTGTGTCCAGTGGCTAGACCAGTGTTTCCTAAACGTGGTCCTCTGGGAGGCAAGGGGTGCACGTTTTGGTTTACCCCAACACTACACAGCTGATTCAAATAACCAACTAGTCATCAAGCTTTGAATCAGCTGTGTAGTGTTGGGGCAAAAATCTAAATGTGCACCCCTTGTGGTCCCAAGGACCAAGTTTGGGAAAAGCTGGGGTAACCACACATCCACACACAAATACACAACACACATGCACACAGGTACACGAAAAAACAGGGATGGTACAGTAGACCAGAATATACAGTATGTGTGTCTCAATCCATGAGAGGCCTTCACTAAGTACAATAACAGGTCTATCATAATAAACATACTATGCTAAACAACACATTAATCAAGATTGCCTTAGCAGAAGTGTGTGTGCGTGAAACCCTCCCTTCTCAAGGGTAAGTGCCTCACAAGGGGTAGACTACAATAGTACGCATCTGCACACAAGCAATCAGTTGTTTGCTACGCTCCCTGTTGGCAGCCCATGGGATCGAATCTCATACCAATCTACATCAGAAGCAGTGGCACAGACACTGAAATATATAAACAGTACATAGACCTAAATTGGAAAGAAATACCGTCAAAGATTTGGCATTGTGGATTTCAGAATAACATGAAATAGTTTTGCCAGGTCGGTGTCTTCTCAATAATGTTCTGTGCTCGCTCACATAATAGTCTCTACAGACGGGTTCTTTCCGGCAATGTAGGCTACCGTGTGCCGTTGCCTAGTTTACGTTGCGCAAGGTCTCGGATATCCGAGACTACTCAAATAACATTCACAAGGTGCGTTGTGCGTGGATGAAGCAGGCTACGTTCTCCCTCCGATCACTTTACAACGCTTAAACCACATATTACAATATCTAGACTGTACTGCCAAGACCCCCCAATCTATTAGAGGGTTTTAATTGTGTCAAAGTTAGAGTCACCTAATGTTACGCGCATAGCCTATGTCTGCGGCTGGGTTTGAGGGATCTCGGACGCTCATAGCGCGCCACTCCGCCGCTCTATTCCGGTCTCGTAACCTCCACAGCCAATCCAGAAGTGTCGATTTGGGAAGCATGTTGGATTTGCGGCACGCACAGTGCTCTCTACTCACTTCAGAATAAAACATATTTCTCTCACTCTCCCCCTTTGCCTGCTGTGACGTGCCCACGAATTCAACGTTTCTAGCATTACATCATAGTTTAAAATAGCCAGACGCCTCATAAATAACACAATTTCTACGCACGATGACATCACCTGTCAATCAAGTGATGCAGTATAAATGCCAATATCGAACAACCTTAAAATAGGCTAGCTTATCTACAATTGTTATACCCAATATTTGAGTCATTTTACGCATGAAAGTTCATAGAAGGAAATTTTCAAAAATATACCACCTTATTCATACAGTATGTGTATAAAATCCATTCATTACAATGAGGAACTCTGTAGTAATATCACATGTGAACGAAAATCGTATCTGAATTATCATACCCAAGTATAGGCTTATGCATGCATATACTTGGGTATGATCACTCAGATACGATTTCCGTTCACAGGTGATATTACTACACATACTGTATGAATAACCTAGAATAAAATCTCTGATACTGCTATTTTCAAGGCATTACATCATTGGCGTGGATCAGTTCTGAAATGAACTCACTCTCAACTCACTTATGAGTGCATGTTGTTTTACTGTGACGACCATGCATGGTTTGATCTAAACAATTATATAATAATAGCCTACAAAGCTAAAGGTGAGTTATGACTTTCATTTGGTTTAATAACATAGCCTACTTTATTGCTTCAAGTGTGCGTTCTAATAAAATATACAGGTTTCACACTAAACTTTTAAATATGCTGTTGAGTTTCAGCTCGCATAAGACTAATAAAACCATTCCTTCATTAATTTGTGAACTGAGACAGTTGTGTAGGCTACCTGCAATCACCGTAGGAGATCGTTGACCTCCTTCTGGTTTGATCCACATCTCCAGCGTAAAATTTCCTCTCGGTATCTCCACGCCCGGCTTAAGCCGAAGTTGGTCACCCCTGCCGGTAAAATAAACAGCTTTCCCACGACCTGGAGAGTTCTCCTCCGCTTGGGAGGAGCGCCGGCGCTGGCGAGGTACACGTCGTTCCAAGCCGGGCAAGGAGCGTTTGCCCCGGGGCAGACGTGTGGCACAAGCCCCTGGAAAGGTGGCTCTCGCCTCCCTGATACGCACCAAGTCTCTTTTGGATCTCCCCTTTCTCCGGACAGTCCCGCACTCTGATCCAAAACATAAGATGAGAATCACCAGGCAAAGCAGCCAGGGAAAAGTCCAAAGTTTCATTTTCAGGAGAAGAGGTGGTACCACTTTTAAAAAGAGCAATGAATAGAAATAAATTTGATAAATATAGGCTAAAATTCGTAGGTCCACAATGCTCTTCCCGAGTTTCGCTTTGTTTAGTTTTTTTCTTTACAGCCGCTTGTCAAACCGTAGATTCAATCTAAATAAACCCATGAAGCATACTGTAATGTCCCCCTTTATAATGTTAAGCCACGACCCCCTTTCCTTGCCCATGTAAAAGTAAGACTCTTCTGGAGAGATTCAATGAACACAGGAATATTTGATTCATGCATTTGTTCCACGGTGTCTGTTCAATGGGTCTCATTAAACCAAAGGGATGACTAATAAGTTCTCATTCAGAGAGGGGGATGAGGTTGATGGTGCCCCCCATCACTCCTTGGATTGTATGAGTTACTCGCAGAAAGCCACAATTGTCCGCCAAAACGCTTGTCACACCGTTTTGTTGTTTCCTTATCCCACCTGCAAAACAGTATACAAAATGGCACATATTAAAATTCAAAATAAGTGAAAATAAACCGACCTGTCATTATTTTATTAAAGAAAAATTCCTTGACTTGCTTTTTGGTTTTCAAAAGTTGAAATGCACAACATCATCTTGTAAAGCGAGAGAGAGCTGCAGAAGTAATAAGCATTGCGATCCTCATTGATTTGCCTGAAACAGAGAGACACATGGAGAGAGAGAGCCAGCACTGGGCGTCTGCTTTAAGAGCAATTACTCTGGAAGTCTTTTTAAGAGCGAGCAACTGATGTTTCGAATGTTCCGGGCTGTGTTTTTTTTTTCAGCCGAAGTGGGGAGTCACAGGTACTCACTGCAATTCCATTTTTCCATGGCACACTGTGATGGGACGGTGATTACGGAGTTTGGAAAGCGTATGTGTATCCCTCTAGTGGCTACAATTCAAACAATCGAACACATTTTCTACACTTTCACTGATTCTGAGGCAAAACAGAGGACTTAGACTGGTAAGTGACAAGCCATCATCTCTATACGATTTCCTATTTAAAATATATGAAACCAATGTTGGATGTCATGTCTTAACTCTTAAATGTTCAGCAGTCATCAATGAAATTGTGTAACCAACCAGGATTGGAAAGTTCTCTTTCAAGAATAGGCCAAGGGGCTGAAGTCGGATTTGATATTTGCACAACAAAGCCATTCAAAAACCTTACATCCAGAATTCCAGTTTAATATCCCACTTGTACGGTATCCTTCCATGTCTGTAGTAAAATATTGTGCATTAGGTTAACTAAAACAACGCCGTAGAACTGACCATTTGATGTTCAGTACTTCCACCAGCAAAACGGCATTGTAATTGTAAACTAAGCACCAACCGATTGCCAACATCGTTAAGAAGTTTTTTGTTGTTGTCCAGACTGGCTGTCTTTTTTTGTCTTTGTCTTTTGTGCAATCTGGACTGGCCTTGATTTCAAAGTCCACAGAAGTAGATTTTTGGTCCTGACCGGACCAAATCTGAACCAATCATAGACATGTTTCTTTGGTGCAGTCTGGACCGGCTTTGATTTATCCCAAACATAGACATCTATGTTTCGCAAGTTTGGACAGCACAGTACAGTAGAACACAGCAGTGTACAATACATTCAAGTAAAGACAAGTATAGTACAGTAAAGTATAGTTCAATACAGTAAAGTACAGTATAGTTAAGTGATAATGCCCGAGAAGACTAAAACACCGGCAATGTCATGAATGCTTGAACCAGGTTATGAACACAAACAGTGCAATTAGTGCAACCAATGACAATAGTGAGGGGTGTGTCATAATTGCTAGGTTGATCAGGAATGAATTGAGTGAAACTGTTAAAAGCCCACAGCATATTGAATGTATTATGACATTGTTATCATTAGCATTAGCATCAACATACATTATTGTTTCATTAAATTTACCCTATATATTTAAATATTTCCAATTTCATTTAAAAAAAATTGTTACATGTAATCTTCTGGTTCAACCATAATGCATAATAAGCATCATCAACAGGGGACACATATTGGGTGTACTCTGATAAGCTGTAGAAAAAATACATTAATTTACAAGACCTCTTCACAGAAAGTATAATTGGTCATAAGAAGGGCCTGAGATCAAAGTCAATATTCAGACCACTAGGGGTCAATGTTTTTAAACAGGATATCCAGTAAGCCTCCCTTTGTAGTAGTAGTAGTAGGATCTCAATGTTACCTCCTCTCCTTGGTAGAGCAACATGCTCAATGCCTGTGTACTTGAGGGAGGAGATGGGATGGTTAGCTTCAACAAAGTGAGCTGCTACTGGATAGTCAATGTACTTACACCTGATTGAGCTGCGGTGTTCAGCTATGCGTTGTTTTAATTGTCTTTTCGTTTGTCCGACATAGGCTTTCTCACATAAACAGGTGATGAGATCGATTACGCCCTTTGTCTTGCATGATATGATACCCCTAACAGGGATTTTTCAACCTGTATGTGGGTGTCTGAATGATGTCTTGTAGTGCTATTGCACTGTGCGCATGATCGACATTTGTAGTTCCCATTTGTAATGGGTGTCAAGAGTGTCTGAGTGGGCTCAGGGGCAGGTCAGATCTCACCAAGATATCTCCTATAGTGTCTGAGTGGGCTCAGGGGCAGGTCAGATCTCACCAAAACTTCCTATAGTGTCTGAGTGGGCTCAGGGGCAGGTCAGATCTCACCAAGATATCTCCTATAGTGTCTGAGTGGGCTCAGGGCAGGTCAGATCTCACCAAGATATCTCCTATAGTGTCTGAGTGGGCTCAGGGGCAGGTCAGATCTCACCAAGATATCTCCTATAGTGTCTGAGTGGGCTCAGGGGCAGGTCAGATCTCACCAAGATATCTCCTATAGTGTCTGAGTGGGCTCAGGGGCAGGTCAGATCTCACCAAGATATCTCCTATAGTGTCTGAGTGGGCTCAGGGGCAGGTCAGATCTCACCAAGATATCTCCTATAGTGTCTGAGTGGGCTCAGGGCAGGTCAGATCTCACCAAGATATCTCCTATAGTCTGATGGGCTCAGGGGCAGGTCAGATCTCACCAAGATATCTCCTATAGTGTCTGAGTGGGCTCAGGGGCAGGTCAGATCTCACCAAGATATCTCCTATAGTGTCTGAGTGGGCTCAGGGGCAGGTCAGATCTCACCAAGATATCTCCTATAGTGTCTGAGTGGGCTCAGGCAGGTCAGATCTCACCAAGATATCTCCTATAGTGTCTGAGTGGGCTCAGGGGCAGGTCAGATCTCACCAAGATATCTCCTATAGTGTCTGAGTGGGCTCAGGGGCAGGTCAGATCTCACCAAGATATCTCCTATAGTGTCTGAGTGGGCTCAGGGGCAGTCAGATCTCACCAAGATATCTCCTATAGTGTCTGAGTGGGCTCAGGGGCAGGTCAGATCTCACCAAGATATCTCCTATAGTGTCTGAGTGGGCTCAGGGCAGGTCAGATCTCACCAAGATATCTCCTAGTGTCCGAGTGGGCTCAGGGGCAGGTCAGATCTCACCAAGATATCTCCTATAGTGTCTGAGTGGGCTCAGGGCAGGTCAGATCTCACAAGATATCTCCTATAGTGTCTGAGTGGGCTCAGGGGCAGGTCAGATCTCACCAAGATATCTCCTATAGTGTCTGAGTGGGCTCAGGGGCAGGTCAGATCTCACCAAATTATCCCCAATATTGCGACCATGCTTATAGACCACCAGTGGGGGCTCCTTGAAAGGGTGTCTGATTGCAGAATATGCCAGTGCTTTTTCAGGATTGCTTTCATTTTCTCCGAACACCTGGTGTACTTAGAGCAAAACACTGTTGCGTTATTCTTCTTTGGTTTAGTTTTTAGCAATTAATTTCTTGGTCTTTGAGATATTTTCATCATTGCAGCATTAAGAGTTTTGTCCCTGCAGCCTCTCATTTTGAATTTATCTGTAATTTTCTTAGATCAAGTTTATAAATTGACTGGCTGGGCTGATTAGACAGTGGATTGCGCAGTCAGATGGAACAGATTAAATAGGCATTTCAACGGCATAGATTTAGCCGGTGGTAAATTGTGGAATAGACACCGGCTGGAATGTGGATTTAACCAATCAGCATTCAGGATTAGACCCACACATTGTATAATACAGTATAATGTACTGTATTGTACCCTACTTTACAAACTAAACTGTACTGTACTCTACCCTTCTGAATTAAACTCTACTGTACTGCATTAAAATGTACTGTACTCTACTGAATTAAACTACTGTACCATACTCTGCTGTACCGTACTGAATAAACCTCTGTCCTGTACCATACTGAATAAACCTCTACTGTCCTGTACCATACTCTACTGTACTGAGCCATACGGTACTGTTCTGTTCAAACTTGTGAAACATAGCCTAGACATCTATGATTTGTTCAGATTTGGTCTGGTCCGACCAAATGTGTACTTGTTTGGGTGCCGAGCTCATTAAAATAATACTCAGCATACTTTGCAAATGTTTGTTTTTACATACAAATGTTGGTCATTCAGCAGACCCTCTTATCCAGACTGACTTATAGTCAGTGCATTCAACTAAGGTAGATCAACAACATAAGTCAGAGCAATATATATTTTTTTCTGTAACCGTTACTGAGAATGTTATTGTAGTTGAAGTGGTCTGTTGGTTTATTCTGTTGGTTGGACAACTTTGAATATTATTGCTGCAAGTTTTAATGTTTTTTAGATGTCTTTGCAACGTAATTTTGCTTACTGGGTAGTTGGAAATATATTTTCCCACCACCTAAGTTGACAAATGTGATGTTTTATGGCACCCTTTCATTGCTCTCCCCAGAGACAGTCAGGAATGTCAATGTTTCCCTTTTGTCACCCTGTGGGTTGTTTGGTGTAAATGTATGCTTGGACAGCTGGAAATTGCCACCTACCATAAAGAGGGAACAAACATTAAATATTTGCCTCACTCTTCATACAGTGTTGTGACATTGTCATGGCAAGGTGGCTACATATTTCCCTTTGTGCCTTAGGAAGGGGACATGACATATGGTGAGAGAGGGCAACCCTGGAAGGTTTCAAGTAGACCACTAAGTGTTAAGTAAAAACTTCTTAGCCAAAGACGACGGATAATGTGTCTACCTCTCCAACCCCGATACACTAGATATATACACCCTTTCTTCTGGCTCTCTAGTGACCTCATAAACAGTCTTGTTCTGTGTCGGTCTGGGTCTTGGCCTGCAAGACCTACTGTACTCTAGCTCAGATTGGCACTTACATTGATTGCAGTGCAATTCTATCAACGACGCCAGCAGTTGGTGTAGAGACGTGCGAGTACGGTTTCATCTTTTGTCTGGGTCAGGAGATTCTAAACTGAGTGACCTCAAGCCCTGTACTCAACTCTCCTTAGTGGGGTATGTTGATAAAAACTATTTACATTCAGCATCACTACATCAAGGGAAAAATAGTTTTCTTTCTAACAAAGATATCTGCATATATTTCAGGATGTTGCGTAGCCCTGGAAATAAATCATTGTGTAAACATACGTTTTAAAAACTTGTCCTAAAAAACAAGTTGTCTCTTGGTACAATTTACCCCGGGTATGGGACTGGGTAAATTGACCCACCCTGGGGTAAGTGGGTGATGGTAGGTCAAAGTTTAATTCATGGAATGGGGGTTTGATATATTGTACAGAACCCACTGTAATTACTGGGACAGTGAAGCATTTTCTCTTCTTTTGGCTCTATACTTCAAAACGTTGGATTATGAGCCATGAATACATCAAGCTTGTGACTCTACAAATTTGATAGATGCATTTGCTGTTTGATTTGGTTGTGTTTGATTATTTTGTCCCCAATATAAATTATTGGTAAATAATATATGTAATTTGAGTCACTTTTATAGTAAATAAGAATAAAATGTTTTTAAACACTTCTACATGAATGTGGATGCTACCACGGCTACGGCTAATCCTGAATGAGTTGTGAATAATGAGTGAGAAAGCTAGACGCACAAATATCATACACACCCCCACCGCCAAAACATTTTATTTTCTGAAACACAGCAAATATAATCAAATTTGTAGGGTCACAATCTTGATGTAGTCATTGCGTGCTATGAATATGGGACCAAATACTTAACTTTTTACTACTTTAATACACAAGTGAATTTGGCCAAATACTTTTGCTCCCCTAAAATGGGGGGGACTATGTACAAATACAGTTCACCTGAAATAGATGAAAATACCCTCAAATGAAAGTGACAAGTCTGTACGTAAACCAAGACTTTGAGGTTAAATAAACATTTTGAAGTATAGAGCCCCCCCCCCCCCCCCCCAAAAAAAAAGTTGCTTTACTTCCAATAATACAGAGGGCACTGTATATCTTAAAAGTATGTGTACATTCAGATATACTGTTGAAGTTCGAAGTTAACATACACCTTGGCCCAAATACATTTAAACTCAGTTTTTCATAATTCCTGACATTTAATCCTAGTAAAAATTCCCTGTCTTAGGTCAGTTAGGATCACCACTTTATTTTAAGAATGTGAAATGTCAGAACAATAGCAGAGAGAATGATATATTTCAGCTTTTTTTCTTTCATCACATTCCCAGTGGGTCAGAAGTTTACATACACTCAATTAGTATTTGGTAGGATTGCCTTTAAATGTTTAACTTGGGTCAAATGTTTTGGGTAGCCTTCCACAAGCTTCCCACAATAACTTGGGTGAATTTTGGCCATTCTCCTGACAGAGCTGGTGTAACTGAGTCAGGTTTGTAGGCCTCCTTGCTCGAACATGCTTTTTCAATTCTGCCCACAAATGTTTCTATAGGCTTGAGGTCAGGGCTTGTGATGGCCACTCCAATACCTTGACTTTGTTGTCCTTTAGCCATTTTGCCACAACTTTGGAGTATGCTTGGGGTCATTGTCCATTTGAAGACCCATTTTGCGACCAAGCATTAACTTCCTGACTGATGTCTGAGATGTTGCTTCAATACATACACATAATTTTCCTGCCTCATGATGCCATCTATTTTATGAGGTGCACCAGTCCCTCCTGCAGCAAAGCACCCCCACAACATGATGCTGCCACCCCGTGCTTCACAGTTGGGATGGTGTTCTTCGGCTTGCAAGCATCCCCCTTTTTCCTCCAAACATAACGACGGTCATTATGGCCAAACAGTTATATTTTTGTTTCATCAGACCAGAGGACATTTCTCCAAAAAGTACGATCTTTGTTCCATGTGCAGTTGCAAACCGTAGTCTGGCTTTTTTATGGCGGTTTTGGAGCAGTGGCTTCTTCCTTGCTGAGTGGCCTTTCAGGTTATGTCGATATAGGACTCGTTTTCTGTGGATATACAGTGGGGCAAAAAAGTATTTAGTCAGCCACCAATTGTGCAAGTTCTCCCACTTAAAAAGATGAAGAGAGGCCTGAATTTTCATCATAGGTACACTTCAACTATGACAGACAAAATGAGAGAAAAAAATCCAGAAAATCACATTGTAGGATTTTTAATGAATTTATTTGCAAATTATGGTGGAAAATAAGTATTTGGTCACCTACAAACAAGAAAGATTTCTGGCTCTCACAGACCTGTAACTTCTTCTTTAAGAGGCTCCTCTGTCCTCCACTCGTTACCTGTATGAATGGCACCTGTTTGAACTTGTTATCAGTATAAAAAGACACCTGCCACAACCTCAAACAGTCACACTCCAAACTCCACTATGGCCAAGACCAAAGAGCTGTCAAAGGACACCAGAAACAAAATTGTAGACCTGCACCAGGCTGGGAAGACTGAATCTGCAATAGGTAAGCAGCTTGGTTTGAAGAAATCAACTGTGGGAGCAATTATTAGGAAATGGAAGACATACAAGCCACTGAATATCTCCCTCGATCTGGGGCTCCACGCAAGATCTCACCCCGTGGGTCAAAATGATCACAAGAACGGTGAGCAAAAATCCCAGAACCACACGGGGGGACCTAGTGAATGACCTGCAGAGAGCTGGGACCAAAGTAACAAAGCCTACCATCAGTAACACACTACACCGCCAGGGACTCAAATCCTGCAGTGCCAGACGTGTCCCCCTGCTTAAGCCAGTACATGTCCAGGCCCGTCTGAAGTTTGCTAGAGAGCATTTGGATGATCCAGAAGAAGATTGGGAGAATGACATATGGTCAGATGAAACCAAAATATAACTTTTGGTAAAAATTCAACTCGTCGTGTTTGGGGACAAAGAATGCTGAGTTGCATCCAAAGAACAACATACCTACTGTGAAGCATGGGGTGGAAACATCATGCTTTGGGGCTGTTTTTCTGCCAAGGGACCAGGTCGACTGATCCGTGTAAAGGAAAGAATGAATGGGCCATGTATCGTGAGATTTTGAGTGAAAACCTCCTTCCATCAGCAAGGGCATTGAAGATGAAACGTGGCTGGGTCTTTCAGCATGACAATGATCCCAAACACACCGCCCGGGCAACGAAGGAGTGGCTTCGTAAGAAGCATTTCAAGATCCGTGAGTGGCTAGTCTCCAGACTCAACCCCATAGAAAATCTTTGGAGGGAGTTGAAAGTCCGTGTTGCCCAGCAACAGCCCCAAAACATCACTGCTCTAGCGGAGATCTGCATGGAGGAATGGGCCAAAATACCAGCAACAGTGTGTGAAAACCTTGTGAAGACTTACAGAAAACGTTTGACCTCTGTCATGCCAACAAAGGGTATATAACAAAGTAGAGATAAATAAGTATTTGGTCAATAACAAAAGTTTTCCACCATAATTTGCAAATAAATTCATAAAAAATCCTACAATGTGATTTTCTGGATTTCTTTTTCTCATTTTGTCTGTCATCGTTGAAGTGTACCTGATTATGAAAATTACAGGCCTCTCTCATCTTTTTAAGTGGGAGAACTTGCACAATTGGTGGCTGACTAAATACTTTTTTGCCCCACTGTAGATACTTTTGTACCCGTTTCCTCCAGCATCTTCACAAGGTCCTTTGCTGTTGTTCTGGGATTGATTTGCACTTTTTGCACCGAAGTACGTTCATCTCTAGGAGACAGAACGCGTCTCCTTCCTGAACGGTATGAGGGCTGCGTGGTCCCGTGGTATTTTTACTTGCATACTATTGTTTGTACAGATGAACGTGGTACCTTCAGGCGTTTGGAAATTGCTCCCAAGGATGAACCAGACTTGTGGAGGTCTACAAAAAAAAATGGCTGATTTCTTTTGATTTTCCCATGATGTCAAGCAAGGAGGCACTGAGTTTGAAGGTAGGCCTTGAAATACATCCAGAGGTACACCTCCAATTGACTCAAATGATGTCAATTAGCCTAACAGAAGCTGCTAAAGCCATGACATTTTCTGGAATTTTCCAAGCTATTTAAAAGCACAGTCAACTTAGTGTATGTTAACTTCTGACCCACTGGAATTGTAACACCGTGAATTATAAGTGAAATAATCTGTCTGTAAACAATTATTGGAAAAATGACTTGTGTCATGCACAAAGTAGATGTCCTAACCGACTTGCCAAAACTATAGTTTGTTAACAAGAAAATTCTGGAGTGGTTGAAAAACAAGTTTTAATGACTCCAACCTAATTGTATGTAAACTTCCGACTTCAACTGTAGATCTCTTTGTTCAATATCACTTACACTGCCATTTCTTGACCATTTGTCTGGGACAAGGATGTTGTTTCAATTGATTGTGCCAAATCATAGGCAAGTACATGGGTTATTTTTGGTCAATGTACCTTTTCCGTGTCATTCAGTCAATTTTTTTCATCCCTTGTTACTGCTCAAATCAACTTCTTCCCTTCTCTCACTTCCTTGGCTGCTCTCTCAAGAACCTCGATGGCTAAACCCCTGCTTGTTTTATGTTTTTATACACAGGGCATGATGTCTGCTCTTTAACACTACCTTGAGTTCATATGCATGACACGTGGTAAAAAATACTATGCATATTTTCATACAATTTTGGGTGTTTTATTTAACTTTTGTACACCTGTGGTGTTTCTGGTCAAAAATGACCGGTCATTAGAAATAAATGGGTGAGACTACAATTACTGTATACAATTGAGTTCAGGCACATGCCCATTCATCAGATGGACACACTTCCCCTCCCAGACCCCCACATGCATGTGTGTTTGAGCACACACACACACACACACCTCACTCCCCTTCTTGGCTTCCATGGCAACCCCCACAGGAACCTTTCCCCAATAGAATCTTCCCCCACGGGAACCACACCTGTTGGCATTCTCACAAACAATCGCAACATTGTTTCAATAATATATCATCTTTTTAGCAGCTCTGGGATATAAAGCTTTTTGGAGGCCATGCTCACAATTCATTCTGTGGCAGCACAATGACCAAACGATATACTGTATGTGAGGCTCTTGATCATATCTTTGATCATGACACTGGTGAGGAGAGAGTCTTTGTTAAACTTTGACACAAAGTAGTCTGTGATAAATAGCACAATATGTTTCATCTGAGTATTTGTCATCGTCAAAATAATCCATACATTACTCTTTTTTTTTTTTTTTTACTCAAAAACAAGTTGTGAGCTCAGGCCAATGAGGCCTACAGGCCATAAATAGCAAATGTAATGTTCACAAGAACTTAAGTTGATAAAAAGATCAAACACAACATTAGGTGATATGTATTATCATGGATTTATAATCAGCTACAATGGGCGGTTGTTTTTGGACCGGGAATACAGTATATGAAACGAACACAACAGGAGGGTTACAGCGATCTACTTTGGTTTAGACACAAGCATCATGAAGACCATAACACAAATTAATTAGACTGTGAAAATGTTTTGTTTTTTTAACTAACTTGCTTACCAATTTTTCAGTGTTGTTTCTTCCTTCACAGACTCCATGAAATGTCCTTTTCCAAAATATTTGGTCACATGATAAATTGTGTGTTTCCTAGAAACAAGGGGTGGCTCAACTAACCCTTTGGCTCAATTTACCCCACACTATATATCAACTGGGGAGAACCGGGGCAGTGTGCTTGAAGGTATGACATTTCCTCTCAATATCACTATAACTTGCCACCAAAAAACAAGCATGCTTCTAGTGCAGTATCAACCACATTAAAATCAGACAATTGCCTGGCAATTATACAGGGATGATAGCATCCCATCTCAACCCATGACCTGTGATGCTGTCAGTCATTGTTCCGCATGTGCCATTTAGTAACTGAAACTAGCAACCCTGGCCTGCAATAGCCCTCTTACATGGATAGTAGCTTAGGTCAACGGTGGGTCAGGGTTGGAAATAAAAAATAACAATGCTGCCGTTCCGGATATTGCCACTATGGAAAAATAGGAGATGCTTTCATGTATCCAGCACATTGTGTCAGAGCAAAGAGCATCATGCAATTTAATGCAATGGTGCAATGCTGGTTTTATATTGCATAATCATTTGTGTCTGGAAAAAGCATATTGGGAGATCTGATACGGTTAACTGATGCAGTTAAGATTACCATTACCATTCAATTTCCAATGCATGCAAAGGCATTTGGGTTGTTATGGCCAGATTACATCTTAATTCTTGCATGGAGCCGAACAATCTGGGAGGGGAGTGACAGCTTTGAGACAGCATGGGCAGAGGCATGCACGTGTGTGTGTGTGTGTGTGTGTGTGTGTGTGTGTGTGTGTGTATACACCGCCTAAAGTATATCCCCACCATCCCCATCTACCACTGTTGCTGGGAGAATAATACTTGTAATCCAAGGGACTGAATGGTCAACTGACTGAAGTCAAACAGGAAAAAGTCACTGTCCACCATAATCCATTAATGCACTGGGCTTAATCTGCCACTGTGGTAAAGTGCAAACCTAAATGCTCTCTATTTTTCAGGATGATGCAGAGGAGGAAAAATATATACATTACACAGACACCGCTAGGGAAAGAAGTGGTGAAAATGTCATTCCATGACATACAGTTCAGTTGGGTAATATTACACCACCTGTAAAAATTGTAATTAACGATGAACTGAGAATGTCCTAAACCTGCAGCCACAATTGATACGTACTGGGACCTTGTAAGAACCTGAATCCTTCTAAAAAATTATAATGCTGTAGAACACCCATTAAAGCCTTTAAGAATATAATCCCATGCCACCTACAAAATCATACCAGGGCTAACGGCCATACATGTTTCTATGAAAACCATTACGCATGGAGAATTGCCATAAAACATTTGGTTATTTCTGTGAAGGAGAAAAATTGGAATTCCGTGCCATGTACTATACTATGTATTACATATTAACTAAGAATACATTAAAGAACCATTTCACATGACAAAAATACAACCATAAGTCATATCTAATCTTTTCTAATGCTTACGACAGCTGTCAGTCAGTTCAGCAGCCAGTTCAGCAGGACATTTCATCTTACTAGCTTCAAAAAGTATTCATACCCTTGACTTATTCCACATTTTGTTGTATTACAGCCTGAATTTAAAATTGATTAAAAAAAATGTTCTCACCCATCTACACTCAATACACATAATGACAAAGTGAAAACATGCATTTAGAAATTAGCAAATTTATTTAAAATGAAATACAGAAATATCAAATTTACATAAAGTATTCACACCCCTGAGTCAAGACATGTTAGAATCACCTTTGGCAGCAATTACAGCTTTGAGTCTTTCTGGGTAAATCTAAGAGCTTTGCACACCTATATTGTATAATATTTGCACATTATTCTTAAATAAAATCTTCAAGCTCTGTCAAGTTGGTTGTTGATCATTGCTAGACAGCCATTTCCAAGTCTTGCCATAGATGTTCAAGGAGATTTAAGTAAAAACAAGGCCACTCAGGAACATTCAATGTCGTCTTGGTATGCAACTTCAGTGTATATTTGGCCTTGTGTTTTAGGTTATTGTCCTGCTGAAAGGTGATTTTGTCATCCAGTGTGTTGGAAGCAGGCTGAACCAGGTTTTCCTCTAGGATTTTGCCTGTGCTTAGCTCTATTCCGTTTCTTTTAATCCAAAAAAAAAACGTCCTAGTCCTTGCCGATGACAAGCATACCCATAACATGATGCACAACTTGCTCTCACAGTCTCACGTTCATCCATCTTTCTCAAACGTAACATTTTGAAGTTGTTCCAGATGTCAAATTTGGCATTAACTCCTCATTAAGGTTAAGTTTAGGTTAACGCCGAAATATTAAGGTTAGGCATTAACTCTGAATGGTTAAGGTAAGGGTTAAGATTGGGATAGGCTTAAAACAAAACTCTCTAAAACAACTTTCTATTCCAGGATTCGAACATGCAAACCTTTGGCTTACGCCTATCCACCATCCCTGTCCCCAACGTCCTACAAAAAACAAAACCTACATGAAGATATCGCTCACTGTTGCCCCTAGTGGCCCGTTTCCACGTCATCTCCCGACATGGATGGAGTCGAATACTGACTTGTATCACGGGTGACCTGGCTGTGATGCAGCCACCATGCTTAAAAATACAAAGAGTGGTACTCAGTGAGGTGTTGGATTTAAGCCAAACATAAAACTTTGTTTTCGGGACATAAATATTTCATTTATTTTTTCAATTTTACTTTAGTGCCTTATTGCAAACAGGATCCATGTTTTTGAATCTCTTTCTGTACAGGCTCCCTTTTTTCCCACGGTCATTTAGGTTAGTATTGTGGAGTAACTACATTGCTGATCCATCCTCAGTTGCTTTCTCCTGTCACACACATTAAACTCTAACTGTTTTAAAGTTACATTTTTTGTAAGCATATATTCAATTGCACACAACAAGCTTCCATACCCCCAGTCACAAGGGGAGTTTTGGCTGATTTAAAATGAAATTGTCAACCTTGTTACAGTAAACCCTGAAACTTTAAATCACCTTTTAGTTATTTTTTATGAATTTAACCTCTGGAAATCAGAAAACATGTTTAATGAAGTTGAACACGTGCTCTTTATGACAAAGTTAAAATTAGGTGAAAATGAACAAAATTACACAACACAAAAGGCACTACTTGTGGAATGACCTCCTTGCAATACAAGTGTTCAGGAAAAGCAATTTTTCAGTGCTGTAATTGTGCCTGGTGCGTCAGTTTTAATGCCTAAGGGTGGGTATGGGTACTTCCCATTCTAAATCAACTAATATGGTAGCTTAATGACTAAATATTTGTTACCATTATGACAACATTGTGCCACCAGTAGGAGTAATACCACCAATTAGACATTTTTGTTAAAATTAGGAATTTCTGAAATGGAGGCCACAAATGCTCAAATCTATTCTTCATTATTTGTATTTTTTTACTAATGGTATGATTAATGATTGCACACAATGTTATTTCCCTTCATTCAAATTTCCACCGGTCTAATGTCCATTGCTCATGTATCTTGGCCCAAGTCTCTTCTTCTTATTGGTGTCCTTTAGTAGTGGTTTCTTTGCAGCAATCGACCATGATGGCCTGATTCATGCAGTCTCCTCTGAACAGTTGACTTTGATATGTGTATGTTACTTGAACTCTGTGAAGCATTTATTTGGGCTGCACTTTGAGGCTTGTAACTCTAATGAACTTACCCTCTGCAGCAGAGGTAGCTCTGGGTCTTCCATTCCTGTTGCAGTCCTCATGAGAGCCAGTTTCATCATAGTGCTTGATGTTTTTTTCCAACTGCACTTGAAGAAACTTTCAAAGTTCTTAATTCTCCGTATTGACTGACCTTCATGTCTTAATGTAATCATGGACTGCCATTTCTCTTTGCTTATTTGAGCTGTTCTTGCCATAATATGGGACTTGGTCATTGACCAAATAGGGCTATATTCTGTGTAGACCCCCTACCTTGTCACAACACAAATGACTGGCTTAAACACATTAAGGAAAGAAATTACACAAATTAACTTAAGGCACACCTGCTAATTGAAATGCATTCCAGGTGACTACCTCATGAAGCTGGTTGAGAGAATGCCAAGTGTGCAAAGCTGTCAAGGTAAAGGGAGGCTATTTTAAGAATATCAAATATATTTTGATTTGTTTAACACTTTTTTGGTTACTACATGATTCCATGTGTTACTTCATAGTTCAATTTCTTCACTATTATTCTACAATGTAGAAAATAGTCAAAATAGGTGTTCTAAAACTTTTGACCGGTAGAGTACGTGTGTGTGTGTGTGTGTGTGTGTGTGTGTGTGTGTGTGTGTGTATAGAACAAGTACAAGAGACAACAAATTGCAGGTAGTCCGGGTAGCCATTTGATTATCTATTTTTCAGTCTTGTTTAGCAGTCTTATGGTTTAGGGGTAGAAGCTGTTCAGGGTCCTGTTGGTTCCAGAATTGGTGCACTGGTCCTGCTTGCCATGTGGTAGGAGGCCGAACAGTCGACGGCTTGGGTGGATGGAGTCTGACCTTCCTCTGACGGCAGGGAGTTCAGCCCCAGTGAATTACTGGGCCGTACTCACTACCCTCTGTAGCGCCTTGCAGTCAGTAGCCTTGCAGTTGCCGTACCAAGTGGTGATGCAGCCAGTCAACATGCTCTCAATGGTGAAGTTGTAGAACTTTTTGAGGATCTGAGGGCCTAGCCAAAACTTTTCAGCCTCCTGAAGGGGGAAGAGGCACTGTCGTGCTCTCTTCACAACTGTGTGGTTGTGTGTGGACCATGGTAATTCCTCACCATCTTAAATAAGCATGCCCTATTAAAAAATGTAGAACTAAGAAGAGATATAGCCCTTGGTTCACCACAGACTTGACTACCCTTGACCAGCACAAAAATCCTGTGGCGTTCTGCATTAGCATCGAATAGTCCCTGCGATATGCAACTTTTCAGTGAAGTCAGGAACCAATATACTCAGTCAGTTTGAAAAAGCTAGCCTTAGGAAAGCTTGCATCCTATAGCACTAATTCCAAAAAGTTTTGGGACACTAAAGTCCATGGAGAATAAGAGTGCCTCCTCACAGCTGCCCACTGCACTGATAGGAAACACTGTCACCATCGATAAATCTACAATCATTTCAATAAGCATTTTCTACAACTGGCCATGCTTTCTACCTGGCTACCCCTACCCCAGCCAACATCTCAGCACCCCCTGCAGAAACTTGCCCAAGCACCCCCCACGTCTCCTTCACCCAAATCCAGACAGCTGATGTTCTGAAAGAGCTGTAAAATCCGGATCCCTACAAATCAGCTGAGCTAGACAATCTGGACCCTCTCTTTCTAAAATTATCAGCTGAAATTGTTGCAACCCCTATTACTAGCCTGTTCAACCTCTTTTGTATCATCTGAGATCCCTGAAGATTGGAAAGCTGCCGCAGTCTTCCCCCTCTTCAAAAGGGGGAGACACTCTAGACCCAAACTGTTATAGACCTGCAGTTGAAGTCAGAAGTTGACATACTTAGGTTGGGGTCATTAAAACTTGTTTTTCAACTACTCCACAAATTTCTTGTTAACAAACTACAGTTTTGGCAAGTCAGTTAGGACATCTACTTTGTGCATGACAAGTAATTTTTCCAACAATTGTTTACAGACAGATTATTTCACTGTATCACAAATCCAGTGGGTCAGAAGTGTACATACACTAAGTTGACTGTGCCTTTACACAGTTTGGAAAATTCCCTAAAATGATGACATGGCTTTAGAAGCTTCTAATAGGCCAATTGACATCATTTGAGTCAATTGGAGGTGTACCTGTGGATGTATTTCAAGGCCTACCTTCAAACTCAGTGCCTCTTTGCTTGACATCATGGGAAAATCAAAAGAAAGCAGGAAAGACCTCCACAAGTCTGGTTCATCCTTGGGAGCAAGTTCCAAACACCTGATGGTACCACATGCATCTGTACAAACAATAGTATGCAAGTAAAAACACCATGGGACCACGCAGCCCTCATACCGTTCAGGAAGGAGACGCGTTCTGTCTCCTAGAGATGAACGTACTTCGGTGCGAAAAGTGCAAATCAATCCCAGAACAGCAGCAAAGGACCTTGAAGATGCTGGAGGAAACGGGTACAAAAGTATCTATATCCACAGTAAAACGAGTCCTATATCGGCATAACCTGAAAGGTCCTTCAGCAAGGAAGAAGCCACTGCTCCAAAACCGCCATAAAAAGCCAGACTACGGTTTTCAACTGCACATGGGGACAATGATGGTACTTTTTGGAGAAATGTCCTCTGGTCTGATGAAACAAAAATATAACTGTTCAGCCATAATCTCCATCGTTATGTTTGGAGGAAAAAGGGGGAGGCTTGCAAGCCAAAGAAAACCATCCCAAACCGTGAAGCACGGGGGTGGCAGCATCATGTTGTGGGGGTGCTTTGCTGCAGGAGGGACTGGTGCACGTCAAAAAATAGATGGCATCATGAGGCAGGAAAATTATGTGGATATATTGAAGCAACATCAAGACATCATTCAGGAAGTTAAAGCTTGGTCGCAAAATGGGTCATCCAAATAGACAATGACCCAAAGCATACTTCCAAAGTTGTGGCAAAATGGCTTATGAACAAAAGTCAAGGTATTGGAGTGGCCATCACAAATCCCTGACCTCAATCCTATAAAAAAAATTGTGGGCAGAACTGAAAAAGCATGTGCGAGCAAGGAGGCCTACACACCTGACTCAGTTACACCAGCTCTGTCAGGAGGAATGGGCCAAAATTCACCCAACTTATTGTGGGAAGCTTATGGAAGGCTACCCGAAATGTTTGACCCAAGTTAAACAATTTAAAGGCAATGCTATCAAATACTAATTGAGTATGTACACTTCTGACCCACTGGGAATGTTATGAAAGAAACAAAAGTTGAAATAAATAATTCTCCACTATTATTCTGACATTTCACATTCTTAAAATAAAGTGGTGATCCTAACTGACCTAAGACAGGGAATTTTTACTAGGATTAAATGTCAGGAATTATGAAAAACTAAGTTTAAATGTATTTGGCCAAGGTGTATGTAAACTTCAGACTTCAACAGTATATCTGAATGTKCACATACTTTTAAGATATACAGTGCCCTCTGTATTATTGGGAAAGTAAAGCAACTTTTTTAAATTTGGATTCTATACTTCAAAATGTTTTATATTTAACCTCGAAGTCATTGTTTAAGTTCAGACTTGTCACTTTAATTGAGGGTGTTTTTCATCTATTTCAGGTGAACCGTATTTTGTACATAAGTCCCCCCCCCCCCCCCCCCCATTTTAGGGGAGCAAAAGTATTTGGCCAAATTCACTTGTGTATTAAAGTAGTAAAAAGTTAAGTATTTGGTCCCATATTCATAGCACGCAATGACTACATCAAGATTGTGACCCTACAAATTTGTTGGATATATTTGCTGTGTTTCAGCATTTTTATTTATTTGTTTCTTTTGGGGGGTATGTAATCTTCCGACTTAAACTGTATATCCATCCTGCCTGCCTTTCTAAAATCTTCGAAAGCCAAGTTAACAACACAGATCACTGACCATTTCGAATCCCACCGTACCGTCTCCACTTTGCCACACTAAAGGTCCTAAACGATATCATAACCGCCATCGATTAAAGACAGTACTGTGCAGCCGTCTTCATCGACCTGGCCAAGGCTTTCGACTCTGTCAATCACCGCATTCTTATCGGCAGACTCAATAGCCGTGGCTTCTCAAATGACTGCCTCGCCTGGTTCACCAACTACTTCTCAGACAGAGTTCAGTGTGTCAAATCAGAGGGCCTGTTGTCCGGACCTCTGGCAGTCTATGGGGGTGCCACAGGGTTCAATTCTCGGGCCAACTTTTTTTCGGTATATATATCAATGATGTCGCTCGTGCTGCTGGTGATTCTCTGATCCACCTCTACGCAGATTACACCACTCTGTATACATCTGGCCCTTCTTTGGACACTGTGCTAACAACTCCAAACAAGCTTCAACGCCATACAACTCTCCTTCCGTGGCCTCTAAGTGCTTTTAAATGCTAGTAAAACTAAGTGCATGCACTTCAATCAATTGCTGCCCGCACCCTCCCGCCTGACTAGCATCACTATTCTGGACGGTTCTAACTTAGAATATGTGGACAACTACAAATAGCTAGGTGTCTGGTTAGACTGTAAACTCTCCTTCCAGACTCACATCTTCAATCCAAAATTTTATCTAGAATCGGCTTCCTATTTCACAAAGCCTCCTTCACTCATGCTGCCAAACATACCCTCGTAAAACTGACTATCCTACCGATCCTTGACTTCGGTGATGTCATTTACAAAATAGCATCCAACACTCTACTCAGCAAACTGGATGTAGTCCATCACAGTGCCATCTGTTTTGTCACCAAAGCTCCATATACTAACCACCACTTCGAACTGTATGCTCTCGTTGGTTGGCCCTCACTACATATTCGTTGCCAAACCCACTGGCTCCAAGTCTTTGCTAGGTAAAGCTCCGCCTTAGCTCACTGGTCACCATAGCAACACCCACCCGTAGCACACACTCCAGCAGGTATATTTCACTGGTCATCCCCAAAGCCAACACATCCTTTGGCTGCCTTTTTTTCCCAGTTCTCTGCTGCCAATGACTGGAACGAATTGCAAAAATCAGTGAAAGAGTCTTGTATCTCCCTCTCTGATTTAAAGCATCACCTGTCAGAGCAGCATACCGATCACTGTACCTGTACACAGATAATCTGCAAATAGCACACCCAATTACCTCATCCCCATATTGTTCCTTATCCCCTTGCTCTTTTGCACCCCAGTATCTTTACCTGCACATCATCATCTGCACATCTTTCACTCCAGTGTTAATGCCAAATTGTAATTATTTCGCCTCTATGGCATATTTGCCTTACCTCCCTAGTCTTCTACATTTGCACACACTGTACATAGATTTTTATATTGTGTTATTGACTGTACGTTTGTTTATGTGTAACTGTTTTTGTCACACTGCTTTGCTTTATCATGGCCAGGTCGCAGTTGTGAATGAAAACTTGTTCTCAACTGGCCTACCTGGTTAAATGAAGGTGAAATAAATCAAATAAAAATGAATTAGTGATGTGGACACCAAGGAACTTGAAGTTCTCGTCCCACTCCATTACAGCCCCATCAATGTGGACATACTCGCCTCTCCATTTCCTGTAGTCCATGATCAGTGCCTTTGTCTTGCTGACGTTGTTGTCCTGTCACCACACTGCCAGGTCTCAGCCTATAGGGAGGAGGTCTGTCTCAGTCATTGGTGATCAGACCTACCACCGTCGCGTCGTTTGCAAACTTGATGTTGATGTTGGAATCGTGCTCCACGGCCACACAGTCGTGGTTGAACAGGGAGTACAGGAGGGGACTAAGCAAACACCAAGGGTCCCCCATGTTGATGGTCAGTGTGGCAGATGTGTTGTCGCCTACCCTCACCGCCTGGAGGCGGCCCGTCAGGAAGTCCAGGATCCAGTTGGAGGGAGGTGTTCAGTCAGAGGGCTCGGAGGGGATTATGGTGTTAAATGCTGAGATGTAGTCAATGGACAGCATTCTTAAATAGGCAAATCCTTTTGCCCAGGTGGGTGAGGGCAGTGTGGAGTGCAACAGTGATTGAGTCATTTGTGGATCTGTTGGGGAGTTACGCAAATTGGAGTGGGTCCAGGGTGTCTGGGATGATGGCGTTGATGTTAGCCATGACCAACCATTTCATAGCTATAGATGCAAGTGCTACGGGGCGATAGTCATTTAGGCAGGTAACCTGGGAATTCCTGGGCACAGGGACTGTAGTGGTCTGCTTGAAACACATTTTGCATCTCAGACCAGGTCAGGGATAGGTTGAAAATGTCAGTGAAGACACTTGCCAGCTGGTCTGCGCATTTTCAGAGTACGTGTCCTGGTATTCCGTCTGGCCCTGCGACCTTGTTAACCTATTAACAAAGGTCATACTCACATCGGCTACGGAACGCGAGATCACACAGTCTTTTGGAACAGCTGGTAATCTCATGCATGGTTCAGTGTTGCTGGTCTTTGAAGCAAGCATAGAAAGGCATTTAGCTCGTCTGGCTGGCTCAAGTAACTGGGCAGCTTGCGGCTGGGTTTACCTTTGTAATCCGTGATAGTTTGCAAACCCTGCCACATCGGTCGAGCGTCAGAGCCGGTGTAGTAGGATTCGATCTTAGTCCTGTATTGATGCTTTGCTGTTTGATGGCTCGGAGGTTGTAGCGGGATTTCTTATAAGCATCCGGATTAGCGTCCTGCTCCTTGAAACTGGCAGCTCTAGCCTTTAGCACAGTGCGGATGTTGCCGGTAATCCATGGCTTCTGGATGGGGTTTGCACATTCTCTGTGGGGACAACGTTGTCGATCCACTTATTAATTAAGCTGGTGACTGATGTGGTAAACTCTTCAAAATTATCAGATGAATCCCGGAACATATTCCAGTCTGTGCTAGCGAAATAATCCTGTAGTTTAGCATCCGCTTCATTGGACTACTCCCGCATTCAGCGTGTCACTGGTACTTTTTGCTTGTAAGCAGGAGGATAGAGTTATGGTCTGATTTGCCAAAGGGAGGTTGAGGGAGGGGCTTGTGTGCATTTCTGTGTGTGGAGTAAAGGTGATCTAGAGTTGTGTCGCTTCTAGTTGCACAGGTGACAAGCTGGTAAAAACGAGGTAAAACTGATTTTGGTTAACCCTGCGTTAAAATCACCAGCCATGAGAAACTGAATGTGCATTTTCTTGTTTGCTTATGGCCCTATACAGATTGTTGAGTCCAGGGCTTAGTGCCAGCATCGGTTTGTGGTGGTAAATGGGAAGCTAATATATAGATGAAAACAATTGGTAAATATGGTCTGCAGCTTATGAGGTATTCTAACTCATGCGACCTATTTTAAATATCCTTTAGTTGATCTATACAGTATATTAAATACTTTTATTCACTGCTTAGCCTTCAAAATAAATATAGATTTCTCTAAATCCCAAAATGTCACTACACCGCTACACAGACATCACCAGTGGGTGAATACAATTTGCTTGCCCCCAGTAGTTTATACAATGCATACAAATATATGTTTTGCAGTATAAAAATTACTTATAAGTTAAATTAAAGATTTTTTCCCCAAAAGTTATTTTCATTTGAAAGTGTTCTTATATAAATGGTGTCAAAGTCAAGGGACAGCATTTATCACTGCAATTCAAGAATGACTCCTAATTATGTTATGACTCATTACTTTACTTTATCTGGACATTTCCTATGACTATCACACGATCATATTTATACCCCAAGAGATGCCCACTGCAGTCATTGCAACCCTTCACTTTGACCAATTCCTATTTTTTCCCGCAAACTCCTCCAGTCCTTTCCTTATCCAAGCGATGCATCAATTATTAGTCATAGCCGGTAGCCTCAGAGCGACAGGGACTGCGTTGTCCATCTCCTTCTCATCTTGGCTGCCACAGAGAGAATATCTGACATCCTACACTCCAATCACATTATATCTCTCCCATTTCCTGCTCACATCCAAACAAGGCCAAGCTTTTTGGCAGCGAATCGCAACAACTCATCCTAAAAGGTTAATACAGAAATCGTAGTTTCCGCTTAGTCACTCACTAACTCTATTTGAAGGAAACAAATCATGTTTGACAACGTCTTTTACAAACAACTTTTCTTATTTTGTCCTCTGCTCCTCAGATCACAATGACAGCATACTATGCAGAGGTAAACGCTGCTATTATTCCTATACCTAATGTTGCTCTATTTTCTCATTAGGTTACACTTAATGTTATAGCCTCCACACACATACCATCATACTCATTTTGGCTTCCCATAACATATTAAATGCATTTTCATTACAAGCACTATTAGATTGCTGTGCCCCATCATTGGGCACCTAATTTATCACTCAAACAATTCTGGAAACTGACCAACCTACACACAAAGTGTCATTTCAGACAACATCAACTCTGCAGAAAGGAATTGAAGCTGGCAGGTGAAGTGGAGAATCACACTCACTCTTTTACCTCACAATATGGCCCACATACTTTCCTTAAATCATTCACTGGTACTGAAGCACGACTGATGCATAAAACACTCCACCTTATAGCAGAGAGAGACGAGAGAGATACTGTACATAGACAGACATAATGTAGAGGGGAAATGAGAAGAGGTACCACAAGAGACACACAAAAATGTAAAAAAGGCAGAAAGAAGGAAAAGGCAGACAAAAAGAGAGATCCTTTGGAGGAGGAGCTGGCAAAACGGTTAAGCTCAGAGAGGCATTTGGGTATGGGATCTCTATCCTCTCTCCTTCCCTCCCTCTCCAGCCCCCTCTGCTCCTGGACACAATCAACACTGAATCAACAAGCTAATCAGAATCACAAGGCCAAACTGTTGGCACCCTCACCTCTTCCCAGGCTGCCCTAATCTCAAACACATGATAGAGACAAATCCAATGAGCTCCATCCATTCAGCCATCAGTTCTCTCGTAAGCCAGTGCCATGACTGGACAAATTTGACCCCTATTGCATCAGAAGTGAGGTTGTCTTTACTGGAGGGCAAAGATTAGGTTCACAATGTAACAGGGTGGAGTGGAGATTCTTGGTTGGGTCACTGCTGTTTATCCTTGAGGGACATTTTTGACCTCAGACAGTAACCAGACGTGCAAATTAGATGAATTTATGATTTGTTTGAAGTGACGGCAAAAGACATGCAGGAATAAACCTAACACAGATAGCCGTTTGAAGTTGACACAAAATAACAAAGGAAGCTGATGGTTATGCTTCAATGTCCAATTGTGTCCAATTCTACAAAGGAACTTTCCCACCAATCATTGATCATTATTGTTTTGAAGATACTGTGTCTATTGTGACATCTCGAAATCAGAACCTACAGAACTAACGTGTTTCTAGTCATCAAACTACAACTTCACCACCGCCGTAGTGCTCTGTGGGATACAGTAATACTTGAGGACTTGCTCTCGGTTTAACTTTCCTGCCTGTAGCGAATTAACTACATGTGTAAGGGGCACAGAGTCAAACTTTGGCCCAGTCAGCAGCACACACGCGTCTGCCCCATACTCCGTCTCGTCTAGTCGGTAGGGCTCGTCCATATGGAGATGGTTAAAAGCCTCATTAGTCGGCCTACTTGAAATACAGTCGCAGTGACGCTTGTCCATAAAAGCACAAAGTAGAGTGGTTTCTGCGGTGGCATTAACCAGGTCGAGGCATCGAACCCCAGAGACTTGGCACAGGCCACGTTCGCTCGAGTGATGGCTGAAACCTGAACGTATTCCAAGAAAGGAGAAGGAAGGACGTTTTCTTGGAAGGTTTCTGGAACCTTTTCGTTGGAGTAGACTCATCCATCTTTGGGTGAGGAAGGATGGAACATTTTCAGAAAAAAATGTATGGTAGCCTACAATGGGATATGGTCCATTGAAGGAAAAATTACTTGGTTTTACTCAAAACATATGGTATTACGAAAGTCTAGCTTGAGGGAAGGCAAAAACTTTCACTCGATCGACGTAATAATTTTTTACAATTCTGTCTGTCTAAAAACTAGATGAGGATCCACCAATGGGACAACCATCTACAATGTGACATTTCACCTGTATTGAACGGGTGACATCAAATTACCCTAACTTCTGAAGTTAGGGATACGTGTCTGTACGTGAAGCTTTATGGCTAAAGTATGTTAGTTTGAGGGTTGGAGAATGTTACCCAAAAGTGTGTTCGAGAAAGATTTGCTGGGCTGTTTGATTCAGACCCTAAGAGTTCTGATCTGTTTGGTGAGCTGACGATATGAAAAAGGGCAGGCCTAAAGCCACTCCCTGTAAAATCTACAAACAGGAGAAAGTATGCAGTGCTATTGAGAGGTTTTATAAACAAACAGCACTCCAATTGTAATGGTGTGTGTGTGCGCATGTATGTATGCGTGTCCTCATTACCAGTTCACTTGAAACAAGAACATGTTATTTCTTATTGAGAAACTTTATTTTACCTTTATTTAACTATGCAAGTCAGTTAAGAACAAATTCTTATTTTCAATGACGGCCTAGGAACAGTGGGTTAACTGCCTTGTTCAGGGGCAGTATGACAGATTTTTACCTTGTCAGCTTCGGGATTCGATCTTGCACCCTATCGATTACTAGTCCAACGCTCTAACCACTAGGCTACCTGCCACCCCACCTTTCATCTTAATAATTATTGCCAAACGAATATTATACAGTCGTGGCCAAAAGTTGAGAAGGACACAAATATACATTTTCCACAAATTTGCTGCTTCAGTATCTTTAGATATTTTTGTCAGATGTTACTATGGAATACTGAAGTATAATTACCAGCATTTCATAAGTGTCAAAGGCTTTTATTGATAATTACATGAAGTTGATGCAAAGAGCCAATATTTGCAGTGTTGACCCTTCTTTTTCAAGACCTCTGCAATACGCCCTGGCATGCTGTCAATTAACTTCTGGGCCACATCCTGACTGATGGCAGCCCATTCTTGCATAATCAATGCTTGGAGTTTGTGGGTTTTTGTTTGTCCACCCGCCTCTTGAGTATTGACCACAAGTTCTCAATAGGATTAAGGTCTGGACCCAAAATATCTATGTTTTGTTCCCCGAAACACTTAGTTATCACTTTTGCCTTATGGCAAGGTGCTCCATCATGCTGGAAAAGGCATTGTTCGTCACCAAACTGTTCCTGGATGGTTGGGAGAAGTTGCTCTCGGAGAATGTGTTGGTACCATTCTTTATTCATGGCTTGTTCTTTGGCAAAATTGTGAGTGAGCTCACTCCCTTGGCTGAGAAGCAACCCTACACATGAATGGTCTCAGGATGCTTTACTGTTGGCATGACACAGGACTGATGGTAGCGCTCACCTTGTCTTGTCCGGACAAGCTTTTTTCCGGATGCCCCAAACAATCGGAAAGGGGATTCATCAGAGAAAATGACTTTACCCCAGTCCTCAGCAGTCCAATCCCTGTACCTTTTGCAGAATATCAGTCTGTCACAGATGATTTTCCTGGAGAGAAGTGGCTTCTTTGCTGCTCTTCTTGACACCAGGCCATCCTCCAAAAGTCTTCGCCTCACTGTGCGTGTAGATGCACTCACACCTGCCTGCTGCCATTCCTGAGCAAGCTCTGTACTGGTGGTGCCCCGATCCCGCAGCTGAATCAAGTTTAGGAGATGGTCATGGCGCTTGCTGGACTTTCTTGGGCGCCCTGAAGCCTTCTTCACAACAAATGAACCGCTCTCCTTGAAGTTCTTGATGATCCGATAAATGGTTGATTTAGGTGCAATCTTACTGGCAGCAATATCCTTGCCTGTGAAGCCCTTTTTGTGCAAAGCAATGATGACGACACGTGTTTCCTTGCAGGTAACCATGTTTGACAGAGGAAGAACAATGATTCCAAGCACCACCCTCCTTTTGAAGCTTCCAGTCTGTTATTCGACCTCAATCAGCATGACAGAGTGATCTCCAGCCTCGTCCTCGTCAACACTCACACCTGTGTTAACGAGAGAATCACTGACGATGTCAACTGGTCCTTTTGTGGCAGGGCTGAAATGCAGTAGAAATGTTTTTTGGGGTTCATTTGCATGGCAAAGAGACTGTACAGCCATAAACTTTGAGCAACTTTACAACAAAAGACAAAACTATGTATTTGCATTGATTTGGCTACAATTATCAACTGTATCGCCACTGACATGGAATGAGCCGTCCCTCTGTAAGTGCAGGGTTGTTGGAAAAGCTGTTGGATGAATCCGGTTGGATAACGGAAACCACAGAGCCGTATAGTAACACTGTCAAAGGCAATTAAAAGTGAAAACCTCAGTCACTAGAGAGATAAAAGATGTACTTATGAAAACCACAATAGGTTCTAATTGGGGTCAAGACAGAGGTATTACTGCAATACTGGCATCCTCAGTTCTGTGCCAAATGTTCTCCCACACAAAACACACACCCACCCAGGGTGAGGGGGTCACCACATGGTATCCACTGACCTTTTCTAAATATATGGCAGAAAACAGACTCATTAAAGTGATCTCTTTGCTTTTTATTAGGTGTTAAATCTATGTAACGCAGACAATTGAGAGGCGTTTCCACTCCCTGCAGATGCCAATTGCGTGTGTGAGGGAGAGTAGGACTATGTGTGCGTATATGCATGTCCAGCCACACGTGTATGGGTGTTTGTATGTGTGACAGGAAGAAAGAGAGTGCATACCTAAAGTATGAACATCTGTCAAAGCAAGCATGTCCATGTGTGCATATGCAAAATTGAATGTGTGACTGTGTGCGCAGTCTACCAGCAGATGAAAGAATTCAAGTTAGTAAATCAGTCGCTGTCAAAAGTAGGTGGAGTTCAACACAGGAACCTGTCAGCCAGTCAATATACATGGATTAAAAGTACCCTTTTAATACCTTCAAGAGTTATTGCATAATATCTTTGAGGTGATGGATTTTGACCCACAGGAGATTTTTACCCTTCATACTAACAATAAAAGATTAATTGAATGCCGACTATTAACAAAGCATCCGATTACATAAGTGGCGCCAGAGTAAGCGCCGTGTGTCTGTTTCGCTGTATTTGAACAAGTACTACAGGACCGGCTGGGGCGGTGTGACCCGTAAGCAAAAATAGAAATTCCCATCAAGAGAGGGGGTGCAGGAATTGTGTAAAGGTGCACAGCAGATTGCAGTGTGTGTTTGTGCATGCGTGCGAACAGTGGACTTAGTTTACGGTACTTCCCACCAATGATTTAACTTAAATTCCTGTCAATATTCCATAATTTTTGAGCAGCACTGCGATTGGCCAGTATACAGTATTTCTGTCTTACCCATCCACAACATCTGCAACATAAGAGACAAACAGAAAGGTTTCCACCAAGCCACCTGAGAGCTCCGAGTGCCCAAAAAATTCAGTCAAGTCACTGTCCCTGGTTTGTTATGTAAGCCTGTGCATTCTTAATGGTCAGGGGTTTGGAGCCAGGCCTGGACCCAGATGCCTGCGTCTGCTGTGTATCTGTGGTGTTCTTGCTGGTAGGCTGTGTTTGTTTATGTGTAAGAATAAGCGTATTTGAATGAGGGTGGTATGTATAGTATGCAGTGAGAGGGAAGGGATAAACAGTGAAAACAATAGCCTATCTACAATATTATCTGAGGTATTTCTTACAGCCTTGCATCCAAACCATGACAAACCACAGGTCTGAAGAGTTGTGACTACAATGTACTACCTTTGAACAAACTGATATTTGTAACATCAAAGAAATTAAGGATTGCGCCTTTGTGGCCACAGAATGAAATGCTCCAAACAAAAACATTTAAGCCAATCAACGTGCAGTACTCACACAAAACCCCTCCCCCTTATCCCAACCAGGTCAACACTGACCTAATATCTTCCTTTTTATAGTCAGATTGTTTTTAAATCGGCATTTAAAAATAAATACATGTCCTCAGGTCTTTCCCACAAACACTGATCCCAAATACCTATCCTTCTTCACTCTGGAGAGAACAGTTCTTATGGGGCTGCTGTCAAAGGTCAGGGATCAGAGGATCACTGATCAATAACCCCCTGCCTGATCGATCAGACTGCCTTTTCTTTTCTCTCCACCAACCAGATACAAGCTCACTGTATAACAAGGGAGCTGGGGATAGAACAAGACAGGGGAATGGGAGAGGCCTCCTCCCTTCATGATCCCTAAAGTATTTGAGCCTTGCTTGACATCGTCAAGGACTAGGCATTGATGAGAGCGGTGCGATGCACCTGCCTTGCCATGGAGTCCTGCTGTTTTTTTTGTAGAACTAAAAAGCGGTCATACAGGAGATTTAGCTATCCAGCTGGTAATTATTTCCTTATGCCAATAACACCCACATCTCCAGACATTTACACTTACTTGCTATGCTTCTCATCCAGATTGGTAGCCTATTTGACTAACAGAGATATTCTGTACAGCGTAAGTGCCTAGGGCGAAATCCAAATAAAGCTGCAGCGTGTGTGTGTGTGCAAAATGAACATTAATCGCCAATAAGGCATTGATTTTAATGGGATAATCACACACAGGAAAGATTTGGCATGTAATGAAGAGCCAGAAATCACCATTATCAAAGTAGATTTCTAACTAAATGGGGAGCTAGCCGATGCATATGGACAGAATTATGAAATGTGTTCAGAATAATTTTCAGTTTTTGATGATTGTCTAAACACTATCAGAATGATCTGTCAGCTTTGATTATCAGAAAGAACAGATAAGGGCTGTTTTTCAGCATCTTTGCCAATACAAAATGCACAGGTTGTATTTTGAGGGCAGTGTTCTCGTTCCAATAATTAATTATGCTCCTCAAAAGATTAATTGCAGAGCACCAGTAGTTACAAATCAGAGAAATAAGATGACGGAATAGGAAAGGCACTCATTGCTAAATCATTAATAATGAACTTGCATTACGTTGAGTCCAAAGCGGGACCCTAGGATGACATAATATGGACGGGAGCCAAGAGCTGGGCAGTTAAAGGTGGAAGACATTAACCGCCTTCACTCCTCACAACACGGACGCTATCACGGAAGCAGACAAATCGCTCTGAGTGGGTTTCCGTCATCTTTCAGTTTTGCTGTCTTATAATATTAATGTTTGAATTCTTTGAAGCAGACTTGTGTTATGACACAGGGGCTCAAACATGGGTTCAAGTCAGATTTATCAAGACTTGAAAGGCAATTCCACATTACAACCTCACTTTCATTATCTTCAGCCAATACCAATGTGTACATATATGAAAACGATGCATTTCAAAGTTTTGTAGAAGAAAATATAAATTTCTACCCGATGACAAAAAGTTTACATTTTAAAAACAGTGAATTTCAAAAACACAGATTGGCGGTGACGTGGGGAACAAGAAAATGACAGGAATCCTGTATAGCTCAACAAAAAAGTAAAAACATGCTTGTGCATTTTCATTAGTGTGTGTCAAACTTGACTGACTCATTGACAGCAACTCACAATTACCCTAGATTTTTTCTACATAGAAAGACACCCTACAAGCCAAGTGGCTGAATTCCATAATACATTTGCTTAAAATGGACCATTTCATATGCAGCACACCCTCCAGTGACACGGGAAGGGTAGGAAATTAGGTAACTTTCAAATGAAATGTTGATGAAGATTGGGGATATGATCTGTGCAGCTTTGGCCACGGAGACCTCAATTACGCTCGCTCTCCTTCCTTGTCATCTCTATCTTGACATTCTCATTGGTTGTCAGACATCATGCAGGGAGGTAGCCCGAGTCCCCAAATTATGACTATGAATAAAAATGTAGAGATCACAGCTATATTTAGACATTTCAACCTTGACCTCACTTCAAACACTGACCACGGTCATCAGCCTCAAGCCAAGTGCACTTCATCATCCTTTCACACCTTCCGCTCACCTCCTTACTATGAAATATTAACACCGGCATACTGTATTTTGGAGGGTGGGTTGGATGGAGGAAAGTAGCACCTGTGTATTTCATCACTGGACAGCGATAGACCTGTGTGCTTCCTCTCTAGACAGTAGCTATTAGTGTTGGTAGATACACCTGCATAATGTGTCTATTAGAGGCAGTGTCTATTGCAAACATGACAGTGTTACCTGAATGCGGTGTCCTTATAGGACAAGACTGTGTGACACACTGCATCTTCTGTCATTTTTCGTAGAAGGACTGTGTAACCCAAGAGTATAAAGCCTGTATGTGTCTTCAGAAAGGACATTGACAATCTTTCTGGCTTACTGTATCGTCTGCAAAAATCTAGTTGGATCCAGGCCACGGTGTGTGTGTGTTTCTGTGTGCGTGTTGGAGTGCTGGGAGGGAGATGCAGGCAGGCAAGCAGGCAGGAAGGTACATTGGGTGCCTGTGAGGTCGGGGGGGATAGGTGGAGTGTTAACAGGGGAGACACCTGACAGCAGTGGGGTGTATGCGCCCTGGCACTTCTGTACATTCATGTCACCGCGGATAAAGTCAGCACCTGTGAAGAAGAACTACAGCATTGCTGCCACGGTCAGGGACAGGAGGAGTTCTATATATTTTGGTTCTTGTGTCCTCCTCGGTCTCCCTGCGCTCACTGAACAGACAGCTAGGGACAGGTGGGCACCGGTGGAGATGCCAGCACCCTTGTCATTGTCAGGCACATGGTATGAGATGCATGTACAGAGCACAAGCTGAAGCTGTGGTTCTCTCTCTGCTTGGGTAACAGTCAAGAAGTCCACTTGGGATGTGACCTGGAGTGAGCCAAAGTGCCTCTCCTCTCCTTCGACTGGAGAGGCAGGATCTGGCTAACACTTTATTAGAAAATGACAATGGGGCACACGCTAGTGTTAGTAAGTTAGCGCAGATGAATAAGCGAACATGATACTATTGAGGCACAGCCATGGTGGAGAGTGAGTGAAGGGCTAGTAGTGTTGTGTATTGTAGAAGACATGGCATAATGCCCAGAGAGAGTCATCAGATTAAACCAGTGTGTGGGCTGCTTACTTAATTAGACTTTGCACGGTAGCGGGTGCAATAATAAATCAGTTCTCATTCATCAAACTACTACTGGCTGAAAAAGAAAGTAATCTTACATTTAACTAGAGGTTAACACAGGAGTGCCTATACCCGTCACACTTCCCTCATCCTGGCTATCGGCTTTCACTCCTGTCTCCATGTATATGGAATATAAAATAAAACACACACACGCTGGACAGGGGCTGCAAAACAAAGCCAAAACAACTATGATTYGATGGCCCTCCGCTCTTGGCAGCAGTTTACCTGTTCAATAAATCTGCCTCCCGCTTCCAGTCCTGACATCATGTCTGAGGGGATCCATGAGCCTTTTCCTGCCCCATAACACACAGCACAGCAAAGCCAAAGGTTACCTGGAGTTGGGCTATCTATCAACGTGTTCCCAGTTCACCCCTGAAGAATGGCTTGAGCTAAGTCGAGCTAAAGCCTGGTACTGCCACCTGCTGGCACAGGGAGTAAACAGGGGAACCCCTCAATCCCAGAGTCCTGGAAAACTAACCCCTGCCTGCCAATGTAATGAAGCACTAGTCCGGTTAAATTAGTTATAAAGCTACAGGTTATAGAGGTGCTAAAATGAATGTGAAAGCACATTGTATGTGCACAACATACAGGTAACTGCCAAAATAAAAGTTAACACTTGAATGAGGGATACATAAGTATATTGAAAGCTGCAGTTTCCACACAGGTGTGGTTCCTGAGTTAATTAAGTGATTAAAACATCCCATCATGGTATAAAAAAAGTTTAATCCAATTGAACACTTATGGGAGATTCTGGAGCGGCACCCAAGTCAGAGCATTCCACCACTATCAACAAAAAAACACAATTATTGAACTTCTCGTGGAAGAATGGTGTTCCTTTATTTTGGCAGTTACCTGTATTTGGATACTATCCCTAGAAAGAGCCAATCTGCAACAACTTCTCTAACTAGCACATAATAGGACATAATTGTCTGAGTGGTGGGTAGTTTTTTCTCTCCACCCCTTTTCTTTCTAAATGACTTAAAATGAGTTTCCCCAACACTTGTGCTTTAAGCAAACATCCAACTGTGGTTAAACGGTGTGGAAAAACTCACCTTCAGCAGTGGGGCGGGGAGGTAGAAGGGGAGACAAAGATGGGCGCATGTGCTGTGAATTAGCTTTCGCGGGTAGGCTTGTGGTGGAAGTAACCTTGGAAACCAGCGCGGGTGTTTCTGCATGGCTGCAGTCTGCAGTGCCTCAGGGGCTCAGTGACCCGGGTGCGAAGGGAGGAAGAAAGACAGCAGGCCGAGACACACACTCCCCCTCTCACCAGTGGCCCCCGGGGAACCCTCGCACGCACCTCCAACCAACCAGCCTCTCTGTAAGGCCTCGCTCTCTTTCTCCTTGCATGTGAGTCTCTCTCACTCTGCCTTTATGTAAGGCCTATTCGCCCTCTCAGTCTCTCACTCAGCCACTGTGTAAGGCCTTGCTCTCCCTCTCCATGTGGGAGCCCTCTCTTTCTATGCCACTGAAAAGCAGCCACCAGTCTCTCATCATGTTCATATCTGAATGGAGGGGCTAACTAACTTGGTCTATGTTAAGAGCCCTTTCTGTCTTACACACACACTCCACTCAATGCATGGACACTGCACATAAGACCACAGCCAGGGGCTGATGATGTTCATTTCAGCCAGTTTATTCACACAGCACATACTACAGTGGGTAATGTATTTCAGAACATTGTACAGCGCTGTCACGTCTGACAAAAGACTCTTGATCCTATCAGTAGTATAAAAATAGTGTCACTACAAAAGTATAAATTAAGCCTACCGATAAGACAACTCAAATCCACAAAAACGGAACAAAACTTTTTGCCAAAGCGTAATAAAATGACAAATTATGGAATCAAAATAAGAAACTTGAAATATATTTTTTTGCAGCCCAGCAGAGTATAAAAAGAACAAAGAATGACAATTCTCCATAAAATAACACAACATAGACTATTCTCAATTCCAATTGAGCATTAAAAATTCTGAACATGAGGGAAAGACTATTCATGTTAGCCATTTTGTATTTACAGTTAACATTTGCATCTTCTTTCAACACACCCAATGGAAAAAGATTGCGACCTGTGTTTCTGTGAAGCCATAGGTTAGCAGCAATTTTTTAATTCTTTTAAGTTTGAATTTAACTCTCTATAACAGTATTTAGCTTGAGTTGTGTGTATCAAAACCTTTGAAATGCTAGTTTATAAAAAGAGGTATGGTGTTATCAACGGTGCTCCCCATTTCTGCAACACTTGCTCCCTCTAGTGGAATAAAACAGCAGTTCTCTTGTATTTACATACTGCCACCCCTGAAAGGAGTACGACAAAGTTGCCCCTAGACTGAGCTAAAGTCAGTTTTGTGCCTTTGCCCCTAATGTTTAAAGCTAGGATTTGGGGAGGTTAAGCAGATCTTAGATCTGTGCCTAGGAGCAACTTCTAACCCCCTGAAACTGTTCCGTCTTAGAAGAAACACACTGGCTTATATGATAGAATAGATCAGTACTCTAATATTAATTACATGCATATCTTGTAATAATTCTAATCTTACCAAAGAAAGCGTATGAGGCAATCGTAGTAGTAGTATTGGAGATACCGACATCAACGACTGACTGCATGTTCAGGATCATTTTTTGCTTGAAATCCTAATTTAAGATCTACAGGTAAAATCCCTTCACTACGGTTGCTAAAAAAAAAGACCACTTAAACTAAAACATCAATTTCAGTTCCATTATCTATATGCTACACTTACTATTTGATCATATTGGACAGATCCAAAAAGCATGTCGGACAGACCAGAGCCTTTACTGCATGTCCTTCAGTCATAGAACTTGAGGTAAAAAAGCACACCATTGCTTTGGACAGAGGAAAGTTAAGTCTGAACTATCTATACTGAATGGGAAGGTTATAAAGATGTACCTTGGTGTGTGACACTCACTTCCAATATACACTGCTCAAAAAAATAAAGGGAACACTAAAATAACACATCCTAGATCTGAATGAATGAAATATTCTTATTAAATACTTGTTTCTTTACATAGTTGAATGCGCTGACAACAAAATCACACAAATTATCAATGGAAATCAAATTTATCAACCCATGGAGGTCTGGATTTGGTGTCACACTCAAAATTAAAGTGGAAAACCACACTACAGGCTGATCCAACTTTGATGTAATGTCCTTAAAACAAGTCAAAATGAGGCTCAGTAGTGTGTGTGCGCCTCCACGTGCCTGTATGACCCCCTACAACGCCTGGGCATGCTCCTGATGAGGTGGCGGATGGTCTCCTGAGGGATCTCCTCCAGACCTGGACTAAAGCATCCGCCCAACTCCTGGACAGTCTGTGGTGCAACGTGCATTGGTGGATGGAGCGAGACATGATGTCCCAGATGTGCTCAATTGGATTCAGGTCTGGGAAGGAACGGGGTCCATAGCATCAATGCCTTCCTCTTGCAGGAACTGCTGACACACTCCAGCCACATGAGGTCTAGCATTGTCTTGCATTAGGAGGAACCCAGGGCCAACCGCACCAGCATTTGCGTCTCACAAGGGGTCTGAGGATCTCATCTCGGTACCTAATGAGTCAGGCTACCTCTGGCGAGCACATGGAGGGCTGTGGCGGCCCCCCCCAAAGAAATGCCACCCTACACCATGACTGACCCACCGCCAAACTGGTCATGCTTGAGGATATTGCAGGCAGCAGAACGTTCTCCACGGCGTCTCCAGACCTTGTCACATCTGTCACGTGCTCAGTGTGAACCTGCTTTCATCTGTGAAGAGTACAGGCGCCAGTGGCAAATTTGCCAATCTTTTGTGTTCTTGGCAAATGCCAAACGTCCTGCACGGTGTTGGGCTGTAAGCACAACCCCCACCTGTGGACGTCGGGCCTCATACCACCCTCATGGAGTCGTGTTTCTGACCGTTTGAGCAGACACATGCACATTTGTGGGCCTGCTGGAGGTCATTTTGCAGGCTCTGGCAGTGCTCCTCCTGCTCCTCCTTGCACAAAGGCGGAGGTAGCGGTCCTGCTGCTGGGTTGTTGCCCTCCTACGGCCTCCTCCACGTCTCCTGATGTACTGGCCTGTCTCCTGGTAGCGCCTCCATGCTCTGGACACTACACTGACAGACACAGCAAACCTTCTTCCACAGCTCGCATTGATGTGCCATCCTGGATGAGCTGCACTACCTGAGCCACTTGTGTGGGTTGTAGACTCCGTCTCATGCTACCACTAGAGTGAAAGCACCGCCAGCATTCAAAAGTGACCAAAACATCAGCCAGGAAGCATAGGAATTGAGAAGTGGTCTGTGGTCACCACCTGCAGAACCACTCCTTTATTGGGGGTGTCTTGCTAATTGCCTATAATTTCCACCTGTTGTCTATTCCATTTGCACAACAGCATGTGAAATTGATTGTCAATCAGTGTTGCTTCCTAAGTGGACAGTTTGATTTCACAGAAGTGTGATTGACTTGGAGTTACATTGTGTTGTTTAAGTGTTCCCTTTATTTTTTTGAGCAGTGTAGTATTGGTCAAGCCATTTGAGATGTTATGCACATTGCAACTAATTTGTGCAAGTTTGTACAAAGGCAACAACGATTTCACACACTCAACTCCTAAATTAGAAAGTGTCTCTGAACGGAGGACAGACAAAATTCAAGTGCGGGGAAGGATGAACATACATTGCCAAAACATTTAATCCTTCAATCGAAATCATAAACAAATCCAGTGCATTAATTAAAAGCATGAAACCATAACAGCCACACCAGTAAGTTTCTTTGGACTATTTGCTTTTGGATAAATTAACACATGGGTCTATCTTTGATGTAAAAAGTACAAACAACAAATGAAGTCTAAGAAAGACTAATAAATATGAGAAACTGACATAGTACATAAAGACACATGCTTGGTGTAGCGGAAGACGGTCTAAAAACAACATGGCTAAGGACAATTGAGGACCAGACTGAAAGACACCACAATGAAAAAGTAGAAAGATGCCACTAACAAGCCTGGGGCAATCAGGCCAACGAGCTCCCAAACATACCCACCCAAACTGTCAAGTCATTCAGTAGTCACTCAGTGGAGTCTAATCGCAACATTGTCCAGAACGAATCTGAAGCCAGGCCATACACAACCACCGAAGGCCACGCCTTAAGCTGACCATACATCATACGATTATAAACTGAGATTTTGCCACAATTGGGATCCACTACAATCGCAGGTAAATCGTGATGTTGTAAACTCCAACCAAGATGTCGTAGGTCGCATAATGTGATTGGGTGAAATAAGTGCGATTGTGGGTTTTACACTGTCCCGATCCGCAGTCTAGGTCCCAATTATTTTTCTGCTCAAAACTTTCAGTCGTATCTTGCGTAGTGAGGGGGGTGCTACGATGTGACTTGCAACTTGTCCTCCGTTGCTCAGCTACAGCCACATAGTAGGAGGTGGCCATGACACATCTGGAAATAGCAGGACAGGGAGGGGTCTAGACATGTCGCAATGTGAGCAAACTGGTGTAATGTGAGCACACCTGTCGCAGACATCAGGGTGACAAGATTATGCAGACAATTGCATAATGTGAGTGCGCCAACGACGTAAAGATTTGTATCGTTGTCTAATGTATGCCTAGCTTAGTCCTTCAAGTACTTACTAAAGTCAGACAACTTTAAGCCATGGATGAAACTGTGAAAAGAAGGCAATTTGATCATGTGAAGGCATGATGTTGACTATGACGTCTAAGGTCAGAAGTAACCTCGCCTGGTAACACAGTGCAATAAAGTGGGACTTGAAAAGTGTGTGGTTAAAATCGAGGAGAGAGGTCCTGTGGTCCCGTGTAGCTCGGTTGGTAGAGCATGGCACTTGCAATGCCAGGACTGGGGGTTCGAGTCCCACGGGGGACCAGTATGTACAAAAATATATACAAATGTATGCACCCAGTACTGTAAGTCGCTGTGGATAAGAATGTCTGCTAAATTAATTATATGTCGATGTAGAGCGAGTGAGCCGCTACAGCTGTATTACATGGGACATTGAAAAAGATCAAAATAAAATGTTATCACATTGACCATATTACTTTTGGGAAAACCAGTTGATTCGGAGTTCGGGCATATAACTTTGATATGTGAAAACCATTTATAAGATGCATACTTTCAGATTTTCTGAACTTCCTTGTTTAAATTAGTTGCGCTGCTCATGCTTTGAAGTCCACTATGTAAGGAGGAGGATCTAAATGGTTAGATGGTGATGGAAAGAGACCAGTCAATTAAAACCAGTGCTTGTTTCATCCACTCCTAKCATAGACTTCCAGTCAAGTCTCATTCTGAGGTGCTGTGAAACCAGACTGTTCGACAGAAGCAGAGCCGGCTGGTGGACGAGACTAGGCTAGAAGTGAATCAGCGAAAGAGAGAGATCTTTAAGGCTCAACGAATAATAGAGGTTACTAGCTAGCACCATATGCAACACCCTTACAATCCTTGACATTTATCCTAGGAATTTTAAGCAAATTCAACTGCTGATAATTCTTGGTTGTTGCATTTGGCACTAACCAGATCAGCATCTTGAGAAGATCCCCCTATTCCTCACCTTCTTGAACAGTATCCAACCAGTCCAGGTGTTTGATCAAATAAAACATCCCATGGGGGACTCGAACCTACGCCGCAAGTTGTGACAATTGTCAGGAACTAGACGCTCTACACTGAACTAGCTAGTTACTAACTTGCCGGTGGACTTCTGGTAAGGACGCTTTCGTGAAAATGTGCTGGATCACGTCCAACTATGTCAATGATTTGAATTGGCCGATACAGAATCTTTCAGGACTTAATGATGTGCTCAGCATCATAGCTAATTGTGTCAGGTTGGCCTATGAGAAACACTAGCAGCTAGCCATTTTAGACTACAGGTATAAACCTTGGGTCTAAGCAAAAGTTCACGAGTATGGCCCCTCAGGGTTCCCCTATCCCTATGTAGATGGTCTGTAGTCATTGGTGGAGAGGTCATGGTTAGGTCAGCGTTGGTGGTCAGACTAACGTTCAGGCCATGTTGGAGCGCAGGAAGATGAGTTTGTTCATCTCCTCAGTGGTGACCTGCTGTCTCCTCTTCATGGCCAGGCTCTGCTCACACACGCTCACACACTCGCTGCGGATGCCCACGGCAGGCACGGCCAGCAGCCACAGTGCTAGGCGTGCCAGTCTGGGGAAGCGGTCACCCACCGCGGTGCTCCAGTAGTGGAAGAGGTCTGGGGTGGTGCCCTGGAGGAGCGGTTCAGCCAGATACTGGAAAACCTCCTGTCTCACCTGGGTCTGGCTTTCATCTGACGATGCCTCCGATGACACGGCTACCACACCTCTGGCGTTCACTCCGCTGCCGGGGACGTTCACTCGAAGCCGTTTGGGTGTTGAGGGTCCATCCACATCCTCACCTCCGGACCCCCCGCCGGTGGCTTGCCCCCCATCGTGGGGGTCTGTGGCCATCTCGCAGGCGCGGGCGATGATCTCCTCATGCTGGTAGGCTGGGACGGGACGCAGCTTCAGCTGAGGATCCAGGACCATGGCTACCTGGTGGGCTTTCTCCACCTTAAAGTTCTCCTTCAGGGCTTCCAGGAAGTAGTGGCAGAGCTTGCTGGCGATCCCCACCTCCCCAGCCTTGGAGGTGAACAGTTTCTCCAGTCGCAGGTACACAGGTAGCACCTGCTGCAGGGTGGGCCTCCTCTGACTGCTGAGCTCCAGGGCGGCAAGGCGTAGAGGGGCCAGCAGGCAGGCCAGCGTCCCCAGCAGGTGTTTGTTGAGGCCCTGCAGCGTGGAAGCTGTGGCCTTACTCCTCCCATATGCCTCACATATCTGCTCAAAGTGGGCATGCACCTGAAGCAGGGCCTCAGCCGTGCGGTCCCAGCAGGGAGGGGTGGGGCTAGGCCTGGGGGGAGCGGAGGGGTTAGACGTGCCCTCATCCATGGTGGCACTGGTGGAGTCGTCACGTAACGAGAGGCTGGTGGAGGCAGCAATGTCACGGCAGGCAGCCAGCAGCTCAGTCAATTCGTGGAGCCCCCGCGCCTGCAGGCTGCGCTTCCCCAGCACCGCCTGGACCACTACACCCAGCGAGCACCCGGCGCATCGCAGACACACCCTCCCCCGCCAGCCTCCACCCAGCGGCGAGCCCCCCACCCCAGACACCCTCGGCTCAGTCACGTACACCGTGCGGATGTCCGACATGACGAACTCCGACAGCACGTTCTGGGTCCACTGGTGTACCTGCTCGGGTCCCTCCCTCAGGTCTGCCTCCTTGACACCTAGAACATAGCGCTTGAGCCTGGACCCCTCCACCTGGTAGGCTGTCAGCACTAGGCAGGCGTCAGGCCCCACTGTCTGGGAGTGGCAGGTGACGGCGATGCCCAGTGAGGTGTTGGAGCCCAGGGCGCAGGTCACCTTCACCTTGATCTGGTTGTACATGCGGGGAAGCTGGCGCAGGGCCAGTGAGCTCATGTTGCCCAGGGCTTCGCGGGTGGAGTAGGCACCGTGGCGGGCGCCCGTGTCCACCAGAGTCTGGGCCAGCTTCAGGAAGTCCTTACTGTTGAGCATGTTGAGCACGCCCAGGTCTGTACACATTACCCTGAGGAGACGCTCGGCCACCTGCTGCCTTTCCTTCTCCGGTAGTCCACCACTGTTTTCTGTGGATAGAGAGAGGCATAGGAGAGAAGCAGTGAGAGAGGAGGAGAGAGTGAAAGGAGAAATAGAAAAATAGATGGAAAATGAGGTAGAGGAGAACGGGTTTGAGTGTGTGTATTCATAGGCAGTGTGGCCTAAGTGTGTTCATTCATAAGCAGCATGACTATGACAGTGATGAATAGTAGCCTACTCACGGTTAGTGTAGTGGTTTCTCTGTGTAGGCTGGGGCTGAGCCTGTATCTGGACTTGAACTATTTGAGCTTGGGCCTGATGCTGGGGCTGGGGGGACCTCCACAGTTGGTCCTGTGAGGCTGGGCCCGGTGATGTCTTTGGAGACCCCCCTTTGGTGTGGTTCTCATTATCCGCTGGGGGGATAGAGGGTTAGCATTCTGTGATAGAGAAGGTCAACAGCTACTAGCTACAAGTTGGTTAATTGCTAATAATAACATGAGGTTGGCTAAAGGGTTAACTAATTGTTAATGGGCCAGCTAGCAACGAGCTACAATGGATTTAGCTAGAAGCTAATAACCAGAGGGTTGGCTATTGGCTACTAGCTCAAAAGTTAAGATAGTTACATAGGGTTAGGAAACAACCACTAGCCTCTAATAGTGGCTACACATTATAAAACAACAGGGGTGAAATGGTTGTAACACAAAGAGCATACTCAATTTAATATGCAAAAAATGAAATAAAAAAATGCAAAAATCAAAGTGTAGATGAAAATATCCCTTCTCTCTCCTAGGAATTTGTATGTTTTAGCTTGGAGTGCTGTACAGCAGCTATTTCGGCCACCTAATTTGGCTGAGCTTTGTGCAAAGGAATAAACAATTCCAATAGTTGGAAATACAGTAGACAGTATCTGAAGTATTCAGCCATTACAACAGTACATTTCCACTTCTGCTGAAAGCCCCTCTCCAACCGATTTGACTGATAGTGTTACACGTTAGTGTTACACTTGGGGTACAGCCAGTCTGGTGCTGTATCTATCCCTCGAGGTGCAGGTAACTCACCAGCGTGGGACTGCATGTGCTCCAGCAGGTTGTTGTAGAACTGGAACGGGATGCCACAGGCGCCACATGTGTAGGGTTCTAGAAACACAAGGCCCAGAAAAAAGGGTTCCCGTATTGTAACAAGAGCACATCCACTGTGGACCTGCCCAGTCTATCCCCTGAGTGGTCCAAGATCTAGGCCACTGTGACAAGATGTTTAATTTTAACACATATAAAACACATGTTAAACCTACTTAATATCATCTATCTATGCCATTGAAGAGTGATTGAGTCTTCCTACCTAGAGACTTGGTCTCTGCCACTGTCGCCTTGTCTTTGGGGTTTTGGGGGCTGTAGGCCCGGATTGTTGTGAAGCACTTTGTGACTAATGCATTTGCAAAAAGATGTAATTAAATAAACATAATTTGATTGCTTGCTTCATTGAATACCTTTTTCATGACATTTCCCAACTGGCTTGTTGTCAACAGTAACAGGTTATTGCTGAAGGGCGCAGAAGCATTATGGCCAGCTGAAGTAAAGTATAAGTCATCTGCTGCCACGACAACACTAAAAAAACAGTTATGCCAACCTAGTCTCTTCCAATTCACCATGGAGTAACCTGCCCAAATCCAAACCTTCACATCAACTACTACAGGGTCACAAACATTGACGAAATGGAGGTGCAAGTGTGACAAGCCCAAATTAACAGGGAGACTGATAAGAAATGACGAGTAAGAAAATATCAGTGGCAGTAGCTGCATCTCATTATGGTCAAAATAAACAACACGGAGAGGGTGAAATGGTCACATTTGTGTTTTCAGGCAGGCAGCGAGAGAGGTGGACTCACTCTGTGATGCAGGGAACGAACCGGCCACCAGGGGGCTTGGAGTACCTGAGGGAGAGCGTGAGAAAGTGACATCACAGACACTGCATGGATTTTTTAGATAGGATTCCCTACTTGTCACCAATTTCAGAGTGTGCACTTGTTCTCCTCCCCTTGTGGAGTTAAAAGCATTCAATTGATGTATGCATTGGCTAGAGAATGTTACCCCATATTTCTAAGCCAATCAATATTTTTTTTATCCACAAGGGGGAGAAAATTAGTGTGTACTTCAGGGAGAGGGGTAGAGAATCAGGCCTCAATTTGAATGTGGTTATATGCTTGGACACTAAACCAACACTCACACTCCTGTCTGATTCACTCTCCATCTACCGCAGTGTTCTACCCAGGTCTCAGTAAGAACACATCTGTGCAGAAAGATATTCATAAAACACATAGGCACACAGCTTATGAGAAGTGCCTCAGTGCTTACCGCTTGAGTTCTGGGAACTGTTGGTGTCCACCAGGCTGGACTGGGTTTTGCGCTCCATTTTCCGACTAAAGGAACTGTCTGTGAAAGATAAACAATGTTTGAACTGACAAGGAAAAAGGAAAACCATGGCACGCTCCCGAAACGTTTCCTACCTGGTGCGTAGAACCAGTTAGTCCACATACACAAAGGTGCAGTAGGTGCAGACCTACTGTATTTTTTGAGTAACTGACAACACATGGGTGAAAAGCAGGTGGATACATATCATACAATAGTAGGGGATATTGACGCAATAGATGATTTCCGAAGCCTACACAATACTAATCCATAGCGAAACGACCACTATACTCTGTGCATTGAATTCATGTCCTTGGTATGATTCACTCCGTTTTCTTCACAATTTTTTAAAATAAAATTAATATTCACCCATAGCGTTTAAATATGGGTCCGAGTACGCCTCCCCACTCTCTCTTTTGACCCATATTTGTGCGCTAGGAGAGACTGCCAAGCTTTAAATAGCTCTCCATAGACAAACTGCTCAGTGGAGAGAGATAGGAACTGATCAGGTGAGCGATATGATAGATAAGAGGCGCGAAGGCAGCGTTTCGGATCACAGCAGACAAAGCAGAGCCAAATCATCTTTGGCAGGAGATTGTAGCCTTGGTTTATGGCAGGGATGGGGACTACAATAAATGTAAACTTCTCATGAGGGGCAGCAGTGCCCCACCCAACCCACCAAATCATTTTAGCGCACCCCCCTCTTAACAGCGGAGAGAAAAAAGTGAAAATGTTGGTTAGTTTAAATGCAAGTTCGCTGCCATTCTACACATTTTGCTATGGGGCGGAGAGGATTTTGCAATTGTACAACTAATTTCATGCAATTCTACTCATTCTGCCATGGGGCAAAGAGAAATGTTTGACATTTTTATATAAGACATCACAGTGAGAGTGGCTAATAAAATCAATGTGGGCCCCGGTAATTTGACCATGAATACTTCAAGTTTAGATACAGTGCCTTCAGAAAGTATTAATACCTTCTCCATGCTTAAAGAAATATTGAATGTCTGCTTTTTTTTTTACCCAGCTACCAATAGGTGGGGGTGAGGGGAATAGTTCCGCGGGTTTACAGTGATGTCAAATGATGTTACAGCTAACGGTTTGTGGGGTTTGATTGAACCTACCCACGATTTGGGTAAATTTGCAAGTCTATTTGATGGTCTAAAAGTTTACATCTTTAAGTGGTATACATTATACTGTATTCGTTCACGCGCAGTGATTGCAAAAGTCTCAGTTGTGAGAGAGCTGCTTAAGCACAGATCCCAGGTCAGTTCTCCATACCTGTTTCTAATTTAGTGGCACTGTATTTGCTAACGTCCATGTTTCCATCCACACTTCCACGTGATCGAGGCGACTTCATATTATCAAAGGAGAAATCTGTGGGAAGAGAGTTCTGTCATTATCATCAAATAAATAGTGGTTCATTATTTTACTTTACATGAACCAATGATAACACAAGTGATTTGAGGACGCCGGTGAGTTTGATAGGTAAGAGAGGGAGGTTATAGACTACAGCATACGACTAGTCCCTTCTGTACACCTGTGAGATTACTTACTCATTGGTTGGTGAAGAGCCACATGCTCCTGGTATGGGTTGAAGTACTTGTACTGCTTCCCACAGAACTCACACTCGTAGCTTCCCGTTTCTGTGGGGGACAATGAGAAAAAGTGGATACATAAAATATCACATTTGCATGCGATAAATATATAAAATCACATTCTGCAATGATAAGAGTAGCATCCTTGGTGGTTCACTGAAATGGTTTCCTTAATTTTCAATAGTTGGGACATTGATAGACATCTAAATAATATGTTATTACTGTCATAAATTATATGTATCCATCCTGAGAGCAAAATACATTGCAGGTATGAGGTAAAGATTTAAATGAGGACAAAACTAAAAACATTGCCTTAATAACACATTGCAAAGTAGGATTTCAGATATATATAAAAAAAAAAACTTTGAATATAAATAAAATATACAGTACCAGTCAAAAGTTGACACCTACTCATTAAAGGATTTCATAAAAAATACAAAAAAAATTATACATTGTAGAATAGTGAAGACATCAAAACTATGAATTAACACATGGAGTCATGTAGTAACCAAAAATAAAGTGTTAAATCAAAATATATTTTATATTTGAGATTCTTCAAAGTAGCCACCCTTTGCCTTGATGAGAGCTAGGCTCACTCTTGGCATTCTCTCAACCAGTTTCATGAGGTAGTCACCTGGAATGCATTTCAATTAACAGGTGTGCCTTGTTAAAAGTACATTTGTGGAATTTCTTTCCTTCTAAATGCGTTTGAGCCAATCAGTTGTGTTGTGACATGGTATGGGTGGTATACAGAAGATAACCCTATTTGGTAAAAGACCAAGTCCATATTATGGCAAGAACAGCTCAAATAAGGAAAGACAAAAACGACAGTCCATCATTACTTTAAGACATGAAGGTCAGTCAATCCGGAAAATTAAGAACTTTGAAAGTTTCTTCAAGTGCAGTCGCAAAAACCATCAAGCGCCTATGATGAAACTGGCTCTCATGAGGACCGCCACAGGAAAGGAAGACCCAGCATTACCTTTGCTGCAGAGGATAAGTTCATTAGAGGTACCAGCCTAAAAGCGCAGCCCAAATAAATGTGTCAGAATTCAAGTAACAGACACATTAACTGTTCAGAGGAGACGGCGTGGATCAGGCCTTCATGGTCGAATTGCTGCAAAGAAACCACTAATAAAAAGGACACGAAGAAGAGACATGCTTGGGCCAAGAAACACGAACAATGGACATTAAACCGGTGGAAATCTGTCCTTTGGTCTGATGAGTCCAAATTTGAGATTTTTGGTTCCAACAGCCGTGTCTTTGTTAGACGCAGAGTAGGTGAACCGATGATCTCCACATGTGTGGTACCCACTGTGAAGCATGGAGGTGGTGGTGTGATGGTGCTTTGCTGGTGACACTGATTTATTTACAATTCAAGGCACATTTAACCAACATGCCTACCAAAGCATTCTGCAGCAATACACCATCCCATGTGGTTTGCACTTAGCGGGACTATCATTTGTTTTCAAAAAGGACTATGACCCAACACACCTCCAGGCTGTGTAAGGGCTATATGACCAAGAAGGAGAGTTATGGAGTGCTGCATCAGATGACCTGGCCTCCACAATCACTCAATCTCAAACCAATTATGATGGTTTGGGATGAGTTGGACCGCAAAGTGAAGGAAAAACAGCAAACAAGTGCTCAGCATGTGGGAACTCCTTCAAGACTGTTGGAAAATCATTCCAGGTGAAGCTGGATGAGAGAATGCCAAGAGTGTGCAAAGCTATTGTCAAAGCAAAGGGTGGCTACTTCGAAGAATCTAGAATTTGTTTAAAACTTTGATTCCATATGTGTTATTTCACAGCTGATGTCTTCACTATTACTCTACAATGTAGAAAATAGTAAAAATTAAGAAAAACCCTTGATTTTCAAAATAAATAAAGGTTTTGGTTTCTCTTTCTCTAAAAACAGAAATAAGTCATTATAAATAACAACCTGGCTTTATTTACCAGTGTGAACGAGTGACAGCCCCTTTATATAAAGGGAGTTTCTGAAACAGAGTCCTTCTTTGCTGATGTGATGAAGAAATGGAATGAAAGTCCAGCGAGGATTTGTCAGTGAGTGACTCACTCATTCATGGCTTTGGATCAAAATACATAAGTACCAACATTCTTTCTGATAGTCTTTAATTTCGTCAAAACATTTATTATTAATCTGCTCATGTGTGTAATCTGCTCATGTGTGTGTTCAATTATTTGTGACATTGTGGTTACAATGAAGAATGTAAACAAAATAAATCCTATTCATTATGAATAATCAGATGCGTGTTGCAAGCTTTATTTTTCCTTATTTTTTTTGTAATGATTTTATATCAAGCACCCGCATCACTCTCCACCTCATGGCCTCAAACTGCACCATTTTGTTTCTCTCCGTCACCCACACCCACTTTAAAAACATTTGGATAATAGAGCATTTAAAAAGGCTGACATTGTTTGATTTTAATACTTCTGACAGCCAAAATTCTAACTCCACCCATAACTTTTGGATTTAACATTCCCAGAAGGCAGGGATTATTATAACCTACTGCAGGCCTAAAACCTATGGGTTTAACCTTCTGAATTATTGATTATATTGAAGATAGTAGCCACTTAATGAGTTCTGGGATTATTATTATGATGAATATTATTATTATTCCTGCATTATAATTATATAAAAAGCCCCTTAGAAATGTAAAACCTTAGAGAATATCTAACTCAATCACATACCAGATTTGCCCTAATGAAAAATGTTTCTTAGATATTCATTTAGAAACCTCCAATCCTCAATTTAATTAGATCTACAGGGACATTTTATTGATCTGCAAGTATTTTCATTTAGAAGCCGCCTCATAATGAGTTCCGAGAACTGTGTCATACCAATTATTATTGGATTATTCACCATGGCAACCACTTGTTAGTATAAAATTGAAAATGATGTGCGTTAACCTTTTTATCAAATTACATTATATATTTGTACCACTGTAGATGCTGTGTTTTTATTTACAGTAGTGATGGACAGCTGGAGGCATTTTGTTTTTCACAAGCGTAGCAGGCTGTGAATTCCGCAAACAATGATTCCATGATGGGCTATTAGCAGGACAATAGACTTCATCATTTTACAAAAGGATAGTCTAATAGCTCAGCTAGGTGTGAGAAAAAAAAATCCCCAACTTGAAATGTAATAAGTACTGTAAAGTTTTACATTTCTAAAGCCAAACCTCATGCAACCACAAAATGTTGGATAAAGCATATACTGTACTGTATTTGTTCATCAACATCTTCATGCTTTTGTTAACAAAATGATAAAAATACTCTTTCAAAATGCAGATGTTTATTTCAACTATCAGCAGGACAATAGGGAATAAATGTCACTGAATAGCGCCATATTTTCCTAACGGAAACACTTAGGCCTACATCGACTACAATAAGAACGTTTTTTTCATGGAATAAAAACACCATAATATTAATCAAATGATTTAAGCTACAAAAAAGAGAAATTCTCTGAGGGTAGCGATACGGGCTACAGCTGATGCATTGGCGGAGAGCCAGGTGGCATAGGCGGAGAGCCAGGCGGAGAATTACACGATGGGCGGGGAACAAAATTGAGTCACAATCCATTCCAGGCACACCTGTGAGCTCTCAGCAGGACAATAGACTCTTGCCGAGTTTAGAGACTTTAAATGTACAGTATTAAAACCACATCTGGATGGTTCCATAACAAATTACTATGGGAATAAATCACTGAATGACAGAGCATGGGGACTGGTCTTTAAAAATCAGATTTTTATGTGGAAATGTACAGATTATTTTGCTCTTCACTCGCAGTCACTTAAAAGCCTAGGCCTACTCCGACCGGTCACGTTGTACAGCACCATATTTCCCTAACTGAAACCCTTAATTAAATCACTTTAGCTGTGATTGTAAAATTAAATCAAGGATCCCTTTGTTATTTCGTTTTATAACTAAAATGCTTGACTGGATTTAAAGACATGGATGACTTGTATGCTGTGTCATGACATGCACAAATGAATGATTGATTTACTGTATATTTAAGTAGGCCTTGCTGCAAATAAGTTACGCTAAAACAGCTACAGTAAGAAATGCATTTGTTTTTCTTGGAATAGAAAAACCATAATATTCATCAAATTATCAAATCAAAAATCTATCCCATATTGTCTGTGCTATTCAAGGCTCCCTTTGATTCTTAGGCCACCAACTCCAAGTCATTTCAATAACTTAACGTCTCAAAGATGCCCTCTGGTGGGCAAACTAGCACTAACTACCATTAATGGCAACAATGGCTGACACTTAAATAACATGCCATAGAATTTTGCAGCAGCCTGCAAGCAGTACGCCAACTTTTATAGGAAGAACCACTGTGTGTGTGTGTGTGTTATATATCTCACACACAACCTTTCAAAGTTTGGGGTCACCTAGAAATGTCCTTGTTTTTTAAAAGCAATTTTTTTTGCCCATTAAAATAGCATCAAATTGATCAGAAATACAGTGTAGACATTGTTAATGTTGTAAATCACTATTGTAGCTGGAAACTACAGATTTTTGGGGGAATATCTATAGGCGTACATAGGCCCATTATCAGCAACCATCACTCCTGTGTCCTAATGGCACGTTGTGTTAGCTAATCCAAGTTTATCATTTTTAAAAAGGCTAATTGATCATTAGAAAACCCTTTTGCAATTATTTTAGCACAGCTGAAAACTGTTGTTCTGATTAAAGAAGCAATAAAACTGACCTTCTTTAAACTAGTTGAGTATCTGGAGCATCAGCATTTGTGGGTTCGATTACAGGCTCAAAATGGCCAGAAAAAATACTTTTCTTCTGAAACTCGTCAGTCTATTCTTGTTCTGAGAAATGAAAGCTATTCCATGTGAGAAATTGCCAAGAAACTGAAGAGCTCGTACAACGCTGTGTACTACTCCCTTCACAGAACAGCGCAAACTGGCTCTAACCAGAATAGAGAGAGGGAAGCCCAGGTGCACAACTGAGCAAGAAGACAAGTACATTAGAGTGTCTAGTTTGAGAAACAGACGCCTCACAAGTCCTCAACTGGCAGCTTCATTAAATAGTATCCGCAAAACACCAGTCTCAATGTCAACAGTGAAGAGGCGACTCCGGGATGCTGGACTTCTAGGCAGAGTTGCAAAGAAAAAGCCATATCTCAGACTGGCCAATAATAAGAAAAGATTAAGATGGGCAAAAAGGACACAGACACTGGACATTGGAAAAAAGTGTTATGGACAGACAAATCTAAGTTTGAGGTGTTCGGATCACAAAGAAGAACATTCGTGATACGCAGAAATTAATGAAGATGCTGAAGGAGCGCTTGACACCATCTGTCAAGCATGGTGGAGGCAATGTGATAGTCTGGGGATGCTTTGGTGGTGGTAAAAAATGGGAGATTTGTACAGGGTAAAAGGGATCTTGAAGAAGGAAGGCTATCACGCCATACCAAGTGGACAGCACTTAATTGCAGCCAATTTCCTCCTACAACAGGACAATGACCCAAAGCACAGCTCTAAACTATGCAAGAACTATTTTGGAAAGAAGCAGTCAGCTGCTATTCTGTCTATAATGGAGTGGCCAGCACAGTCACCGGATCTCAACCCTATTGAGCTGTTGTGGGAGCAGCTTGACCGTATGGTACGTAAGTGCCCATCAAGCCAATCCAACTTGTGAGAGGTGCTTCATGAAGCATGGGGTGAAATCTCTTCAGATTAGAATGCCAAAGGTTTACATGTCTGTAATTGCTGCAAATTAACGATTCTTTGATGACACAATTCACATTTCAATTAAAAATCATTATTTATAACCTTGTCAACGTCTTGACTATATTTCCTATTCATTTTGCAACTCATTTCATGTATGGTTTCATGGAAAACAAGGACATTTCTAAGTGACCCCAAACTGTTGAATAGTAGTGTATATAAAGCAAAGTCTGATGTGCCTAATCGCAAACCCCTAATCTGCCAAGCAACAGTAGACCAGCATACAGTGCAGCCTTACTTGGTCCTACTTTCTGAAAGGGTTCCACTGGCTCCTCCTCCTTGACGTCTTCCACAGGTCCTAGAACAACCTGCTCGTAAGGGTCTGGGGTGAAAGGGGGGGGCGACAAAGATATATGGAGAGAAAGAGGTCAAGTTAATTGACAGAGGTTACTTTATTTAAAGCAGCAGTAACCATGATAGTGGAAGTTAATGAAATCTGTTTTTTAGGGCAACAATGATACTTATGCTTACATGCTGACCACATCGCATGCGCGAGCGTTACAAAATAAATGTACACATACATGTTATTCAATCATGGCGCCAACAAGCGTCAGCGTTGCCAGGCGCTAAAATAGAAGTAATTTGTGATGCAGAACGCGATGCAAGTCCTGCCTCTCCCACTCCTTATTGGCTTTTGGAAGCATATACCCACGTGCCATCTCCTCATTGGTTAAACCCACGTGGGTGATTGATAGATGAACTTGAGGTCGGTTGTGGTAATGCACCTTATTATGAAAGTTGCCAATCGTCATATAAAGTCCAAAGAAGAAAAAGCCTGGAAGGAGGAGCGATGACTAGAAACGATTCGGCTGACCGTTTTGTGTGTGGATTAACTGTCGGAGTAGAGGACCTTGTGCATTTCAGGTAAAATAACTCAATGTTTATATCCCAGGACAAATTAGCTAGCAACAACAATGCTAGCTAGCTAAATAGGACAAATTAGCTAGCAACTGCAAGCTAGCTAGCTAAATTGCCATAAAAGTTCAATGCTTTTCAACCTGTCTCCAAATGAATATAATTCGTTCAGAGTTTATTTTGCTATTTCAACCTGCGTGTTGTGATTGTGTTTGGTGTGGGGGGACAAAATCAATTTGCTATACAGTACATTTCCACAACATGATAATTTGGATAGCCACGTTAGCTTCGCCATCAGGTAGGTGCTAGGAAGCAGGCTAGGCAGTGCTAGGTATTAACAGCCAATCCACTAGGGTCTGGAAAACCTTCAAACTAGTGTATTTTGGCTTTTTCAGCAACACCCGTGTATAAAATCCCGTGTATAAAATCGAGCACAGCCATGCAATCTCCATAGACAAACACTGGCAGTAGAATGGCCTTACTGAAGAGCTCAGTCACTTTCAACATGGCACCTACATAGGATGCCACTTTTCCAACAAGTCGGGTTGTCAAATTTCTGCCCCGCTAGAGCTGCCCCGGTCAACTGTAAGGGGCGACAGGTAGCCTAGTGGTTAGAGCATTGGGCCAGTAACCGAAAGGTTGCTGGATCGAATCCCCAAGCTGACAAGGAAAAATCAGTCGTTCTGCCCCTGAACAAGGCAGTTAACCCACTGTTCCCCAGTAGGCTGTCAATGTAAATAATAATTTGTTCTTAGTGAAATAAAGGTAAAAGACGAAAAAAAAGCTGCAACACTCACGACCGAGTTCCAAACTGCCTCTGGAAGCAATGTCAGCACAAGAACTGTTCGTCAGGACCTTCATGAAATGGGTTTCCATGGACAAGCAGCCGCACACAAGCCTAAGATCACCATAACAAGCGTCGGCTGTAGTGGTGTAAAGCTTTCCGCCATGGGACTCTGGGGCAGTGGAAACGCGTTCTCTGGATTGACGCTTCACCATCTGGCAGTCCGACGGACAAATCTGGGTTTGGCAGATGCCAGGAGAACGCTACCTACCCCAACATATAGTGCCAACTGTAAAGTTTAGTGATGGAGGAATAATGGTCTGGGGCTGCTTTTCCCCCCATACCTTAGTTCCATTGAAGGAACATCTTAACGGTTCAGCATACAATGACATTCGAGACGATTCTGTGCTTCCAACTTTGTGGAAGGCTCTTTCCTGTTTCAGCATGAGAATGCATTTACAAAGCGAGGTCCATACAGTAATGGATTGTCGATATCGGTGTGGAAGAACATGACTGGCCTCCAAAGAGCTGACCTCAACCCCATCGAACACCTTTGGGATTAATTGGAACGCCGACTGCAGTGCCAGGTCTAAGGCAGAACAAGCTACCATTCGAATCCAAACAGACAAAGAATAGAAAAGGCCTAGTAGGAATGCAATAATGGAGAGTAAATGAGGAGAGGGTAGGTAGTCAGTTACCGTCCACAGCGTGCAGGTCGCGGTGCTCCTGGAAGCAGCTGTAGTATTTGTACTTCTTCCCGCAGATGTCACAGGAGTAGCGGAAGCTATCTGCATTCGGATACACAGAGATCGCATTGTCTGGTCTGTGGCACACTGGCATTCAATGACATCACATCCCACTGGTCATAGCCTAGCGCACAGCACCGATTTGTTTCATATCATTCAATAAGGTATAAAAACCAGTGGATGGTTTGCTGTGTTATGGGTCCATCGACTTTGCCTGTGTGTAGTGTTGGCATGTTGTACAGGAAGAATATGAATTATTGTTTTTAGATGTGACCTATTCTCTTACTAGGGATGGAATCAACACAGTTGAGTATTGCAGTATTTTGACAACATAGAGTCCATGACTCAAAGTACAGATTCTCAAAAATGTTTAAATTGCCAGGTAGTTAACACTAGTTGGCTGTACCTGCACTAAGACTTCGGTATTTCTCATTTTATAGCTAAGACTCACTCAATCTTCTTTAAAAAAAAATATATGGCGAGACAAAATGCTTTCAGCACTTTTATTTCCATGACTCCCAGCATGTATTATTGCTCTCTCTTGTACCTGATAAATTGTGATATGATAGGTATTGCCATTCTGTATGTATCGGCACCAAAATATTGTGATAATGTTGTATCAGGAGGTCTCTTGCAATTCCCAGCCCTATGTCTTATTAGAAAAATTATTAAGATGGTGTTGTGGATAGGGCTGGATGATATGGCCTAAAAATCATATTTTTGTGGCTTAGCTACCTTATTTCTCAGAATGAGAATGAGTTGCCAACTCCTTATAAAAGTGTTTTATGCTTATTGCTCATTTATAAAAACAGACTAGACAGCTAATATAAGAATCCTTTACTAAAATGCTGCTAGCGGTACAGCAATGGGCACCAGACAAACTGAGCATTGATTTTCCAGAATCAATGTTCATTGATACTGTTTTAGTAGTGTCTGCTCTGCGAGCAATTTAAGGAGTTGAGACCCAATAAAAAGGGTATGGTTTGAAAAGGTAACTTCTCTATTACAGTAAAATAATGTCTCTGTGTTTGTGTCCATGTGACCCATTCAGTTGGACCAAACCTCTAATAGTGAGCTGAAACAGCTTGTCAGAGGTGAAGAAGTGATCTCTCAACTTTGTTGTGAGTGGAAGGGGCTTGTTGTGTGTGTGTGAGGAAGAGGTTTCACTCTCGCCAAAATCTGTCCAAAACAAGCCCAATGCGTTTATTTTGGACGTAAGCTTGTCGCCTGCCTTCCCACCTTTGGGACAATGACTCCCATTGTTAGGGCGGAGACATGAGCATCTCATCATTATATATAGATCTCTGGTGTAAATCAGAGGATGAAGGTGCAAACAGTAAAGGCCTTCCCGAAATGGACCTGGTGCTTTTTCACCCGGACCCGATATGCATAAATCAATTTTTCAATATTTTGAGCGTTTATATAATTTTGTTGATTTTCAGGGGGTGCTGCAGCACCCTCAACACCCCTACGACGATTGACAATGCTGATGGCAAAGCAACACAACACTTATAGTGGAGCTGAAGTGTAAGGGACAATGAAGTTGTCAGTCATAGTTTGTCAGTAAGGCTTAACTTCTTATGGCTGCAGGGGCAGTATTGAGTAGCTTGGATGAAAGGTGCACAGAGGTGCCCATAGTAAACGGCCTGCTCCTGAGTCCCAGTTGCTAATATATGCATAGTATTATTCGTATTGGATAGAAAACTCTGATGTTTCTAAAACTGTTTGAATTATGTCTGTGAGTATAACAGAACTCAACCTGAGAAGTTCCACTTCCTGTTTGAATTGTTTCTGAGGTGGCAGTTTTTCAACCAAGCTCTCATTGAAATTACAACGAGATATTGATGAGTTTTCACTTCCTACGGCTTCCACTAGATGTCAACGGTCAATAGAACTTTGTCTGATGAATCTAATGTGAAGGGGGGCCGAAGGAGACAGGAATGAGTAAACACTGCCACGAGCTGACCATGCTTTCACCATGCGCCTTCACATGAGGAGGACCCTTAATTCACGTTGACTTTAGTGTCCCTTCCATTTTTTATGTGCATTAGCAACTCACAACAAAAAAAAGAAACCTAGCCAAGTGATCACAGCTCTTCTCCCTACATTCTCTTTTCCAACACTTACGAGTCTCATTCAATTTCGATCCGACCGCTACATTCCTTGCCAAATCACGACAGATTTATCAGTCTAGGGACATACTTTGTTTCATGTTTAACAAAAGCCTGTCCACCAAGTAGAAGCTCACAAATCAAATACAAGGCAAATATATGCCAAATGCGGGTATCTACTGGTTAAAAATGGAAGGATTTTAGCTTTCTAATGCTGTTAAACTGTATGTCTCAACTCCCATTATAAAAAGGGAATAACACAGTGTTGAAACAGGAGTAAACGGTGAAGTGTTTTTGATGAGAAAGACACACCTGTTTCAGTAGTGAGTCGCGGCTCAAATGGCACTTGCAGTCCTTCAATTAGCAAATTACCTCGCAACTCAAGTAGGCCAATGACAGTGGCTGCATTCAACTATAATCATTTCTGTAATTAACACTTTTTTCCAACTGTTAATGACAATGTGCTTATATAATTTTAAAGATGCATATCCCCTCTTACTAACCTTACAGCAATTGTTGCGTTAGGTAGTAAGGCTGGGCGTTTTGCAGATTTTCAATTCATCATACTGTCCTTCTCGCATACCGGGATATACATAATTACCGGCTTAGTATACAAAGGGGCACCAAAAGGAAAAAAACAAACATTGGGCGTCTATTACCAGAATGCTACCAAAATTAGCTACCAAGTAAGAGCAAATTTCAACAGAGGCTGCTAGCTAAATATTCTAACAAGCGCAAACGAAAACAAAGAAATTTAAAAGACCGATACTACAGCTCATGAAGTTATACATACACACACATGTATATGCATACATAAACTCAGCAAAAAAAGAAACGTCCTCTCACTGTCAACTGCGTTAATTTTCAGCAAACTTAACATGTGTAAATATTTGTATGAACATAAGAGTCAACAACTGAGACAAATTGAACAAATTCCACAGACATGTGACTAACAGAAATGGAATAATGTGTCTCTGAACAAGAGGGGGGGGTCAAAATCAAAAGTAACAGTCAGTATCTGGTGTGGCCACCAGCTGCATTAAGTACTGCAGTGAATCTCCTCCTCATGGACTGCACCAGATTTCCCAGTTCTTGCTGGGAGATGTTACTCCACTCTTCCACCAAGGCACCTGCAAGTTCCCGGACAGAAATGTCCCTAGCCCTCACCCTCTGATCCAACAGGTCCCAGACGTGCTCAATGGGATTGAGATCCCGGCTCTTCGCTGGCCATGGCAGAACTCCGACTTTGCTGTCTTGCAGGAAATCAGCCATACTGCTCGTTCTGTGCGTGATGGCATTGTCATGCTGGAGGGTCATGTTAGGATGAGCCTGCAGGAAGGGTACCACATGAGGGAGGATGTCTTCCCTGTAACGCACAGAGTTGAGATTGCCTGCAATGACAACAAGTTCAGTCCGATGATGCTGTAACACACCACGCCAGACCATGACGGACCCTCCACCTCCAAATCGATATTGCTCCAGAGTACAGGCATCGGAGTAAAGCTCATTCCTTCGACGATAAACGTGAATCCGACCATCACCCCTGGTGAGACAAAACCACGACTCATCAGTGAAGAGCACTTTTTTCCAGTCCTGTCTGGTCCAGCGACGGTGGGTTTGTGCCCATAGGCAACGTTGTTGCCGGTGATGTAAGGCAGGTCCTCACCAGACAACAGGCCTACAAGCCCTCAGTCCAGCATCTCTCAGCCTACTGCGGACAGTCTGAGCACTGATGGAGGGATTGTGCGTTCCTGGTGTATCTCGGACAGTTGGCCATCCTGTATCTGTCCCGCAGGTGTGATGATCAGATGTACCGATCCTGTGCAGGTGTTGTTACACGTGGTCTTCCACTGCGAGGACGATCAGCTGTCCGTCCTGTCTCCCTGTAGTGCTGTCTTAGGTATCTCACAGTACAGACATTGCAATTTATTGCCCTGGCCACATCTGCAGTCCTCATGCCTCCTTGCAGCATGCCTAAGGCACATTCACGCAAATGAGCAGGGACCCTGGGCATCTTTCTTTTGGTATTTTTCAGAGTCAGTAGAAAGGCCTCTTTAGTTTCCTAAGTTTTCATAACTGTGACCTTAATTGCCTACAGTCTGTAAGCTGTTAGTGTCTTAATGACCATTCCACGGGTGCATGTTCATTGAACAAGCATGGGAAACAGTGCTTAAACCCTTTACAATGAAGATCTGTGAAGTGATTTGGATTTTTACGAATTATCTTTGAAAGATAGGGTCCTGGAAAAAGTGACGTTTCTTTTTTTTGCTGAGTTTACATACATACATGAGCTACCAAATGTCGTTTTTGGTGAGTTCGGACATTTGCAAGCGAACGTGAACGAGGCGTTATGCAAATGAACAAAGTTTAGACACATGCTTGTCTGAAGGAAGAACAGTACTGTCTCTGGAGCAGCATGTGTAGGCTACATGCCGTGTCTGTGTGGAGTCTGGAATCGCTAGGACAGCGTTTCCCGAACTCGGTCCTGGGGACCGTTTTTGTCCTAGCACTACACAACTGATTCAAATAATCAAAGCTTGCTGATTAGTTGATTATTTAAAAATCACTTGTGTAGTGCAAGGGCAAAAACCAAAATGTTTGGGGAATGCTGTGCTCAGGCAATGGGCCTGCCTGTTCTGAGAAGAGGGGGGAGGAGCAGACTGAGGGGGTTGAGAACAGAGAGGAAAAGAAATCAAGAGAGGCAGCTGTACAAATAACTCATCTAAAGGGCTTTGACTTCTAAAACACAGCAGAAAGCTAAGACAATATGATGCACAATCACATTATTTCAGCCACTTACTCAGATAATTAACTAGCAAGTTAAACTTAGGGGTGGTGTTAATGCAGAATTTTGCATTTTTCACAAAAAGAAAAAAAAGAAAAAAGACCAACCAAGAAATATCTTGCTGCGTTTTGTAAAAGCAGATGTAAAATGCTTCTTATTGTAATTTCTACTCGGAATCAGACTCAATTCATGCTTCAGTTGCACTTCTAAACTCACGAATGCGCATTCTATCAGCAGACAGCACTGACTGATGTGTAGCTACTTTTCTAGGTTTAACCAGCCTACTTTTCGCCGGTAAAATGCAAGATTAACTTTAAGGAAATGTAGCTGGCTACATTCTTTCTATGATAAACAAGACCTTGCTAATTCATTAAGAATTTACGTGTGGCTGCCAGCCAAATAGCGTTGCACTTTATTGTCATCGGATGAAAATGAGGCTATTTTTTGCCGAATGTGTTGCACCAATGTATTTTCTTTGAAGAAAAACTATAGCTGCACATCCCTGATCACTCTATTAATAAAAAATATAGATATTAAAAAAATTAAAATAGAAACACTACACAGCTGGACACACCTGCTCCTGCTTTCTCCCATTGTGCTATTTACAAACACACACGTGACTGGCTCAACTGTTTTGGGGAACTACAGTAAGCTTCATAATGTGACAGGTAAAATGAAAAACGCACCCTTTTTTTGGGGTTAGATGAACGCAATCTACTTTCTCATAGTGTATGTACAAGTTGACTGCAGGTATTAACTTAAATTAGCTAAAAATATTAAAATGTACTGAAAAACTTTGAAGAAATTGTTTTAACGGTGTAGAAAAACATACCCATGGCTATTTCCAAATATCTCGGTATACCGCCCAAGCCTACTAGGTAGGCCTACTTGTTATTTTTTCCCATTTGTGAGGATGGTGTACCTTTTTGATAACTGCACTGTGATTAACATTTTGTGGGGGGACGACATGGTTTTTTGGCTAGGGATTTTTTCTTAACGTTAACTATTCAATTTCATTTAAACGTTCACAACCCTAGTGTGCATACACATCCGTGTACTCACTGTTGGGAGTTGGTGGTGCCCCCTCTCCTGGCATGCTGTCGGACTCTGCGGGGAGGGGGGAGATAGACAGGCACATGCATAAGAGATCTGCTGTTGGCGTGGCGCCAACGCTTAACAGCTTGACTCACTCAGATCTCTCACACACACAACATTTGGCATTGATCACATGAAAGATAATGGATGTCAGAAAGGAAAGTAGTGACTACTTGAAAAGTATTAGCAGATGAATGCAGCTGACAAGTTAGAGGGCAACTCCACCATTTTTCAACCTCAAATTCACCATACCAGTGTCTAAATATGTGAAATCCCCACATTTATGTTTTGTAGAACAAAATATAAAAGTAAAATGGTTCTACCCAATGACATCAAAAGTTAAAACAAATTTTCAAACACTGATATTCACGGTGACGTGGGGAGCAAGAAAATACCCTCCATCTGGCTAGAAACTCGTTGGAGGTTTTGAAAATCACAGGCCCTTTCTTGTTTCAGCATGACAATGCCCCTGTGCACAAAGCAAGAGCCATACAGAAATGGTTTGTTGAGATCGATGTGGAAGAACTTGACTGCCCAGCACAGAGCCCTGACCTCAACCTCATCGAACCCCTTTGGGATGAATTGGAATGCCAACTCCGAGCCAGGCCTAATCGCCCAACATCAGTGCCTGACCTCACCAATGCTCTTGTGGCTGAAGGAAAGCAAGTCCCTGCAGCAATGTTCCAACATCAGGTGGAAAGCCTTCCCAGAAGAGTGGAGGCTGTTATAGTAGCCAAGGGGGGGACCAACTCCATATTAATGCCCATGCTTTTAGAATGAGATGTACAACGAGCAGGTGTCCGCATACCTTTGATCATGTAGCGTATCAAACAATTCCGATGTCGTCACACAAAGCCTTAGTGTTTCAGGGTAGGCCTTCCTTACCTCTGTGTGCACGGACATGTGTTTGAAAGCAGTTGTAGTACTTGTATTTCTTCCCACAAATCCCGCAAACGTAGGAGCCTGTATGAGAGAGGAAAAGCAAAATAGAGAGCGCTGCAAAAGCTACAAGAGTAAACTGCATCGATATCATTGGTGTGTAACATGAGACTTAACTAAGACAAACCTTGTGCAATCATTTAAGACTGTAAAATAGGTGACCAGTCCTGATTCACATGTATTTATCAATACATTACATGGTCAGACAGTTACGACATAATATCCTAATGATGACCTTTTCTTCTAAATAGGTACAGAAATGTACCGGTTTCCTAGCATGTAATTTCGCAGTAAATACCAGCTGAGATAGTTATTGTTCAATGTCAGGAGGCCAGTGTGAATGAGGGCAGGCTGTGAAAAGGGTGAGGTAGCTGCTCACAGGTGCAAAACAGTTTTGTGTAACGAACCCAGATGTTGGGACTAGGTAAAAAGGAAGCAGCTGAGATGAGGACATTTGCATGGCCAGGTGCAGGTGCACAGGTTTGGAATAAGACAGATACAGAGGGAGAAGTTAAAGCGACAGGTGCATGATGGAGAGAGTGGATATGTTCGATTTGCATCACCCGTTTTTCCATCATGGTCTAAAATGTGCAAACCCCAACAACCTGGAGCACAGATGGCGATGCAAAATGAACATGCCCATTGCGTGTGGAGTGGGAGGTTACGTGTTGGGGGGGGGGGTCGTACCCTGGGTCTGGTCATTGCGCGACCTTCCTCCTCCTCCTGCTGCTGCTGTTCCTCCTCCTCCGAGGACCACACAGATCTCGGCTGGCACAGCTTTCCCGTTACTGGCTCCCTGCATGTCAGGCTCCTTCTTTATCGTGACCGGGACAGCAAGGGTGGCGGAGGTGGTGGTAGAGGGGCCATCTGGGACTCCACCCCCTGCGTCAACCTGCTCCTGTCCAGGATTGGTGGGCACCTCCTGAGCACTCATGACTGACTGCTCAGGGCCAGTGCTCCTGGGACTGTGAGTGAGTGCAACAGACAGCCAGGCAAAAGGTAGGAGATGGAGGAAGAAACAAAACAAGTCAGAATTACTAATACAACTCTCAAGAAACAGCAGCCTTCCTTTGAAACGGGTGCAGTTCAAATACAGCAAGGGATAACATCAAGAAAGCAAAAGGCACTTGACACTCAGACTGCCATATGCCTGACCAAGGTACATCAAAAAGTTAGAGGTAGTCCGGCATACCAATGAGAGAAAGTGAAATTTAATGGGTCTATAAATTGTCTCCATAAGGACATTATTTAGGACATTGCCTAGTTGAATAAATGTAAAAAACAAACAATATTTCAATACCATTTCTCTACTCGTGACAAATGGAGTTTGTCCAAAATAGGAGGGGAATAGATGGGAGATATGCATTATTACCCATTATTTGCCCTACAGTGCAGTGCTTATTTTGTATGGGTGACCTTTGATGACAATAAATCCACAGCACCCAGGTGTTCTAATTCCAGAAAAATCCAAATTACCTAGCCTTCTACAGTAAGTACCATTGTACACTAGGACTATAATGAGGGGGCTCAAATAAAGTAAAATGCAACCAAGCAAAACAGAGTTATAACCAGGATGACAGATTTTTGTTGTAAAGAGAAATTACCTTTCATGGGCAACACCTTTTCTTGGAAGGGATAACTGATTGACATTGTCACTAATGATTAAAACAGATCATAGTTACATGGACAGTTGTTGTCCCCAGAAATACAGGATTGCTATGTTTCTGTTTGTCACCCTAAATATGAATAGTGCAGAACTTTTAGATTCCTAAGCTGTGGAGGAACTATTTCTGGATGGCAATGAGTTAGTCAGGAGTTACTTAGAAAGCTGGCAATATCGTGAAAGGGTATTGGTTCAATAGAATGATGTGTGATAGGAGGGAAGAAGCTCATTGCAAGTAGGCTAGTCATTAAAACATTAAACAATTCCCAGTTACTCCAACTTTGTTAAATATTAATTAAAAAAAAAAAAGGTGTTACCACCTGCTCCATTGTTTCATGCCCCATTTCTGCTATCTAGCCTACATTGGTTTGTCGTGGTAGAGAAAACGTTCCTAATCTGGTAGAGAAATGAACAATGGCAGAACCTCCATGTTTTTCATATCATCATAGGTGCAACAGTTTAAGGGGCTGATGCTATACTAACCTCATATAGCATTAGAATAAATGCAAAACGACTAACCACCTCAGACATCTATTAGCCTACTTGATAAAATGATGCATGCAAAGAAATATAGCTAGCCGACAATGTAAATATTGAAAATTCTAATCTCCCTCAAAAGAGGCCAATTCAACAAGCCTGGGCAGATTGGAGGCCATAAAAGCTCATTTGGGAAGCGAAGGGAACGGCTGAGTGTTCATTTCAGCAGCAGCCATGTCACGGCCATGCGCCATGTTGTGTTGGAAATTATGACAAGAGGTTTTTTTTAACAAAACAGCCCCATCAGGAACAGGTGGGGGGCAGGAAGCTACATGGAGGGGAATATCAGCTGAGAGGAAAAAGCAGAAAAGTGAAATCCCTCTCAGAGCTGGACATGATTGGATTTCATACCCTAATGGCAGAATGTGATTAATTTCTCGACAAAATTCCTTTTAGCACACGTAGGCATTAATGCTGTGCTGCTTGGTCGGCTGCTATGCAATTGTGAGTTAGCCCAGTCTATTTGTGTTTGCTTCTGTGCTGAAACCACCATGTAATAAATCTAATCAAGCTTGTGAAATCTCATGGTGGAAAGCAAACAAACCACATTTTAGAAAACATTGTGCCGTTTCAGGGAATTTCTCTCATAAGCCATACAATGATAGTTATTTTCACCTGCATATATAAATGAGAAATAACCTAATTTATAGGCATCATGTAGGCCTAATTTGGTTATTCCATTTCATCACCGTTTAAATAATTCCATCACATAACTACAGAGGCATGATAGTCACATGACATTTTTTCCTCTTCATTCAAAATGGTGGATTTAGACCTCTTGCTATTCACATCATGGAATTTGACAATATCCTTTCCAAGATTCAATATCAGGAACAAAAACATACCACAGAATGTGTCCAAATAATCTACTGCTGTGAAACAGAATTGAAGCTAACTCCAACATGGTGTCGGTAAGCACAACACTGAACACAGCCTGGAAATAGCATTCATGGACATTGACAAATGAATTCTGGGAAGGGAAGGCAAGGCAGTATTGATCCCCCCCCCCAATTTGGTTGAAATGGATGAAAAATCAATGGCCAAAAGGTCAGGTATTGAGCACATTTCTCATGCCTTTGTACAGCCCATTGCATAAGGTTTTGCTAAAATGGAGAATTCACCCTGAGAGAAAAAAGGAAATCAAATGAAAACTAAAGAATTTACCTATTCAAATTATTGAACAAATGCTTGCTTTGGGCTTCTAACTAGGTCAAATTCTGTCAGGAATCTCAGAATTTCGATGAATTGTTTTGGCACCCATAGAACGTTTCCATTGAGTATAACTTTCATGTATATAGAATGGATACCCTGCAAACAAAATGGCTTGCTGTGTCTTTTATTGAATTGAAAATGTGAAACCACCATCTTTCAGTGATCATAAATTATTTCTGTTGTATCTATAAAAAAAATCCCCATCAATGTTTTTCAACCTTGTTTTGACACAAAACGCCAATGATATTCCTATGTAATAAAACGTTAAAATGAATGTCATGGTTAAAATGTTCCTATTTCATGGCTGATAGGAAAAATTTCCAGATCCTTCTGAAAATGTATTGACAAAAGAAATAAACATTTGAGGCCCCTGGCAATTCCCAGCGCTAATACAATAGTCATATGAACATTTTATTACAAACTGAAATTCCTTGGATAAAAGCAGCATTAATACAAGCTGAAGGTTTTTGGGGGGCAATAGGCACTGTGTGTATGTGAGACTGCATGTTATGAAAATAGTTTAGCTTGAAACGAAACCATTTGAATAGACTGCTTTCCTTAAGATTGAGGGCAGAGGTTCAGTTAATGTCATTGCATGGATATTAAACATATTGTGCTGAACTACAGCCCTAAGCGAATCAGTCTCAATGCTAGCGATGTCGGAAAGGTCAACATTGGAGGGGAAATAAATGAATTAATATTTCTTTAAACAGTACTGATTTGTCAAGATACTTTAAAAATACTAGGCAATATGTGGAAAGTACATGGGCTAATACCAGAACAAATTAGTGCCTTCAGAAAGTATTCATACCCCTTAACTTATTCCATATTTTGTTGTTGAGGCCTGAATTCAAAATGGATTAGATAGATGTTTTTTCTTACCCATCTACACACAATGCCCCATAATGACAAATTTGAAAACATGTTAAGAAATTTGTGCACATTTATTGAAAATGAAACAGAACTATTCACACCCCCAAGTCAATACTTTGTAAAGCACCTTTGGTGGTGATCTATAGCTTTGAGTCGTCTTGGGTATGTCTGTTTAAGCTTTGCACATCTGGATTTGGGGATTTTCCCAAGCTCTGTGAAGTTAAATGGGGAGCGGCGGTGAACAGCAATCTTCAAGTCTTTGCACAGATTTTCTAATGGGATTCAAGTCTGGGCTTTGGCTGGGCCACTCAAGGACTTTCGCATTCTTGTTCTAAAGCCATTCCAGCGTTGCTTTGGCTGTATACTTAGGGTCATTGTCCTGTTGGAGCATAGACTGGGGGGGGGGGGGGTTTAAGGTCGTTTGCACTCTGAAGCAAGTTCTCGGCAAGGATTTGCCTGTATTTGGTCCATTCATTGTTCCCTCTAGTCTTACCAGACTCCCAGTCCCTGCCGCTGAAAAGTATTCCCATAGCATGATGCTGCCAGCACCATGCTTCACAGTAAGGATGGTGTTAGGCGGGTGATGAGCAGTGCCTGGTTCTCCAGACATAGCACTTTGCATTCAGGCCATTGACATGTTTGTCTCATCAGACCACAGAATCTTATGCCTTATGATCTCAAAGTCTTTCACATGCCTTTTTGCAAACTCCAGACGTGCTCTCATGTGCCTTTTTCTCAGGAGTGGCTTCCGTCTCGCCTGTACAGCCCAGATTGGTTAGGTGCTGTAGAGACTGTGGTCCTCCTGGCAGGTTCTCCCATCTCAGCCAAGGAACTCCAATTCTGTCATTGGTCATTGGGTTCTTGGTCACCTCCCTGACCAAGGTCCTTCTTGCCCAGTTTAGTCAAATGGCCAGCTCTAGGCAGAGTCTGAGTAGTTCCATAATTTTTTCCATTTCCCACTGACTGAGACAACTGTGCTCTTGGAAACTTTCAACACTCTAGAAATTGTTTTATACCCTTACCCAGATATATGCCTCATCACAATTCTCAGATCTATGGGCAGTTCCTTGGACTTCATGGTACAGTTTTTGCTCTGACATGCACTGTCAACTTTGGAACTTATATAAACAGGTGTGTCCTTTCTAAATCATGTCCAAACAATTTAATTGGCCACAGGTAGACTCCAATCAAGAGTGCAGAGACATCTAAAAGGATGATGAAGGGAAATTGGATGCACCGGACCTCAATTTGGAGTTTCATAGCAAAGGGGTGTGAATACTTATGTAAATTAGATCAATACATTGGTTTGCTATATTCCTGCTATGCAGAGGGGAGTATCAGAGTAGAATATTATCTGCCACAGGGATGAACAAATCCTATTTCAGCCTGACTGCTTTCCCCCCTCTCCTTAAAATCAGAAGCACATTTTCCTAGCCTCCTCTGTGTAATGTCTCTCAAAATTGCTTCCAACCAACGATTTCAAAAAAGCAATAATGCAGAGAAATGGGAGAATATTCCCCCCCTTTTCTACATTTCCTTCTATTAGACGGAATGGTATAGAAACAGAACTGTGTCAACTCTTGAAATTACATCCGCATGCAGTCCAAAACCCCATAAAACCTTTTCAATTTATATGTTAATGCTGTGAATTAAAATTTAATAACTAGATATTGAAAAGTGGCCTTGAATTATACAAAAAATGTATCCTGAAAGAGCAGCCCTAAAATGTGAAATTCAGGGCAGCATCCGGTCTGCCGCTAAGCCCTTGCACACTGGCAGATTTTTTTTATTTTAGTGAAAATCTAAATTGCAGTGCAGTCTGGGCAGGTCTGGTAAACCTGCTCCTTTGTGATTTATGGATTCATTAGAGCAAGAGAATCCCCCCCCTTTTCACAGAAATTAGATTTTCCTTTGTAAAAATGTATATTTTTTGAAAAGGCAAACTGAGCTCTGAAACACTTAGAAAACTGACAAAAACACCCTATGTCCATATAACCACAAAGACGGCCCTTAAATCATCTTTGCTGCAGCAATTGAACGTCCCTGTGCATTATTCATGAAACCAATAAGGTCCATTTTAAGTAGAGAAGGGGAAGGAAATACACACAGAATGTACATATTCCCCCAAATGCCAAAAGCTCTTCATGTAGCCGTCCAAACCTGAAATACCATCCTGCTGGCCCTAATTTGAGTGGTATCATTTTCAGAGATTTATCAGGACAACGATGCTTATATAAGGAAGGTAAATGTTGATACATTTAGCAGATTTGGACGGAAGCCCCAAAAATAAACACTATCAACTACAATTGCTTAACTTTTGCAGCTCTCAGCAAGAACATCAGAAGGATTACATCTATCTGCATTCCAACAAGGTCTACTGAACGACAGGTATGCCTACATAATGTTTGTGACTGCACACTAGACAATAGAAATAAATGACACCAAGTCCTGGCTAGTGATATATGGTCTAGGATTATTATGAACTGACAAGATGGTTTACTATCTCGTTGTCCATCTTTCTTTCCAGACCTATTGAGTTTTGTTTTAATTGGGGTGGCAGATATTTTTGGGTTCACAAGCAGACCAGGACATCTTACCTCTTGGTGATCAGTGCCTGAAGGTGCAAACAGCCCTGTCCTGCTTAGTCTTCGGTCTCCCGTCTTGCAGAGTCCCGCAAGCCAGTGTGACCTGGGTGGGTAGAGTGTTTAGGTCTGAGAAAGTTTCAAACTACTATGAATTCACACACAAAAGTTAGAACACCAGGGTTTCTTTATTTTTTACTATCTTCTACATTGTAAAATAGTGAAGATATCAAAACTACGAAACATATGGAATCATGTAGTAACCCCCCCAAAAAAGTGTTAAATCAAAATATATTTTATATTCTTCAAAAGTAGCCACCCTCTGCCTTGACAGCTTTGCACACACTTGGCATTCTCTCAACCGGCTTCATGAGGTAGTCACCTGGAATGCATTTCAATGAACAGGTGTGCCTTGTTAAAATGTTAGTTTGTGGAATTTCTTTCCTTCTTAATGCATTTGAGCCAATCAGTTGTGTTGTGACAAGGTAGGGGGGTATACAGAAGATAGCCCTATTTGGTAAAATACCAAGTCCATATTATGGCAAGAACAGCTCAAATAAGCAAAGAGAAACGACAGTCCATCATTACTTTAAGACATGGTCAGGCAAACCGAAAAAAAAAAAAAAGTGCAGTCGCAAAAACCATCAAGCGCCATGATGAAACTGGCTCTCATGAGGACCGCCACAGGAAAAGAAGACCCAGGTTGCGGTCAAAACACTTAAGACACACCCTATCCCCTCAAATTAAGGGGACACTTCTATTGACGTATCATGACGTCTGACGAGTATACACTTGTAGGGCAAGGGAAGAGGGAAGGAAGGAATTATTTCTTTTTAAATGGACCACCCTTTGCCGGTAATTCGTCACTCGTCCATCCCGCGATGATTGTTTTTTCAGGTACCGGTAGCTTGTGGGTGCTTTATATGCACTACAGTCAATTATGAATGCATGTCTACTTATAGTAAATATACACCTACTGTATGATAGCTAGCAAATGAATTTGCTAACTAACATTAGCCTGCCTAGCTGGAACTTCTGAAGGAAAATGTTTTATTTCTACAATTTCCAAAAGACCAAACAAAAACATATTTACGAGACGTGATTGTGCCGTGATGTGCATTAGTAGCACAATTTAACTTATTCAAATTTTTTACTTACACGTGTATGTTGACTTCTCCATTGATGTTGTTTAAGTTTTCGCTGACTTTTCTTAGCGGATATACAATCGTCACAAACTGAATTATGGGGAGTTTCAGGCCCCGGAGTGAACATAATTGTACACTCGCAAAGCCGACTAAAAACGAGGGCTGAAGGGCATACACTGCAAATTTCCATTGCTTGGCTAATCATTTGGACCACCCTCCAAGATTGCGACAGGGATTCCCCAAGGGCATAAGGTGAGGGTAAGTGGACAAGGGTGTGTCTTAAGTGATTGGACCGCAGCCCCAGAGTTACCTCTGCTGCAGAGGATAAGGTAAAGGGTGGCTACTTTGAAGAATCTCAAATATATTTGATTTGTTTAACACCTTTTTGGTTACTACATGATTCCATGTGTTATTTCATAGTTTTGAGGTCTTCACCATTATTCTGCAATGTAGAAAATAGTAAAAATTAAGAAAAACCCTTGAATGAGTAGGTGTGTCCAAACTTCTGAGACTGGTACTATATGCGCCTTTCACTTCAATGCAACCTTCCTCCAAAACAAATCCTAAATGCATTTTATTACTTGGCTGCTCTGACATTTAATAATAAATAATAATAAACAACAACATTCTGCCATTCATACATTCATGCTCTTCTATTAAAAACATGGAATTTCCTAATGTAATTCATAGCCTGCATTTGATTACACTGAATGTGGAGGGAAAAGGTCAGGGTTCCAATTTAGCATACACACCAAATAAATTCCACCAACACTTCAAATTCATACTACAGTTCTGAAGGTCAGCTTCAAAATTAACAAAGTAAAATGGCTCGGCCAGATCTACTTACAATGACAAACCATGCAAGACAGAAAATTGTTTCGCGTCTACAAGATTGTAAAAAGCAGAGATTGGTATTGATTGTTTTTCCTTTTCTTAAAATGTGTCACCTCTGTCCTCCTCTGCATTTGTCCTCTTTCGTGTACTCTTCCCTTTTGTTTGGTCAGGGTTTTCTTCCCCCCTAAGTTTAGACGCATAACAAGTCTGGTGCATTCCTTGTTTACCATGTTTCACCATTTGAGCAGGCCATGAATTCACTCTATCATTTCTCAAAATACACAAAAAAACGAATTGAAGATGACCAACCTTGACCTTTCAAACACTGCATTTCTATTGTTTATTGCAAAGGGAATTCTTATAGAAGAATCTTAGAATGGGTGACATGCAGAATCTCTTACTTGAATGTACAGTGGTGTTCTCCATCTCTTTACCCTCTCTTCTAATGTACATCTAAGGGCTTAGATATGTCATACACCATCATCATTTCTTTAACATTATGGAAATGCACAACAAGCCGACAGATTAGTCTGATTGTTACTTTATTTGGTAGCCTACTAAACACCTCTTCACAGTTACCAGCAACATCAGAGAGGATGTTAGTAGTATCAAAGCCATATTATAAACTGGGTGGTTCGAGCCCTGAATGCTGATTGGCTGACAGCCATGGTATATCAGACCGTATACCACAGTATGACAAAACAATTATTTTTACTGCTCTAATTATGTTGGTAACCAGTTTATAATAGCAATTAGGCACCTCGGAGGTTGGGATATGTGGCCAATATACCACGGCTAAGGGCTGTGTCCAGGCACTCCGAATTGCTTTGTGCGTAAGAACAGCCCTTAGCTGTGGAATATTGGCCATATACCACACCTCCTTGGGCCTTTTTGCTTAAATCTACCATTTCAACAGCCAGGCCCTGCCTGCCACTGTTTGGTAAAGCTGTGTGGGACTGGGTAAATGTAACCCCTCAAATGCATCTAAGCTGTGGAAACAAGGATTAGTTCTAAACTGATTTTGAAGCTATAGCCTACATGTTGTCAAATGACAAAAACATCAACAATGGATTAATACAGCCTAGATCTTGGGTTATGATTGGGTAAAACAGTTTCACTGTAATATAATGAATATATAATTGATTATTTTAAGTAGGAGCCTGCTAATTAGAGTATTTGAATTAAGAACATATTGTTACTATTAAACAAACTGAGATAAGACATTAAAAAGAGTTGACACACCCTGATTCAAACTGTAGCCTACTCCTATCGTTGCTCATATTCAACATCAAAAAGCGCATAATGATATTACTAATCTGTTTCTAAACGGAGGTAATTTTGCAACTGGTATCAATTTAATCGTTTTTCATGCACTCAAAACAGAGCTGCTCGTGCAATCTACTAATTATCCTCTAAAGGCTCCATAACTAACAGTCATGGGACATTATCATTGGCTACCAATGTAGCCTACTTACATTTAAAAACACGTTCGACAAAAAAAAAGTCACAAACTAAAAGGTTCGAATAAAATGCTTAAACAAGTCAAATTAATTGGAATTTCTTAATTTCACAAAATAACCGCCAACAGGTGGCGCCAATTTCAAAATGAAATGAATTTAAATCCTACAACCATTTTGAAAACAGAAGTAGAAATTATATTCGAAATGGGAAAATTCTTCATATCGACCGATTGAAACGGAACCAAATAGCCTACCTTTGCTTTAAAACAAACACTGACGACTCAAATGATGCGATTGTAGAATGTGAGAGAAATTTGAAGCAAAATTCCCAAAACATGGCTGCAAGGTTGTGTTTTCAGATTGTTCTTCGTCCTTCATTTAACCACCACTGCTCATTTCCCACGCGCTTTTAAAGCTACGTTTTACAAAGTATCACTGGGTTAATTAGCCAGTGTAGACAACTGAGTTTACTCGAAAACTTTCTTCGAAATCGCTGTCTAAAATCAACAGATTATTTGCGACAGAAACTAAAGCCAGCACCCTTGCTGTTAATAAAGCTCACCAAACATGCATTAGCGTGAAAACCAATGGTGAAAACACACACCCTCACTAATTATGAAGAGAGTCGAGAAAACTATCAGCAACCGCGGCCTGTATAAAATTGACAAATTTTGGATTTCTAAATCAGAAAAAACGATTAAGAATGGTTTGACGTTACCTCCCAAAATGATGCAGCACATGCGAGTAGGATAGCTCGAGCTCCAAAATCCTCCTCGGACACCAAAGGTGACTGCACAACTAGCGCTTTGAAATAAAAAATTAGTTATTAATTCTCAAATTATCTAAACTAAAACTGCTTTATTTTCGATATTGCAACCTTGACATCTTCCGGCATGAACCCGAGTGTATGATTGTGTTGACGAAGGTGCAGGCTAGTCCGCCCAGGCTCAGCTTTTGCAGTATTCAGGGTAGGCTATGCGTTGCGGTTTCTCCAGTGGAAATTTTCGTCGTCCGCCATCATACAAGGACAGATTCCGAAATTGCTACGCCTGCTAGTTATATCAAAATGATTCTGGGCAGAGCGAAAAAAGGTCGAACGACCGTAAAGTTGCGCAGGGAATTAGAGACTAGAAATCACATGCAGAATAACATTTCTGCATCTAATAATGTGAAAGTTGTATTGGAGTTGAAACAAGTAACAGCTTCATGACACACATGATTACAAATGATGTTGAACATTCTAAATACTCTGTGAACTGCACCCTTTGTCCATGTATTTCCAAATGGTAGTCTATAAATCCATAAAACAGATGAGGATATTATGTTGTATATTTTGTCACTCACGCCATTTTTTTATTCAATAAAGTTTGCTATGTCTGAAATAAATATATATATATATAATTCAAACATACATACACACGTGTGTGTATGTATCTGTGTAGTGATGTATTTTTTCAGACTGCTGTTGAAAAAAACCACTATTAGCTTGCTAGGCTAATGAAACTAGATGAGAATTGCTGACTTCTTGGTTGGCCAACACTTTAGAAGATTTCCAATTCAAAGAGTATGCTGACCCTGCATTCATAATCAAGTGGGAAGGTGGTATTTGTAACATATGACTGAAAAATCCACTCGAACGCCCCAACTGGTAATTACATCCCTGAGCTCCGACTTCTCTCACATGCTGACATCACCTACTAAGGAAATTACCTTGAAAACAGCATTTTCGGGCAGTTAAAAGCAACACAATATTATTTATAAAACACAACATTTCAAAATTGTTTTTGAACACCATTTTTTTTTTACAAGCATGTTCTTTTAGTTGATGAATGACAGCTTGTCCAAAGCCAATCAGCCTTACTCAACAAGTTTAAAGCTTGTGAATGCATCCAACTGGTAATTTCCACCTTCCCACTTAGTTATGAATGTTGCATTAGTTTCAGTCCAAATGATCATACAATGTCCTAGGCTAAGTACATGCAACTTTTTTTATACATTTTAGTCATTTAGCAGACACTCTTATCCAGAGCAACTTACAGTAGTGACTGAGTGCATACATCTTCATTCATACTGGTCCCCCATGGGAATCAAACCCACAACCCTGGTGTTGCAAGTGCCATGCTCTACCAACTAAGCCACACAGGAATGTACAAGGATAGTAGGCCTAGGCTGTACTGCAAAATATTGTGTGCTTTAAATGCCAGGATGTCATGCTCATAGGGCTTTGTAATATACCAGCCTAGTCATGCCTAGCCGGAATTCGCTGCATACTTCAGGAAGTAACTGAAATAAGACCCAATTTAACAATAGGCCTACCCTTTAGACACACAAAAAACGTATAGCCTATTATGGCACTATCTAGGCCTATTATTGTTATTATTACTAATGCACATTGTTTTATACCACAGCATTGTTAAAAACTTGATTTCACCATTGTGTGATCAACTGATCCTCTTATCTGTTTCCGTCTCTTCCCATTCCCTCTCTCCCTATCCCTCACTTTTTCCTCTACCTCTGGGGGCTTTTATTTGCACAGTGAAGAATAAAATAGGCCTAAAAGCGTTGGGCCTAAAAGTTCTATGCCTGCGCCAACAGTACTTACAGTACAATATTTACAATAAATATGACAAATAAACTGAAACCAATAAATCTATAAATCAACACTAATTGAATTCAATAAGTCAGAGTATGGAGTGATTTCAGTGTCAACAGAAATTGTATTTGAATTCCATAATTTTCAATATGCATGCTTTCAGATTCAGTTTTCAAATTCACTTCTCTAAATTCAGATTCAAAACCATAGGCAACACCCTGGGCATATTGCATTCAAACCCTGGAATTAATGTAATATCGACCATATTGAAACTGAGTAAATACATTTAATTTAATTTGAATATTCAATTAACTTGAAATTACTTGTTAAAACTGAATGCAATATTCATTCAGTTAAGTTTCAAATCATGAAATACAAGTTAAATGTATTAACTTAATGATTCAATTTGCGCATAACAAATTCAAAATGACTAAATTCAATTTATGTTGGCACTGATTTCGCTTCATATCCAAGCGCTGAACTAACTTAGCAAGGCCTCAGTAATGCCAAGTGGAGCGTTCCTCTGCACAGGCGTTGCTGATGCCTGCTACATCTTACAACGCCTGGAAGGTATTTTAGGTAGCAGCTAACCACATCGTATCGATCAGTCAGTTGATGACACAGACGATGAAGTGGCATGCAACCATTGGTTGATGCATGCAACATCTGAGCAGGGGAACGCAACCATTGCCTTAATAATTGCAGCAGCAGGAACAACCCAACCTTCCCTGTCTGGCCACTATAGGGGTGTAATCATTACTCCAAACTGTTGATAAAAGGTCCCTCCCTGTTTGCTGAACCTGTTCAATAGAAACACTAGTCTGGAGTAATAGTTACACCCCAGATAAATGAGGGGTTCGAATTATTTGAAGACCTTTTACCAATAATGCATTTCAGAATGGAACATACCATAGAGCTAGAGGACTCATCTTTGTATCTGTGCCATTATAGCATCTGTGACAGCATTTTAAATGATTGGCTGATCCCTCCCACCCGGTTTGACAAGACTCCAACAGGGTCACCAGGAGGGATCAGCCAATGAAGTAGGAAGTCCCACCCAGTTGACTGAGTTAAAATGGTGGAAGCCCTCAATTGCACTGCCCATGCTAATACAGCCTTTTGGCCACTAGAGGCCTCTATAATTTTCTATGGAACATACCAACATTTCAATTCCACCCGGTCAATCAACAGGTTGGCATCATCCAAAAAACGTATATTGAGCTCTCAAACTTACTTCTGATTGCCTGTCACCATCTTTGACCTGGAAATATGAAGAACCATTCTTTACAATTATAGGACAAACAAATCAGCATTTACATTAATTAGCTTAATTTTAGCATTTTATAACTCTATGGGATCGCCCCCCCTAGTAGGCCTAGCCTATAGAAAGCTGATGGGAGGCTCCTATTTTTAGTAGAGGTCATCACTCTCTTTTCTTGCGCAATTGCATAGCCTATAGCTATGTTTCCATTTTTTTTTTTTATCTAGTGACCGCCGGTGTGGCGGTAATAGTGTCACCGCAGCAGCCCCATCTCCTCCCTAACACTAGCTATGTTTCCATAAAAAAAAATCTATTCCGTTATTAACTGTACGTTTGTTTATGTGTAACTCTGTGTTGTTTTTGTCGCACTGCTTTACTTTATCTTGCCCAGGTCGCAGTAGTAAATGAGAACTTGTTCTCAACTGGCCTACCTGGTTAAATAAAGGTTAAAAAAAATATATAAGTTGCCCAGTGATTGTTTTTGTCAACAGAAAGTTTGTATAGAAAATAGATGAGACAATTGTCTGCTAGGGGGCCTTTCCATTTAACTATCTTGTATCAATAAAAACAGATGGACAGAAAACAATTTTTCACAACCTACAGTAACCACGTTTCCATCCAGTTTTATTAATGCAAGTAAAGTCATACCATATAAATAATACATGACAGTTGTGATGTTATAAATGCAGTCAGATCATTTGTTTGTTTGACATGGCAGGATCCTTTTGTGCCTGTAAAATTAATTATGCGAAAAATGATATAATATTGATATAACAACCATCATATCAAAGTAAAATTGGGAGCCACGAGATAACATGGTGTGTGTAGTCCTCCTACTACGGCTCGGGAAACCATTCAGTGTATTGGGCAACAGATGAAATAAGTTATGAACTTCACAGGTTTGTGAAAGTGCACGGTGATCTTGATGCTCCTTTCCAATAAATATTGAGGGTTTTATTCTGGTGGCATGATGGTTGATGCTTGACTGCCGTTTGACAACTAAAAATATCATTGCTCTCATCCATAAGAGTCTCATCATGTAGACTAGTCTACCTGCACTTCTTTGAGCTGTTGGCTAGAACACATGGGCCAAGACCAGAGTAGGAACATTTGCTATTTAATGCACCAGTTTGTGTGACAAAAGTAAATCGGTAGGGTTGAAAATGCAATGGAAATACATTGAACTTTAGATTTTTATTCAGTACATGAAAACTTAAGCGAAAAAGTACATTGTGTGCACCACGTCATCACACACTGATTTTTATCTGCAACAAGTCAGTTTGATGGAAACACACCACTGATGGGAAAATGCGCACATATTCTATATACAGATTTGTTTTATATTTGCATGAAAATTTGTTGTCAAATGGAGGACGTAGTGGTTGTCACGCCCTGACCGCAGAGAGCCTTTTATGTCTCTATTTTGGTTTGGTCAGGGTGTGATTTGGGTGGGCATTCTATGTTCCTTTTTCTATGTTTTGTATTTCTTTGTTGTTTGGCCGGGTGTGGTTCTCAATCAGAGGCAGCTGTCTATCGTTGTCTCTGATTGAGAACCATACTTAGGTAGCTTTTTCCCACATGGTTTTTGTGGGTAGTTATTTTCTGTTTTGTGTTTCTGCACCTGACAGGACTGTTTTGTGTTTTATTTTTGTTATTGGTGTTCAGTTGAAATAAAAGCATGAACACTTACCACGCTGCGCTTTGGTCCACACAGACGATCGTTACAGTGGTTGAAGCGTTTCCATTACTCATTTAGACAAATTACACATTAATAAATTGTCAACAACATGTAAGGCCTCCCACGCATTTGTTTCATGTCTCAGGTAGCCATGAAAGCCAGCATGGATAGAATGCAATATATGCCATATATTTGCCATATGCTAATAAATCTCACGTGCCAACATATCACCAAGGTCTGTTCCATGGTAAGACTTGCACTCCTATAGATCTGAAATAATCGGATGGTGAAACTTGCCAGCCAACCAGAAAAGCAAGGTGAAACAATTCAGACATTCTTGAAAGTCAGGACAATCCTTTTCCTGCAAACAAACATTCTTATAGCTAAAATGCAGTTTTATTTCAAGCAGTAGGCATTTAGAATTAAATTATATAAATGAGTTTATAGTTAGGTCCATGAGAAATCATCAACTTCAAAAGTATCAGTGGTGGAAGAAGTACTCAAATCAAAATAAAATGTTATTTGTCACATGCGCCGAATACAACAGGTGTAGACCTTACAGTGAAATGCTTACTTACAAGCCCTTAACCAACAATGCAGCTTAAGAAAATACCTAAAATATGGGCTATATACAGGGGGTGCCGTGTACAGAGTCAATGTGCGGGGGCACCGATGTCGAGGTAATAAGTACATGTAGGTAGAGTTATTGAAGTGACTATGCATAGATAATAACAGACTAGCAGCAGCGTAGAAGGGTGGGGGGTGCAAATAGTCTCGGTAGCCATTTTATTAGCTGTTCAGGAGTCTTATGGCTTGGGGTAGATGCTGTTTAGAAGCCTCTTGGACCTAGACTTGGCGCTCCGGTACCGTTTGCCGTGCGTTAGCAAAGAGAACAGTCTAATGACTAGGGTGGCTGGAGTCTGACAATTGTTAGGGCCTTCCTCTGACACCGCCTAGTATAGAGGTCCTGGATGGCAGGAAGCTTGGCTTCGGTGATGTACTGGGCCATACGCACTACCCTCTGCAGTGCCTTGCGGTCGGAGGCCTAGCAGTTGCCATTTCAGGCAGTGATGCAACCCGTCAGGATGCTGTCGATGTTGCAGCTGTAAAACCTTTTGAGGATCTGAGGACCCATGACAAATCTTTTCAGTCTGCTGAGGGGGAATAGGTTTTGTCGTGCCCTCTTCAAAACTGTACTTGAAGCTCTCAACCTGCTCCACAACAGCCCGTTGATGAGAATGGGGGCGTGCTCAGTCCTCCTTTTCCTGTAGTCCACAATCATCTCCTTTGTCTTGATCACGTTGAGGGAGAGGTTGTCCTTACGCCACACGGCCAGGTCTCTGACCTCCTCCCTATAGGCTGTCTCATCGTTGTCGGTGACCAGGCCTACCACTGCTGTGTCATCAGCAAACTTAATGATGGTGTTGGAGTCATGCATAGCCGTGCAGTCATGAGTGAACAGGGAGTACAGGAGGGGACTGAGCACACACCCCTGAGGGGATCCCGTGTTGAGGACCAGTTTGGCGGATGTGTTGTTACCTACCCTTACCACCTGGGGGCGGACCGTCAGGAAGTCCAGGATCCAGTTGCAGAGGGAGGTGTTTAGTCCCAGGGTCCTTAGCTTAGTGATGAGCTTTGAGGGCACTATGGTGTTGAACGCTGAGCTGTAGTCATTGAATAGCATACCCACATAATGTACGTGTTCCTTTTGTCCAGGTGTGAAAAGGCAGTGTGGAGTGCAATAGGGATTGTCGTGGTATGCAAATTGGAGTGGGTCTAGGGTTTCTGGGATAGTGTTGTTGATGTGAGCCATGACCAGTCTTTCAAAGCATTTCATGGCTACAGACGTGAGTGCTGCGGGTCGATAATCATTTAGACAGGTTACCTTAGTGTTCTTGGGCACAGGGACTATGGTGGTCTGCTTGAAACATGTTGGTATTACATACTCAGACAGGGAGAGGTTGAAAATGTCAGTGAAGACACTTGCCAGCTGGTCAGTGCGTGCTCGGAGTACACGTCCTGGTATTCCGACTGGCCCTGTGGCCTTGTGAATGTTGACCTGTTTAAAGGTCTTACATCGGCTGCGGAGAGCGTGATCGCACAGTCATCCGGAACAGTTGGTCATTCTTGAGTAAAAGTAAAGATACTTTAACAGAAAATGACTCATGTAAAAGTGAAAGTCACCCAGTAAAATACTACTTGAGTAAAAGTCTAAAAGTATTTGGTTTTAAATATACTTAAGTACATTTTAGCAATTCCATTTACTTTTGATACTTAAGGGAAAGGGGGATACCTATGTAACAGATGTAAATCGTACTCTCCTTGCATTGTATTTGTCCAAATAAATCACATCAGCCAGTGTTGCCAGTTGAGCATCATTTATTTCTGTTGCTGTTGTTAAATGGGAAACAGCACGTTAGTTGTGCAGGTCTTAACGATATTGATGGCTGTCGATGGCAAAATCTGTGGCATGAAGACAACTGTGTTAGCAGTGGGCTTATGTGACCATTACATCGGTGTATGCTAGCTAACACACTTATTTACAGCAATCATATGCCAAAGCACATCCCAGAAAGCCCCCCAATCCCTAACAGGTACCATATACCCACACATATATAAATCAGTAATGTACAGCAAACTTGTACACATTGTAAAATATAAAATATAAAACAATATTCAGAACGTGACCTAGCCCTTGCATCACATTTTCATACTGGGAAGACCTAACGTTCGTGATCTCCCCCTATCTGCAAGCGGGGCCAATCACAACACGCCTTATTGTCATCAGAGTTGAACCAACCAATAGGAATGCTTGAACATTAAATACACCTTTCTTTAGAGGCAAGTGGAAACATAACCAACCCTGTTACACCTAGTCAGTTGTCCAAATGAACGTATTCAACTGAAATGTGTCTTCCGCATTTAACCCAACCCCTCTAAATCTTAGAGGTGCGGGGGGGTGCCTTAATCGACATCCACATCTTCGGCGCCCGGGAAACAGTGGGTTAACTGACTTGCTCAGGGGCAGAACGACAGATTTTTACCTTGTCAGCTCGGGGATTCGATCCAGTAAACTTCAAGTTACTGGCCCAACGCTTTAACCACTTAAGTATCAAAAGTAAAAGTATAAATCATTTCAACTTCCTTATATTAAGTAAACCCCTGGGGTGCGTTCAATACCTGTTCAATTCAACAGAGACCGTACTGAATGACTAGTTGAAGAACGGCGTGATAATGATAACCCAGATTGTGTATGATGTGCCTCACTAGTTTTGCGATTTCAAATGGTCACACCCATATTGATCAGGCCATACCTCACCACACCCACAGGGAGCAAACACACTTCAAAAGCTGTTGTATAACAGTGCAAACCATTTTGGGGAATTTGTGTTGTTCAATACAAACCGACACACAACATAGCAAACATTGAACCATACTGAACGCGCCACAGGGGTGTATTCACTAGGAACCAAACGGAAGCCAGCAGAAGCAAACGGAATGAAACGGGGAGGGACCTACCTGCATTTGTCCAATATAAACAATTTTTGTAGTAACCGGTTTCCGTTGCAAACCTCTTTGCAATTGTTTTTAACAGTTTGCTACGGTCTTGGTCTAATGAATACACTCCAGGAATCAGATTTCACTCAGATCTAATTCAGTTTTTCCGTGACTCGATTCGGACTCGACCAGTTGTCACTCGAACTCAACCAGTAGTGATTTTATCAGAAAATCTCTCCCTTGCTAAACAGTAGCTACTGTAGTTAGCCCTACTAATGTGCATCACTGTAAGTCAGCTAGCTTTCAACATTATGAAATGTAGCTTCAAAGATTGTTGAACCACATCGTTAGCCTTTCAAGGGACTCACGACTCAACTTGGTACTCTATCTATAGGACTCGGGACTCAAACACTAGGGACTTAGTTGAATTTGAGGTTTAGGGACTTGATTACCTCACTGCGATCAGGACTACTTCCCCATAATTCAACAATCAAGTCTGCATTGTACGGGTAGATTGGGTCAAATTGCAACAATTTATGGGATAAAAGGACATTTCTACAATATCTCAATGTTCCAAATGGTTTGCATGATGTGATATTTGTGGCATAAGAATGCAGGTGATTGACTGAAAATTAGACCTGCAGCGACATTATGCTGAAAAGAACATCAGAAGAAAATTGACTTGAAATCTTAAACTTTTCTTCAAGAACAAAATATATTTAAATGTTTGTAGCTTTATAGTATAAGAACCGTGTCGGTTTAAGGTTAGGGTTAAACATACCTCTGTGTCATGCCTACTCCCCTTCCCTGGCGCTCAAAGGCGCCAGGCTCCCCAGCATTACGCACACCTGCTTTTCCTCGTCAGGCGCATCAGTGTATTATTGGACTCAATCACCTGTTATTACCTCCACTATATGTGGTGACGCTGTGCCTGTCTTGTTTCATGTCTGTTTTTTATTAAATGTTGACTCCCCATACCTGCTTCTCATTTCCGGCATCGGTACTTACCTATGTAGCATGACAAGATAGAAGATACTGGCAATATCTCTCCTTCTGCTACTGTATTGGCTAGTTAGCCCTACTAATGTGCAACACTTAGCTAGTCAAACAATTTTAGAATTTCTGGAAAAATATATTTTTATAAAAATTATATATATTTTTTTTTACCTTTAATGGCAATTATCTAAAAACTTGTAAACTATGGTTTGACCATCTCAAAATTATAGTTGAAACCATGTTTTGAGGCTATATAGTGTTTGTATACATTTACTTTGTTTACAAACATTGGAGTAAAACAAGCTTGGGTCCTGTACGACTAGGCAGTTGAACTAAGCTCACGAGACATTTATAAGTTATATTATTCAAGAATCAATGGGTACATATGATAAATGTATTAGTCCACAAATGGAGGTAGCAACAGCAGATTGCCCCTTTAACATCTATTATCCAAAACCGCGTAGACCCCATTTTACATCATGGAAGGTTTTTGTGTTGTGCCCGGAATCAGTTGAGACACAACATGCTCTTGAATACAGGGTGGGTGTCATGTTTTGGCTAATACATGTACTACAATGGGGGGAAAATGTAAATGCAGCCATGCATGTATTGGCTTCAATAGCCAATGACAGTTAGGGTCAATAACATACGGTAATATAAAATATCATACAGTACATAGGCAATCAAAACAGTGTCTGAAATGGTTCTGCATGTCTTGTCTTTTTCCAGGATGTGAAGTGTACATCACAGGAGTATCTCTGTCTAAGAAGGCATCACTTCCAGAACCTCCAGAATCATTTTGAGGTAAGAACTTCATACTTCTGTCATGTTATCTACCGTAGACTAGGGTTGTTCAAATCCTGTAAGTAAAATCCAGAAACCCAAGTATGTCATGTTCTGAAATAGGACTGTATCAACACACACACGTCACGTTTCCATATGGTCATGGCAGATTACTACGGCTGACATGCTTTGAATTGCTCATTCCAAATCACAGCACAGTGCTGATTGTCAACTATGATTTCCTAAATCATCGGCTGTAATATTGAAATTATTACATCAAACCTATGAAAGCATGTCAATGGCTTGACAGTGAAAAATCATAATGTAATGCTAGTATAAATGGTGGGGAATTAATCTTAAGGCCTCAGAGCTGACAACTTGGCCTTAGTACTGTAGCAAGTCAATCCAGCAGAGCTAGTATCGTTTTTGCCCAGTAGAGAGCAGCAAACTATAAAACTTCCAGCTACTAGGATCAGCTCACTGGTCAAAAGCCTGTAGCTCTGCCATGATAACTGAAGAAATCCATGTTAACTCCCACATAGCTGCAGCCTGAGTGGGTTACTTCTCGTTGTATCTCTTTGTTGTCATCTCACACTCTCTTGTGTTTGATACAAGCCTGTGTTTAATTATATCATTATTCCTGGGACTCCTTAAATCTAATCAAATCAACATTTGGTCGCGTACACAGATTTGCATAATGTTATTGCAGGAGCAGCGAAATGCTTGTGTTTCTTGCTCCAACAGTGCAGTAATACCTAGCAATAATACAAAACAAACTATACACACATAATCCAGAAAAATGTCAGAGACCAGAATATAAATATATATATATATAAATGTATAGACAGTATGAACAGTGTGTACAGCAGTAGTTATATAGGATGAGCCATGACTAGAATACAGCATATACAGTGCTTTTGGAAAGTATTCAGACCACATTACTTTTTCACATTTTATTACGTTACAGCCTTATTCTGAAATTGATTAACTCGTTTTTTTTACTCATCAATATACACACAATAGCCCATAATGACAAAGCAAAACAGGTTTTTAGAAAGGTTTGCAAATGTATATTTAGAAAAAATAAGAAATATTACATTTACATAAGTATTCAGACTCTATACTCAGTACTTTGTTGAAGCAATGATTACAGCCTCGAGTCTTCTTGGGTATGACGCTACAACATTGGCACACCTGTTCCTCCCATTCTTCTCTGCAGATCCTCTCAAGCTCTGTCAAGTTGGATGGGGAGCTTCGCTGCACAGATATTTTCAGGTCTCTTCAGAGATGTTTGATCGGGCTCTGGCTGGGCCACTCAAGGACATTCAGAGACTTGTCCCGAAACCACTCCTGCATTGTCTTGGCTGTGTGCTTACTGTAGATTCGCTGTACTTTTGGAAGGTGAACCTTCGCCCCAGTCTGAGGTTCTGAGCGCTCTGGAGCAGATTTTCATCAAGGATCTCTCTGTACTTTGCCCTGTTCATCTTTCCCTCGATTCTGACTAGTTTCCCAGCTAGCACAGGGGATCTGGGCCGATTCCGGTTGAGAAGTCGGGGCACTCGGCTGAGAGCCAGACTCGGCCAACGTCATGTGGTCTGAGTCTGGCCCGCCTTCGGCAGTATTACTTATGGCTAGGATGCGGGGATTGAGCTCGGGCCGATTCTGGTGTGAGTTATCTGGCCCAAATATATTACTTGTGGCTCGGGCCGATTGTGGCTACTCTCTGACAGATGATTACAATTTATGATTAACATTTCATTATTGATGTATTTTTCCATAAAATGGTAGTTCAAATAGAATTGATACGGAAGACAAACTACTTTTAGATTTCAGCATTGAAAGTCATTTGCGCAGTTGGTATTCCAACTGTCATAAACTGTCACTAGAACTCATCAAGACGGTAGATACCCCTATTGTTAAGATGGAAACAAAATAGCTAGCCAGCTAATTATTGTTATTTTGTGACAGTTCTAACGTTAAAGGTAATCTATTTATTATATTTTGTTTGTGGTATCTTTGCTAAATGGTCTGGTAAAATTATCGGGGAGTCAGAGTACGTTCACGTTATGTGTTTCTGTGATTGTGTTTACAATATAACGTTAAACTTCAACAGTAAATAATATTTGTTATCCAATTCGGACATTAAGTAACTGGGTAATTTTTGTAATAATACAGTTGAAGTCGAATGTTTACATACACTTAGGTTGGAGTCATTGCAACTTATTTTTCAACCACTCCACAAATTTCTTGTTAACAAACTATAGTTCTGGCAAGTCGGTTAGGACATCTACTTTGTGTATGACACAAGTAATTTTTCCAACAATTGTTTACAGACAGATTATTTCACTTATAATTCACTGTATCACAATTCCAGTGGGTCAGAAGTTTACATACACTAAGTTGACTGTGCCTTTAAACAGTTTGGAAAATTCCAGAAAATGATGTCATGGCTTTAGAAGCTTCTGATAGGCTAAATGACATCATTTGAGTCAATTGTAGGTGTACCTGTAGATGTTTTTCAAGGCCTACCTTCAAACGCAGTGCCTCTGCTTGGCATCATGGGAAAATCTAAATAAATCAGCCAAGACCACAGAAAAATTAAATGTAGACCTCCACAAGTCTGGTTCATCCTTGGGAGCAATTTCCAAACGACTGAAGGTACCACGTTCATCTGTACAAACAATAGTACGCAAGTATAAACATCATGGGACCACGCAGCCGTCATACCGCTCAGGAACGAGATGCCTTCTGTCTCCTGGAGATGAACGTACTTTGGTGCGAAAAGTGCAAATCAATCCCAGAACAACAGCAAAGGACCTTGTGAAGATGTTTGAGGAAACAGGTACAAAAGTATATATACAGTGGGGAGAACAAGTATTTGATACACTGCCGATTTTGCAGGTTTTCCTACTTACAAAGCATGTAGAGGTCTGTAATTTTTATCATAGGTACACTTCAGCTGTGAGAGACGGAATCTAAAACAAAAATCCAGAAAATCACATTGTATGATTTTTAAGTAATTAATTTGCATTTTATTGCATGACATAAGTATTTGATACATCAGAAAAAGCAGAACTTAATATTTGGTACAGAAACCTTTGTTTTGCAATTACAGAGATCATACGTTTCCTGTAGTTCTTGACCAGGTTTGCACACATGCAGCAGGGATTTTGGCCCACTCCTCCATACAGACCTTCTCCAGACCCTTCAGGTTTCAGGGCTGTCGCTGGGCAATATGGACTTTCAGCTCCCTCCAAAGATTTTCTATTGGGTTCAGGTCTGGAGACTGGCTAGGCCACTCCAGGACCTTGAGATGCTTCTTACGGAGCCACTCCTTAGTTGCCTGGCTGTGTGTTTCGGGTCGTTGTCATGCTGGAAGACCCAATCACGACCCATCTTCAATGCTCTTACTGAGGGAAGGAGGTTGTTGGCCAAGATCTCGCGATACATGGCCCATCCATCCTCCCTCAATACGGTGCAGTCGTCCTGTCCCTTTGCAGAAAAGCATCCCCAAAGAATGATGTTTCCACCTCCATGCTTCATGGTTGGGATGGTGTTCTTGGGGTTGTACTCATCCTTCTTCTTCCTCCAAACACGGCGAGTGGAGTTTAGACCAAAAAGCTCTATTTTTGTCTCATCAGACCACATGCCTTCTGGCCCATTCCTCCTCTGGATCATCCAGATGGTCATTGGCAAACTTCAGACGGGCCTGGACATGCGCTGGCTTGAGCAGGGGGACCTTGTGTGCGCTGCAGGATTTGAATCCATGACGGCGTAGTGTGTTACTAATGGTTTTCTTTGAGACTGTGGTCCCAGCTCTCTTCAGGTCATTGACCAGGTCCTGCCGTGTAGTTCTGGGCTGATCCCTCACCTTCCTCATGATCATTGATGCCCCACGAGTTGAGATCTTGCATGGAGCCCCAGGCCGAGGGGGATTGACCGTCATCTTGAACTTCTTCCATTTTCTAATAATTGCGCCAACAGTTGTTGCCTTCTCACCAAGCTGTTTCTATTGTCCTGTAGCCCATCCCAGCCTTGTGCAGGTCTACAATTTTATCCCTGATGTCCTTACACAGCTCTCTGGTCTTGGCCATTGTGGAGAGGTTGGAGTCTGTTTGATTGAGTGTGTGGACAGGTGTCTTTTATACAGGTAACGAGTTCAAACAGGTGCAGTTAATACAYGTAATGAGTGGAGAACAGGAGGGCTTCTCAAAGAAAAACTAACAGGTCTGTGAGAGCCGGAATTCTTACTGGTTGGTAGGTGATCAAATACTTATGTCATGCAATAAAATGCAAATTAATTACTTACAAATAATACAATGTGATTTCCTGGATTTTTGTTTTAGATTCCGTCTCTCACAGTTGAAGTGTACCTATGATAAAAATTACAGACCTCTACATGCTTTGTAAGTAGGAAAACCTGCAAAATCGGCAGTGTATCAAATACTTGTTCTCCCCACTGTATTTTCACGTCCTGACCATAGAAAGCCTTTATTTTCTATGGTAGAGTAAGTCAGGGTGTGACTAGGGTTTTAGTCTAGTTTATATTTTCTATGTGGGGTTCTAGTTTGTTTTTTCTATGTTGGTGTTTTGGTATGATTCCCAATTAAAGGCAGCTGGCTATCGTTGTCTCTAATTGGGGATCATATTTACGTAGCATTTTTCCACCTGTGTGTTATGGGATATTGTTTTGAGTTAGTGCACATAGCACCTCTGTAGTCACGGTTTGTTCGTTTATTGTTTATTGTTTTGTTTTGTTAAGTTTCACTAATAATAAAGTATGTGGAACTCATATCACGCCGCGTTTTGGTCCGTCTCTACAAACGAACGTGACAGAATTTCCCACAGGACCAAGCAGCGTGCCCAGGAGGAGAAGACATTCTGGACTTGGGAGGAAATTGTGGCTGGAGACGAAAAGCCTTCCGTGGAAGCAGACGCAGGGAGAGAAGGAAGGACAGCGATGACACCGTGGTTCGTGGCCACAGAAAGCCCAAGGACAACCCCAAGATGTTTTTTTGGGGGGGGGCACAAAGGGTGGTCGGCGGAAACGGGGAGTGAGCCAAAGCCTGTTTGGGAGTCGATGGAGGAAGGTAATGAGAGATAATGGAGAGAGGTTGTGGAAAGGAGTATGCTGCAGTGCAAACGCGTTAAAAAGCGCTTTCTCAGCCCGGCACCATATGTGCCAGCTCTACGCACCAGGTCTCCAGTGCGCCTTCACAGCCCAGTACGTCCTGTGCCAGCTCCTCGCACTTGCCATGCGAAGTGTGTTAAAGTTCCGGTAGCATTGATGCCGGCTATACGCACCAGGTCTCCAGTACGCCTCCACAGCCCAGTACGTCCTGTGCCTGCTCCACGCACTCTCCCTCAAGTGCGCCTTCCCAGTCCGGTACGTCCTGTGCCTGCTCCTCGCACTCGCCCTGAGGTGCGTGTCACCAGTCCAGAGCTTCCGGCGACGGTTCCCAGTCCGGAGCTTCTGGCGACGGTTCCCAGTCCGGAGCTTCCGGCGACGGTTCCCAGTCCGGAGCTTCCGGCGACGGTTCCCAGTCCGGAAACTCCGGCGACGATTCCCAGTACGGAACCTCCGGCGACGATTCCCAGTCCGGGACTTCCGGCGACGATTCCCAGTCCGGAACCTCCGGCGACGATTCCCAGTCCGGAACCTCCTGAGACGGTCCACGGTCCGGAACCTCCTGAGACGGTCAACGGTCCGGAACCTCCTGCGACGGTCAACAGATTGTGATGTTAACTTACAGCAACGGCTAACCAACCTCTTCTAATTAATCAATCAATGTGAGTATTCCCTGAAAATGACAAGTTTTTGAATGTTAATGCCTTCACTTTGACACCTAAAAATCTCTGCTCTGTCTCTTTAGCCTGCCAGTTAACTCCAGTAGTAGTCCCAGCTCTTCCTCCTGCATCCTGCCAGCTATTCAGCCAACAAAGGTGATTACGGTTCCTAAGAATTAATATTACTGCAAGTTGCTGCCCTTTAGTAATTCAGTTCATCAATGTGTGTTTTAGAGCTCCGGCCCTCAAATTCAGACAGAAATGACTGAGAAGTATTCAGAGTATAGTGTGACTTCAAGCATCCGGCGAAGGTGTACTGCAAACAAGTCAAGATTTCTGACATCTATCCAACAAGAGCAGTCTACACTTAATGTAGAGAATGCTGCTGTTCCTCAGACATTTATATGACCAATAAGGCCGCTGAGGAAATGTTGTTCAAATCAAATCAAATGTATTTATATAGCCCTTCTTACATCAGCTGATATCTCAAAGTGCTGTACAGAAACCCAGCCTAAAACCCCAAACAGC
>NC_036842.1:19166993-19193446 GCF_002910315.2 Salvelinus sp. IW2-2015
CAGCAATGGCAGTGTAGAAGCAACAGTGGCTAGGAAAAACTCCCTAGAAAGGCAAAAACCTAGGAAGAAACCTAGAGAGGAACCAGGCTATGAGGGGTGGCCAGTCCTCTTCTGGCTGTGCCGGGTTGGAGATTATAACAGAGCAATGGCCAAGATGTTCAAATGTTCATAAATGACCAGCATGGTCAAATAATAATAATCACAGTAGTTGTCAAGGGTGCAACAAGTCAGCACCTCAGGAGTAAGTGTCAGTTGGCTTTTCATAGCCGCATCATGAGAGTATCTCTACCGCTCCTGCTGTCCTCTAGAGAGTTGAAAACAGCAGGTCTGGACAGGTAGCACGTCCGGTGAACAAGTCAGGGTTCATAGCCGCAGGCAGAACAGTTGAAACTGGAGCAGCAGCACGGCCAGATGGACTGGACAGCAAGGAGTCATCATGCCAGGTAGTCCTGAGGCATGGCCTAGGGCTCAGGTCCTCCGAGAGAGAGAAAGAAAGAGAGAATTAGAGAGAGCATACTTAAATTCACACAAGGACACCGGATAAAACAGGAGAAGTACTGCCAGATATAACCTAGCCCCCGACACATAACTACTGCCAGCATAAATACTGGAGGCTAGACAGGAGGGGTCAGGAGACTGTGCCCCATCCGATGATACCCCCGGACAGCGGGGTACTTTGCCAAGCACAGCACCACACCACTAGAGGGATATCTCAACCACCAACTTACCATCCTGAGACGAGGCCAGTTATAGCCCACAAAGATCTCCACCACAGCACAAACCAAGGGGGGCGCCAACCCAGACAGGAAGATCACCGTCATAACTCAAACCACTCAAGTGACGCACCCCTCCTAGGACGGGCATAAAAGAGCACCAGTAAGCCAGTGACTCAGCCCCTGTAATAGGGTTAGAGGCAGAGAATCCCAGTGGAGAGAGGGGAACGCCAGGCAGAGACAAGGGCGGTTCGTTGCTCCAGAGCCTTTCCGTTCACCTTCACACTCCTGGGCCAGACTACACCTCATCATATGATAGCCTACTGAAGAGATAAGTCTTCAGTAAAGACTTAAAGGTTGAGACTTAGTCTGCGTCTCTACATGCCTGGTAGGCAGACTATTCCATAAAAATGGAGATCTATAGGAGAAAGCCCTGCCTCCAGCTGTTTTGCTTAGAACATTCTAGGGACAATTAGGAGGCCTGCGTCTTGTGACCGTAGCGTACTTGTAGGTATGTTACGGCAGGACCAACTCGGAAAGATAGGTAGGAAGCAAGCCCATGTAACGCTTTATAGGTTTAACAGTAAAACCTTGAAATCTAGCCGCTTGCCTTAACAGGAAGCCATGTAGGGAAGCTAGCACTGGAGTAATATGATAACATTTCTTGGTTTCTAGTCAGGATTCTAGCAGCCGTATTTAAGCACTAACTGAAGTTTATTTAGTGCTTTATCCGGGTAGCCGGAAAGTAGAGCATTGCAGTAGTCTAACCTAGAAGTAACAAAAGCATGGATTAATTTTTCTGCATCCTTTTTGGACAGAAAATTTCTGATTTTTGCCAATGTTACGTAGATGGAAAAAAAAGCTGTCCTTGAAACAGTCTTGATATGTTCATCAAAAGAGAGATCAGGGTCCAGAGTAACGCCGAGGTCCTTCACAGTTTTATTTTGAGACGACTTTTACAACCATCAAGATTAATTGTCAGATTTAACAGAATATATTCTTTGTTTCTTGGGACCTAGACACAAGCATCTCTGTTTTGTCGAGTTTAAAAGTAGAACGTTTTCAGCCATCCACTTCCTTATGTCTGAAACACAGGCTTCTCAGCGAGGGCAAATTTTGGGCTTCACCATGTTTCATTGAAATGTACAGCTGTGTGTTCATCCGCATAGCAGTTGAAGTTAACACTAAACACTAAACAAACTAACAAAATAGCAAACGAACCGTGAAGCTAACAAAATGAGTGCTGACAGGCAACTACCACATAGACATACAACCCCACAAAATACCCAAGGAATATGGGCTACTAAATATGGTCCCCAATCAGAGACAACAAATAACAGCTGCCTGCTGAGTTGAGAACCAATCTAGGGCAACCATAGACATATAAGTACCTAGACTAGAAAAAACCCTAGACATACAAAAACCCCAAGACAATACAAAAACTAAACCAAACCACCCTTGTCACACACCTATGATATGTTCATCAAAAGAGAGATCAGGGTCCAGAGTAACGCCGAGGTCCTTCACAGTTTTATTTGAGACGACTTTACAACCATCAAGATTAATTGTCAGATTTAACAGAATATATCTTTGTTTCTTGGGACCTAGAACAAGCATCTCTGTTTTGTCCGAGTTTAAAAGTAGAACGTTTTCAGCCATCCACTTCCTTATGTCTGAAACACAGGCTTCTAGCGAGGGCAAATTTGGGGCTTCACCATGTTTCATTGAAATGTACAGCTGTGTGTCATCCGCATAGCAGTGAAAGTTAACACTAAACACTAAACAAACTAACAAAATAGCAAACGAACCGTGAAGCTATACAAAAATGAGTGCTGACAGGCAACTACACATAGACATACAACCCACAAAATACCCAAGGAATATGGCTACCTAAATATGGTCCCCAATCAGAGACAACAATAAACAGCTGCCTCTGATTGAGAACCAATCTAGGCAACCATAGACATATAAGTACCTAGACTAGAAAAAACCCTAGACATACAAAAACCCCAAGACAATACAAAAACTAAACAAACCACCCTTGTCACACCCTAACCTAACCAAATAATAAAGAAAACAAAGATAACTAAGGTCAGGGCGTGACACAGCCACCACAGCTTCCCTGTATATGTTGTCGTCCACCAGGGTGTGTCGGATTTCTTTGAGTTTCTTGTGGATGTAGATCCCCTCCTTCAGTTCATGTAGGAAAGCCTCGGTTACCCCGTAAACTCTGGGAATAGACGGCACAAGACCCATAGACTCCAGGGCTCTGACCAGCGAAGGTATAAACCTGCAGGACCACAGTCTTTTCACCAGCTCCTCAAAATGGTTGAAGAAGTAGTATCTTGGGGGCTCGTATAAACACAGATGACGGTGCTGGCTGGGGTGATTGATCTCACAACCTATGCATTTTCTCTTATATTCTCTCCAATCACCAAGTCTAAAAGTGGCTACAGAGGCCTTGATGGTGTCCACAAAAATAGTACTGACCACCCCATCAAACACATCCTCAGGCTGTGTACATGTAGGTGGTGTCGGGGGTCTTGCCAGGGGGGAGTAGAATGGTGGGCTTCGAGGCATAGAGTCCTTAGGTTCTGGCACCCATGACGTATCGGAGTCGTGGTATGTTGTATGAATATCCATGGTATATGCTGAAATGAAGAACCGGAGGCTTTATGGGCACTCCTTTTATTGTTGAACCAGTCCTTTGGTATCAGGGTGTGGTATCAGGGCGTGGTATCGGGGCGTGGTATCAGGGCGTGGTTAACGCAGCCACGTACTTCGTTTTCTTCGGGGGCTGACCCTTCTGAGGATGTCCCTTCTTGGGGTTCCTTTGAATCATAATCCTCAGGATTCGTATATACACTGCTCAAAAAAATAAAGGGAACACTTAAACAACACAATGTAACTCCAAGTCAATCACACTTCTGTGAAATCAAACTGTCCACTTAGGAAGCAACACTGATTGACAATCAATTTCACATGCTGTTGTGCAAATGGAATAGACAACAGGTGGAAATTATAGGCAATTAGCAAGACACCCCCAATAAAGGAGTGGTTCTGCAGGTGGTGACCACAGACCACTTCTCAGTTCTTATGCTTCCTGGCTGATGTTTTGGTCACTTTTGAATGCTGGTGCTTTCACTCTAGTGGTAGCATGAGACGGAGTCTACAACCCACACAAGTGGCTCAGGTAGTGCAGCTCATCCAGGATGGCAACATCAATGCGAGCTGTGGGCAAGAAGGTTTGCTGTGTCTGTCAGCGTAGTGTCCAGAGCATGGAGCGCTACCAGGAGACAGGCAGTACATCAGGAGACGTGGAGGAGGCCGTAGGAGGGCAACAACCAGCAGCAGGCGCTACCTCCGTTTGGCAAGGAGGAGCAGGAGGTGCACTGCAGAGCCCTGCAAAATGACTCCAGCAGGCCACAAATGTGCATGTGTCTGCTCAAACGGTCAGAAACAGACTCCATAGGGTGGTATGAGGGCTCGACGTCCACAGGTGGGGGTTGTGCTTACGCCCAACACACCGTGCAGGACGTTTGGCATTTGCAGAGACACAAGATTGGCAAATTCGCCACTGGCGCCCTGTGTCTTCACAGATGATAAGCAGGTTCACACTGAGCACATGTGACAGACGTGACAGAGTCTGGAGACGCCGTGGAGAACGTTCTGGCCTGCTGAACATCCTCAGCATGACCGTTTGGCGGTGGGTCAGTCATGGTGTGGGTGGCATTTTTGGGGGGCCGACAGTCTCCATGTGCTCGCAGAGGTAGCCTGACTGCCATTAGGTACGAGATGAGATCCTCAGACCCCTTGTGAGACATATGCTGGTGCGGTTGGACGTGGTCCTCCTAATGCAAAGACAATGTAGAACTATGTGGCTGGAGTGTGTCAGCAGTTCCTGCAAGAGGAAGGCATTGATGCTATGGACTGCCGCCGTCCCAGACCTGAATCCAATTGAGCACATCTGGACATCATGTCTCGCTCCATCACAACACACGTTGCACCAAGACTGTCCAGGAGTTGGCGGATGCTGTTAGTCCAGGTCTGGGAGGAGATCCTCAGGAGACATCCGACCTCATCAGGAGCATGCCCAGGCGTTGTAGGGAGGTCATAGCAGGCAAGTGGAGGCCACACACTACTTGAGCTAATTTGACTTGTTTTAAGGACATTACATTAAAGTTGATCAGCTGTAGTGTGGTTTTCACTTTAATTTTGAGTGTGCTCCAAATCAGACTCCATGGGTTGATCAATTGATTTCCATTGATTTTTTTGTGTGATTTTGTTGTAAAGAAAAAAATTAATAAGAATATTCATGTCATTCAGATCTAGGATGTGTTATTTTAGTGTTCCTTTATTTTTTTTGCGCAGTGTATTATGCACTCTTAGCCGAACAATGTCTGCTGCTGTTGGCTATGTACAAAAAGGAGCATCAACAACTCTAACATTTTCAAATTCCATTAGTCCAATTTTAAAGGAATAAATACGCCAACCTAAAATCCCCAGTCAGGCACCATCAAGAATGTTTAGGTTGCGGATTCCTCGTTGCTGATATAGAACTCCACGCACCACATGGGTCCATTCTTTTTTTGTATTTTCACCGTGTGAAATATTCTTCCTGAGGAGCCAGGGGTATTCCAACGGGTCCCGTAGCCGTGAACACGCTATACCCTTTGTGATAATCTCAGTTCGAGACACCCCCTTGCGAAAAACCTTCCAGTGTTCAAGCCCGTAGTCCACTCCTAAAGTCTGGTCTGTATTTTCTTCTCCTTCGGCTACGGTATAGAGTTTCACTCTACAGGCCTGGTAATCAAACTGATAACCCCATTGCTGTCCATTAGACATCATCACTTGATCTTTCAGCGCCGTTGCAGGCGGTATTTGGGTTCTATACACATTTGGAAACCGCATTTTTGGCGCATCGTATATTGCTGCTCAAGGACCTTTCTCTATGTTTCAACCGAGGTCCTGCTTCCGTTGTTACGGTCATCTCCGCTTTACTGCAGATCTCAAAATCCATGTTTAATTTCTTTAGTGGTTTATCGTGGTCGCTTGTGTTGTTCTGGGTCTTATTTATAATGTGTCTTCCCCCAACCCAATACCCCCAGGACATTCCTGCTTCATAGACAACAGCCCTAAGGGCAATAAAATAGGGGGTGTGGGGCCATCCTCTTTGAAATGTTCAAACACATCCCCCCTCAACGAGGTCCCTACACATCAATCATCATGACAACTTCAAAGGAATAGATGCAATATATGCATAAATTAACACACACTCTAACACATGACAACAGGAACAGGATGCACTTATATGGGCATAATCACGTGATAACTTCCAGCCAGGATGTCCTGACCGGATGCCCATATTTGGGCATGCACACGTCATCCGGACATAGGGTCATAAATCAAACGTTTGACGCGTGCCGTCTACTGTATTCTCTCTCTGGAGCCAATGGAAAAGTTTTCACTCAAGGGCCAGTCAAACACCTCTATGGGTTTCACACCTGCACCAGTTATCAGACCTCCAGTGGACAGAAGAGAGACACCTGGGAATTCTGATCGGCCAACAAGGCTTGAGCCAAACATTCAACAACAGCAGCAGCCAGTGTGTGATCGTAAGTGTTACATGTAAGGTACATATTGTGGCCACCGCCAACATCAAAGTTGCCCACCCCTGATCTATAATGTGATTGCGTTGATTATGTTGTATATATTTATCTTTATTATCCTTTATAACTTTAACTACTGAAAGAATATGAGGGATAAAACACAACTGTGTTCTGTTTTGTATTTTTGCAGCAATTCTTCGTGAGATCTTAACCTCCATAGAAATGATTAAGCAACAGAATTTCCAGGTGTCTCTCTTCTGTCCACTTTTTCTGTTGCTTAATCATTGTGTTGCAGCTTCAAAAGCTTCAGGCGAACAGATCAACACTGGATGAGGTTCCAGATTTGACAGACCTTCGACTTCCAATGTCCTCGCTGGAAGACATGAGGAGAGTTGAGGGTCAACTTTCAGATCAAGACTTAAAAAATAACCTGGTATGACAAGATATCATTATCATTACATGTATAGCTGAAAAGTAATCAACCAAGCCACAATCTGACCAAGAGTACCATTCCAGCTTACTTCAAATTAGTATTATATTCATCATATATGCATTTTTGTTTTTCAGACCATATATTTGGGACTGTCTGGAGGGATGAACACCAAGGAGAATGTGTGGAGAATCCTCTCAAAACTCCTTACAAATGGCCTGGCCATGAAAATGAATTGGAGAGGGGCCAATGGGAACAGGCTTTTGAACCTCTTGCCTTAAAAAGTTTTGTTATCGGTAAGTTTGCTTTCAAGGCCATTGCATGGGGCAGAGAGGAATCAAGTGATTCATTAAATAAAACAGGCCAGCATGTCAATTTCATTGTCAGCTGGGAAGTTCATTATTACAACATAATAATGAACTCGAAATATTTTACAAAAAGCCATTGATAGAACAGTGTTGTAGGGATAGGGGAGTTGCATAAACTATGAGTCATTTCTGGCAATATTTCAATAAGTGTTCTATTTTCTCTCCATCTAATATTTACAAAGGTGCTGTGCATCGCAGCCATTCTGAAGTTCCTGATGTGAAGATAGAAAAATAAATAAAATGATGGATGCAGCTAGCCACTGACAGAGATGGAGGGAGAAAAAGTAGAGAGCGAGTGAGAAGTGACCAGACCGTGGAGGAGTGATGGAGAAAACTGAATGACTACCATAACTTAAATAGAAATAAATCTTAATTCATTAATAAAATTATATGAATCTTTCATGTTTAAGTAGTATTTTGGTGTTTTGATACTTTGTTGAAGGCAATTGATCATCATTAAAACTTTGTGGATGGGTATAATTTGTATGTATAAAATGTATAATAGTAATATTTAAAATGACTAAATCGGGTAATTTTGTGTACATTTATTTAAATTTGCATCAGGCCACTTCTGGGGGGATTCTGGTAAAATTCCGGTAGACGGAAACGGGCCAATGTACTTGGGCTGATTCTGTGCAGTCAATCATTTTGATTCTGGGCCGAGTCCGACACCTGATTCCGGGCGGATTCAATCAGTTCCGGCCCCCCAAAAGAGGGCCACTTCTGCGCCGATTCCTCATTGCTAGCTGGATTCCTAGTCCCTGCTGCTGAAAAACATCCCCACAGCATGATGATGCCACCACCATGCTTTACCATAGGGATGGTGCCAGGTTTCCTCCAAGTTCAATCTTGGTTTCATCGGACCAGAGAATCTTGTTTCTCATTGTCTGAGTCCTTTAGGTGCCTTTTGGCAAACTCCAAGCGGGCTGTCATGTGCCTTTCACTGAGGAGTGGCTTCCGTCTGGCCACTCTATCGAAAAGGCCTGATTGGTGGAGCGCTGCACAGGTGGTTGTTCTTCTGGAATGTTTTCCCATCACCATAGAGGAACTCTGGAGCTCTGTCCGAGTGACCATCAGGTTCTTGGTCACATCCTTGACCATGGTCCTTCTCCTCCGATTGCTCAGTTTGGGCTGGGCGGCCAGCTCTAGGAAGAGTCTTGGTGGTTCCAAACGTCTTCCATTTAAGAATGATGGAGGCCACTGTGTTCTTGGGGACCTTCAATGCTGCAGAATTGTTTTGGTACACTTCCCCAGATCTGTACCTTGACACAATCCTGTCTTGGAGCTCTACGGAAAATTCCTTAGACCTCACGGCTTGGTTTTTGTCTATATAAAGGTGTGACCTTTTATATAGACAGGTGTGTGCCTTTCCAAATCATGTCCAATCAATTGAATTCACCATCGAGTCTCATAGCAAAGGGTCTGAATGCTTATGTAAGTAAGGCATTTCTGTTTAATATTTTTAATAAATGTACAAACATTTCTAAAAACTTGTTTTCGCTTTGTCATTATGGGGTATTGTGTGTAGATTGATGGATTTGTTTTATTTAATCAATTTTAGAATAAAGTTGTAACATAACAGAATGTGGAAAAAGTCAAGGTGTCTGAATACTTTCCGAATGCACTGTACATATAAAGTGGGTGAAAGAGTATGTAAACATTATTAAGGTGACCAGTGTTCAATGACTCTGTGTACATAGGGCAGCAGTCTCTAAGGTGCACGGTAGAGTGGGTGGTAGCCGGCTAGAACAGTGGCTAAGGTTCAGTGCAGGGTCCTGGGTGGAGGCCGGCTAGTGGTGACTGTTTAACAGTCTGATGATCTGCAGGTAGAAGCTGTTTCTCAGTCTCTCTGGCTCAGATTTATTTTTCCCATTGTAACAGGTCTCAAGTTTGCTCCGACCTCTTCAATCTACTTTAATGGTAATGTTCCTTCAAGTGGCTGCAAAGACAACTGGTTTAAGGGGCTGACAACAAGGATGCTATTTTCTCACTCTCTGTCCTACATTAGCTAGTGAGCTGACAGACCATGGCGGCATGCTTAACCGCACCACCCATCAGTGGACATGTGCTGCTCTCTGGGTCTTACAATGTAGGCTAAATGAACACCTACATGGATATCACACATGACCAGATCTAGGTCCACTGACTTGCAAAAATGCATTTCACTTGCAAAAGTGGAAATATATGGAGGGCAAAGAAAGAAATTATGGAGATTGTTGGTATTTAGTAATATGCTAGAATCGTTTTTATACACTGAGTGGACAAAAAATTAGGAACACCTTCCTAATATTGAATTTCACCCCCTTTTGCCCTCAGAACAGCCTCAATTAGTCGGGGAATGGAATCTCCAAGATGTCGAAAGCATTCCACAAGGATGCTGGCCCATGTTCACTCCAATGCTTCCTACAGTTTTGTTAAGTTGGCTGGATGTCCTTTGGTTGGTGGACCATTCTTGATACACAAGGGAAAATGTTGCAGTTCTTGACACACTCAAACAGGTGCGCCTGGCACCTACTACCATACCCTGTTCAAAGGCACTTAAATACATTACATGACCTAACGTATGTGGACTCCTGCTCGTCAAACAACGCATTCCACAATAATGGGCATTATTATGGAGTTGGTCCCCACTTTGCTGCTATAACAGCCTCCGCTGTTATGGGAAGGTATTTCACTAGATGTTGGAACATTGCGGCCGGGACTTGCTTCCATTCAGCCACAATAGCATTAGTGAGGTCGGGCACTGATGTTGGGCGATTAGGCCTGGCTCGCAGTCTGCGTTCCAATTCATCCCAAAGGTGTTTGATGATGTTGAGGTCAGGGCTCTGTGCAGGCCAGTCAAGGTTTTCCACACTGATCTCAAAACCATTTCTGTATGGACCTCGCTTTGTACACGGGGTCATTGTCATGCTGAAACAGCAAAGGGCCTTCCCCAAACTGTTGCCACAAAGTTGGAAGCGCAGAGTCATCTAGATTGTCATTGTATGCTGTAGAGTTAAGATTTCCCTTCATTGGAACTAAGGGGCATAGCCCGAACCCTGAGAAACAGCCCCAGATTATTATTATTCCTCCACCAAACTTTACAGTTGGCACTATGCATTGGGGCAGGTAGCGTTCTCCTGGCATCCGCCAAACTCAGATTCGTCCATTGGACTGACAGACGGTGAAGCGTGATTCATTACTCCAGAGAACGCGTTTCCACTGCTCCAGAGTCCATTGGCGGCAAGCTTTATACCCCTCCAGGCAACTCTTGGCATTGCGCATGGTGATCGTATGCTTGTATGTGGCTGCTCGACCATGGAAACCCATTTCATGAAGCTCCCGATGAACAGTAATTTTGCTGATGTTGCTTTCAGAGGCAGTTTGGAACTCGGTAGTGAGTGTTACAACCGAGGACAGATGATTTTTACGTGCTACGCGCTTCAGCACTCGGCGGTCCCGTTCTGTAAACTTGTGTGGCCTACCACTTCCCGGCTGAGCCGTAGTTGCTCATAGACGTTCCCACTTCATAATAACGGCACTTACAGTTGACCGTGGCAGCTCAAGCAGGGGAGACATTTGACAAAGTGACTTGCTGGAAAGGTGGCATCCTATGACGGTCCCACATTGAAAGTCACTAAACTCTTCAGTAAGGCCATTCTACTGCCAATGTTTGTCTATGCAGATTGCATGGCTGTGTGCTCGATTTAATTCACCTGTCATCAACGGGTGTGGCTGAAATAGCCGAATACACTAATTTGAAGGGGTGTCCACATACTTTTATATACAGTTGAAGTCGGAAGTTTACATACACTTAGGTTGGAGTCATTGCAACTCTTTTTTCAACCACTTCACACATTTGTTGTTGACAAACTATAGTTTTGGCAAGTTGGTTAGGACATCTACTTTGTGCATGACACAAGTAATTTTTCCAACAATTGTTTACAGACAGATTATTTCACTTATAATTCACGTATCACAATTTCAGTGGGTCAGAAGTGTACATACACTAAGTTACTGTGCCTTTATACAGCTTGGAAAATTCAAAAAAATGATGTCATGGCTTTAGAACCTTCTGATAGGCTAATTGACATAATTGAGTCAATTAGAGGTGTACCTGTAGATGTATTTCAAGGCCTACCTTCAAACTCAGTGCCTCTTTGCTTGACATCATAGGAAAATCAAAATAAATCAGCCAAGACCTCAAAAAAAGTGTAGACCTCCACAAGTCTGGTTCATCCTTGGAGTAATATCCAAATGCCTGGAGGTACCACGTTCATCTGTACAAACAATAGTACGCAAGATAAACACCATGGGACCACACAGCTGTCATACCGCTCAGGAAGGAGACGTTCTGTCTCCTAGAGATGAACGTACTTTGATGCAAAAAGTGCAAATCAATCCAGAGCAACAGCAAAGGACCTTGTGAAGATGCTGGAGGAAACAGGTACAAAAGATACTATATCCTCAGTAAAACGAGTCCTGTATCGACATAATCTGAAAGGCCGCTCAGCAAGGAAGAAGCCACTGCTCCAAAACCGCCATAAAAAAGCCAGACTATGGTTGCAACTGCACATGGGGACAAAGATCGTACTTTTTGGAGAAATGTCCTCTGATCTGATTAAACAAATCTAGAACTGTTTGGCCATAATGACCATCGCTATGTTTGGAGGAAAAAAGGGGGAGGCTTGCAAGCCGAAAACACTATCCCAATCGTGAAGCACGGGGTGCAGCATCATGTTGTGGGGGGTGCTTTGCTGCAGGAGGCACTTCACAAAATAGATGGCATCATGAGGCAGGAAAATTATGTGGATATATTGAAGCAACATCTCAAAACATCAGTCAGGAAGTTAAGCTTGGTCGCAAATGGTCTTCCAAATGGACAATGACCCCAAGCATACTTCCAAAGTTGTGGCAAAATGGCTTAAGGACAACAAAGTCAAGGTATTGGAGTGGCCATGACAAAGCCCTGACCTCAATCCTATAGAAAATGTGTGGGCAGAACTAAAAAGCGCATGTGAGCAAGAGGCCTACAAACCTGACTCAGTTACACCAGCTCTGTCATGAGGAATGGGCCAAAATTACCCAACTTATTGTGGGAAGCTTGTGGAAGGCTACCCAAAACTTGGTCAAAAAAAGTTTGACCCAAGTAAAACAATTTAAAGGCAATGCTACCAAATACTAATTGAGTGTATGTAAACTTCTGACCCACTGGGAATGTGACGAAAAAAATTAAAGCTGAAAAAATCATTCTTTCTACTATTATACTGACATTTCACATTCTTAAAATAAAGTGGAGATCCTAACTGACCTAAAACAGGGATTTTTTTACTGGGATTAAATGTCAGGAATTGTAAAACTGAGAAAAACTGGCTTCCTCTTGCAATAAACCAAACATTATAAGCCTCGCCCAGCTGACACTTAGACCATGGTGTCAAACTCTGGCCCGCGGGCCAAATTTGGCCCTCGGGGGTAATTATATTTGGCCCGAGACAATACCAAATTACTACTAGAGGCTGCCCGCGGATTATACAGCGCATTCACCGCTAATACTACGAACCATAATGCTCTGCTGTTGTTTTCGCGCGCCAATCAGGACAGGACCACAGAAACGCCCTCTCTATCATAGCAACATAGACGCTACAACTGTCAGCGCGCTATCCCTTCCCAAAAATGGCGAAAAGAAAGCAGAAAACAGGAGCTTTCTGGACAAGTGGGAGGCAGAATGTCTGTTTACATATGTAAAAGACAAACCTGTTTGTCTTGTTTGTGGAGTCAACGTGGCTTAAGTAAGGAGTACAACGACACTATGAAACGAAAACACCATGACAAATACAAGGACCTGGACATGACTCAAAGGAGCCAGAAAGTAGAGGAGATGAAAATAAGTTTGGTTTCACAACAGAATATGTTCAAAAAAGCCACATCACAAAGTGAGGCTGCTGTAAAGGCTAGTTATATAGTGGCAGCAGAGATCGCAAAATCAGCCCGGCCCTTTAATGAGGGAGAGTTCGTGAAAAGATTAGATCAGTGTGCAATAATTAACGTTTTCTTTGTGCACTTTTCTTGCTACAAGCATGGGCTTGAATGTTTATGATTTATTATCATTTTATGTTAAAATTATTAGCCAGTGGAAAAAGTAAAAAAAAGTTTATTTTGGTATTTAAATCAGAAGGCTGCAAATAGAAAAGAGGCATACGATTTTTATTTACATTTTATTTATTTAATAAATGAATGCCATTGATGTGTTTTTTCATTTGAAATTCGATTTTGCATGTCTCCACTATTAAATTATATATTGTATGGTAATAAGCGATGCTTGTTCCATATTCAATGTTAAAGCAAAACTTGTTTGGGTCCATATTAAAAGGTTAATTTGTTCAATGTTGGCCCGCGACTTTGTTCAGGTTTTACATTTTGGCCCACTGGGTATTTGAGTTTGACACCCCTGCTCTAGACAGTCTAAAGCAAACGCTCTAAGTATTTGAAAAATTGAAGGTTGAACCCATGTCTGCAGTTACACTATCACAAGGATTTCCATATCAGCATCAAAGAGGACTGAGTTATAGGCCTTATTTCCACTGTGTCTCCTGTCTCCTGTGTTTACAGTGTGCACAATCTGTCTCACTACGATGTGTCCTCTGGAGGAATCCTTCAAAGCCCAACACAAACACACAGACACATGCACAAACACTAGCCACTCAGACAGAAACAAACACAAACACGGAAGCAGAAAAATGCTATCACACACTTAGAAGGAATAGGCATCGATGGGCCGAGGCCTGCATGCGCACACAGGCATAGATAAACACTCAGTTGTTACAAAATTAAACTGTGATCAGGATAGTCTCTCCAACCAATGAGTCCTGAAAAACAGTCACCATTGTTGAGCATTGTTAGCCCAAAACCCTATAAGAATTTATACAAGTACATTGTTCTATTTTGGACCTCCAGCACAGTCCACATCCTGGGAAAAACCAGAGACTCATTTAAATCTCTCCAAATAAGACCCAATCAATAGGTTTCAGTAAAACCAACCACCTTCTTGCTGGGAGTGAAATACTATTCCTCATGTGGGTTTACTTACTAAATTGTTATGTAACCCAATGTGTTTTACAGTGCTCTAGTGCCAGTTTCAGTTAGCAGCCTTAGAACAGAGAGGGGGTCAGGGTGAGGAGAATGAAAGCAAAGATTGGCCAATCAGATTCTTCCAGAGGCTATAAATAGACTAGAGTGATTGAAAAGCACATTTGCTCCTAAGGAGAGGAGAGACTCCAATGTGCTCTTCATTTTAGCCCTTATATCTTGCTGGCTGGCTAGAGAACTGTTTTTAGCTCGTGTGATCTAGCAATATCTCAATAGGGTAGAACACCTGGAATCATATACTGTAGAGTGGGAACACATAGACATGTACACACACATACCACACACACACACACCACACACCACACACACACACACACACACAACACACACACACACAACACACACACACACACACACACACACACACACACACACACACAACTAAACATGTACACACACACACACACCCACACACACACAACACACACACACACACCACACACACACACACACAGACAGACATGTACACACATATCCACATTGACACACACATAGCATGTACACACACATCGACATGTACACACATACACATACACACACACACACACATAGACATTTACAAACACGCACACATACATAGCAATGTACACACACACACACATAGATATGTACACACACACACACACACACACACAGAGACATGTACACACATACACAGGCACACATACACACACACATACAGTGGGGAGAACAAGTATTTGATACACTGACAATTTTGCAGGTTTTCCTACTTACAAATTATGTAGAGGTCTGTAATTTTTATCATAGTATATATAATCATATAATAAAATGCAAATTAATTACTTAAAAATCATAGAATGTGATTTTCTGGATTTTTGTTTTAGATTCCGTCTCTCACAGTTGAAGTGTACCTATGATAAAAATGACAGACCTCTACATGCTTTGTAAGTAGGAAAACCTGCAAAATCGGCAGTGTATCAAATACTTGTTCTCCCCACTGTATACATGTACACACCTACACACACAATGTATTTTGCAGTACAAAAGCACACATACAATACACAGTCTTAGAAGGGATCAAATCAAAATCATTCGATAATATTTCATTTGTTCTTGACATTTCAACATGACAAACAACATGTGTTCTTTGCAATAGAGAAACACAACAACTATACAAACAGTCAGCAATGAATTGTGATTTAATGTAATTTAAGCACAAAGAACAACTCGTGCAAATAAAGATTGACAGCATGTGGTTTGATTCTCTATTGGATTTATTGATAAACAGATACGAGGCACATATCGTGTTGCTGTATTTTCCCAAACCACTTGTTCTGTTGTGGCAACTGGGAGCATCCTGCTTTGACCGTTCGTTAGCGAGCGGAGGGCATCCAAAGGAACTGACCCTGCCTACTATAAATACAGTTAAAGACAGAGATGCCCTTCTCCCTGTCAGCCACGTGCACATACCAAGGCCCCCATTCCGCTTCAAATGCATGCACGCACGTACGCACTTACACACACACACACACAATTGCACGTGTCATGGTTTCACCTCACCTGCTATGCCGCGAGCGCTTTGTATCTCGGTTCACTGCCAGCTGTATTGTCCTCCTGTAATGCGTTCTGTCAAAGAGGAAGACCAGCTATTTGAGCTTCACCCATCGGTTCGGGGGAGTGAATAGAAGCGAGTAAATGCCCCCCTATCATTAGCTATACCCTTTCTCTAATAATTGTAGGTTTTATAGGGGGCAGAGTGGCTAACACATGACATGTGACCCAGGTGTAACCTGTTACTTACAAGAGACTGTGACTAACCAATTGCAAAATTTTAACCTCACACTCACAATGGATAAACATTTTTATTCACAGTTACAGTACCATCTGAAACAAGTTGCTGCATCTCAGTGGATTTGATTGGGTCAATAAGATATCCAAATAAAAACAGTGTGAATTGACACTGTTAGCCCAAGCCTTTTTTGTCACAGTTGTTGTATAAGTGATTTTAATAATTTTCAATAGCATACAAACCATCACATATAATTAAACATGTTATCCTACTGTATATACAATACTTAGGGCTATCAACAAAAATGTAATGTATACAAATATAAACGCAACATGCAACAATTTCAAAGATTTTGCTGAGTTACAGTTCATATAAGGAAATCAGTCAATTGAAATAAATAAATGAGGTCCTAATCTATGGATTTTACATGGCTGGTCAGGGGCGTAGCTATAGGTGGGCCTGGGAGGGCATAGGCCCACTCACTGGGTAGGCAGGCCCAGCCAATCAGAATTAGTTTTTTCCCACAAAAGGGCTTCATTATATACAGAAATACCCCTCATGAATCAGATTTGTATGTGGTTTGAAATATCCAATTCCATATGCTTTTTGACTATTCAGACTTCAAGAAAAAGAACAGATTCTAATCGGATATGCAAATAAATTGTATTTGAGTCACTTCAAACTGCCAATGTGAGCAAGGCTTTAAAGGCACAAAGCCCAAAACGGTTATGTCCGAGACCGAGACAAAGTAGCACTCTATTTATTTTGGGATGATGTTGTTATGACCCCAGGCAATTAAAGGCTCTAATTCTGCATACCATTCCTAATTGCTAGTTAAGTCATTAGAAGCCTGCGTAAAGGGGATAGGTGCGTTAACGTCATATCCTGACTTAGAACGTAAACATCTGATAAGCAAAAGGCAAATAAGATAAATAATTTTGGAGGGTGTATACAGTGCATTCAGAAAGTATTCAGACCCCTTTACCTTTTCCACATTTTGTTAAGTTACAGCCTTATTCTAAAATTGGTTAAATTGTTTTTTCCCCCTCATCAATCTACACACAATACCCCATAACGACAAAGCAAAAACAGGTTTAGACATTTTTGCAAATTTTTATATATATATAAAAAACTTAAATATCACATTCACATAAGTATTCAGACCCTTTACTCAGTACTTTGTTGAAGCACCTTTGGCAGCGATTACAGCCTTGAGTCTTCTTGGGTATGACGCTACAAGCTTGGCACACCTATATTTTGGGAGTTTCTCCCATTCTTCTCTGCAGATCCTCTCAAGCTCTGTCAGGTTGGATGGGGACCGTCGCTGCACAGCTATTGTCAGGTCTCTCCAAAGATGTTAGATCGGGTTCAAGTCCGGGCTCTGGCTGGGCCACTCAAGGTCATTCAGAGACTTGTCCCGACGCCACTCCTGCGTTGTCTTGGCTGTGTGCTTAGAGTCGTTGTCCTGTTTGAAGGTGAACCTTTGCCACGGTCCGAGGTCCTGAGCGAACAGGTTTTCATCAAGGATTTTGTATTTAATAAGAATCCCCCCAAGGATTTCTCTGTACTTCTTTCCCTCGATCCTGACTAGTCTCTCAGTCCCTGCCACTGAAAAACATCCCCACAGCATGAAGCTGCCACCACCATGCTTCACCATAGGGATGCCAGGTTTCCTCCAGATGTGACGCTTGGCATTCAGGCCAAAGAGTTTAATCTTGGTTTCGTCAGACCAGAGAAACTTGTTTCTCATGGTCTGAGTCCTTTAGGCGCATATTGGCAAACTCCAAGCAAGCTGTCATGTGCCTTTTACTGAAGCTTCCGTCCTGCCATTACCATAAAGACCTGATTGGTGGAGTGCTGCAGAGATGGTTGTCCTTCTGGAAGGTTCTTCCATCTCCACAGAGGAACCCTGGAGCTCTTTCAGAGTGACCATCGGGTTCTTAGTCACCTCCCTGACCAAGGCCCTTCTCCCCCGAATTCGCAGTTTGGCTGGGCGGCCAGCTCTAGGAAGAGTCTTGGTGGTTCCAAACGTCTTCCATTTAAGAATGGGGGAGGCCACTGTATTCTTTGGGACCTTCAATGCTGCAGAATTCTTTTGTTACCCTTCTCAGATCTGGTCCTCGACACAATCCTGTCTCGGCGCTCTACGGACAATTCCTTCGACCTCATGGCTTGGTTTTTGCTGTGGACTACAATCAATGGACTACATGTGGACTACAATCAAGTTGTAGAAACATCTTAAGGATGATCAATGAAACAAGATGCAATTTCGAGTTTCTTAGCAAAGGGTCTGAATGCTTATGTAAATAAGTTATTTAAGTTTTTTATTTTTAACACATTTGCAAACATTTCTATAAACCTGTTTTCGCTTTGTCATGTTATGGATAGATTGATTAGGAACAAAATCTATTTAATAAATTTTAGAATAAGGATGTAACGTAACAAAATGTGGAAAAAGTCAAGGGGTCTGAATACTTTCTGAATGCACTGTATATAAAGATAATGCAACAGAACGAAGAGAGAATGACATGATATTGTCGGTGCCAATGTTACTGGCCTCCCTTTTTTACAGCTTTGTGAACATTCAGGACAAACACAGGATATTGAGGCTGAATGTAAAGATAGTCTTCCCACAGTGATGCAACATCTTTTTTTATGACGGTCATGCACTTTCTAGAGTTAATTGCAGTCATGAATGGTCTCGAATTAGACATGTAGTATCGTGCCATAGTCATATAGTAATTTTGTTACCAACAAAGTACAACCGCAACCTAAAATCAACATCCAGCACTGCACAACATCAAGTTTACTGGGTCTATATTATGTCACATTTATGATTATTGTCCTCCCACAACTGTCTTATGACCTCCCTAAGGCCTAGACTCAGACAGTGTGAGGGAGAGCAGGGACAGCCAGACAGACAATGGGTGGTGTCCTCTTCCTCCACTGCTACTGCCATGTCACCCCAGGGCCACAGAGGGCGTGTTTACCACCATGGTTTGTGTAAAACACCCAATTAAAATGACCTAATTCCTATATGTTAATTGTGAATGGAAAGCTGGAAACTATGAATGAGCTGATTTGGCTATCAGCAGAGAATGATAGAGGACTTTTCTTTGTATCTGTCCCATTATGCCTAGTTAAATAAAGGTTAATTAAAATAAAATAAAACAAATGTCGTCTGTGAGCGCATGGGCAGCGCCATTGAGGCCATCTAGAATTTGAAGTAGTCACTTTTCTTATTCTGCTGCGTATATGACTTGGTAAACAAACTGAAAGTGTGCATACGCCTACCTGGTGTGTGTTGTTTGAACAGGTATAAAGCCAAGGTTTGCAATTTATTGCCACTTGTAGTTATGGAATGTTTGCTCACAAGTATAATTAATTGCCTGATTCCTTCTGATGACCTGAATGGAATTATATGATTCTTCCTTAACCCATAGAAAGCCCACCGAGTTGACTACTGGCACTACTGGCATTGCATGGCACTGCCCATGCTAAAATGTGCTTTGGGCACTAGAGTCTCTATCATTCTCTATGGTTATCCCTTGAATATTGAATGATTGATGTACCAAGGTTTGGTTTTTAATGCACTTTGGAAAATTATTTTAGACATGAAGGCATACTTCAGGTTCTGTCTGTTCATAACAATGGGTTTATACAATACATCTAGAAAGGCTATAGTGGCTACGGTGGTCCTCGAGCAACACATGTCCCTGTTACCAAGACGACATTTAGGTTATTCTTACTGTCAGATAAAGCATCTCTCCCATTTTCTGCTTCACAGCCACATTTTGCACAACATTGCAAACTACCTGAAAAGCTTAGAGGCGAGACCAAGAGCTAAATCAATGGCAATTAATAATGGTCAAGAATAATTCTGAAAAGATCTGTCCTCTTTTATCTTCTTTGTGACAATGGGAAATACCATTTAAGGTCTCCTGAATAGACCAGAGATGGCTCCCTCACTGGGCTGCTGGATGGGTATTTTCAGATCAGATGGCTAGCAGTTCAAAGACAATCCTCTCCAAAACTCAGATCTATTCAAAAGAGACAGCCTGCCAAGCTTTGATGTAGCGCCCCATGTCAGAAACAGTGGTTGTTCTAAAATAATAATATATGCCTTTTAGCAGACTCTTTTATCCAAAGCGACAGGCATGTGTGCATACATTTTACCTACAGGTGGTCCCGGGAATCGAGCCCACTAACCTGCCGCTGCAAGCACCATACTCTACCAACTGATCTACAGAGGATCAAAGCTAGGATCAAAGTTAAGCCAAGCTGTACTTTTATGCAGTTGCATGTGTCATGTACTTAGTTTTTCCATGTATGAACTATTACATGCAGGGCCCACATTCAAGTAAATAATTTGCTCTGATCCTTACACTAACTCCCTGATATCACACTGTGGACACAATTTGGAAGATACAGCTCCTCTACCACTGGTGGTACTGTAACCACCAAATAAGGACATTTTGGCCCTTGATTACTCAACAGTCCCAAAAATCACACATGAAAAAAATGGCATTTCCTGTTAGTCCCAGTCTTCCTGTTTTGGAATGCATTGTTTTGTCTGCCTCCCAATTCCGTTTATTGACCATGGTGGTGAGCATTTTAAACAATACCACAGAAACCCAACCTGACATCATCCACCCCTCCATGGGTGGGCTGGATATGAGGAAAACCTTCCTCCCTCCTTTTTTCATTGAACCTCAAAGTTACTGTTTCACACTGCGGTTGTGTGTTCAAGGCCAGGATGAAACAGAACCATGTCAGCAGTAGTAGAATAGTCTATTCCCTCACTGCTATCCCAATTAGACCAAAGACTTCCTATGACCTCAGCCGCCCCCATTCCCTAGTCTTAGTAAGAGGGGGAGAATCATCGTCTGTGAATTTATGGCTACATATTAACCACCACTAGGGATTACGAGTAGGCTGTCTGTTTTCTTAGCACCCAAGTCAAAACACATGGAGAGTTATCATTGCTATGGAGATTGGAATACACATTCAAACAGAAAAAGTAGGGCACATTTTTGAAGGTGCAAAATGGATGAGTTATGTTATGATATCTTGAACTAATGGAGTCTGCATTTGGCTCAAAACTCAGCTTTTAATTTGAAATGGAGATCCCTCTACTAGGGGTCCCTCCTGATTTGGCAAAAAAATATCCTTGCTAAAAGGAATTGCTCCAATAGCCAATAGAACAAAATGTACAAATCATTGAGAGATTAGTGGAAATGAGGAAGTTGTGGCCGCGTGCACGTTAGTATTAGGTGTTGTGACAGATGGGTATGGATTTCATCCATATCAGTCGGAGGTTTTATCTGAAAAATATTAGATAATTCAATACACACTACTCTTCAAGTGTTAGAAACCACACACATAATAAATACACACATTCAAAACCTTTAGAAAAATCTGTTTATTTTACTACTGTGGTAATACAGTCTAGATTTTCAATTTCTCTCTGGGCACATTCTTCAAACTATGAACAAACTTCTTGCTCAGAAACCTTTCAGCCACTAAATAACACACAGATAGCAATAATCAGCTGCCATTACTTCTGTTGTTTACACCCCATGATGCACTCTAAACCAGCTGTCTGTGCACTTTGCTAGATTCTCCCAAAATACCAGATAATAAATGGACTTCAGTGAAGCTCTCATATAGCACTATGGCTCTATAGTCAGTCAGATAGTTGAAGCAGGGCCATTCCCCTCAGCTCTTTCCTTAATGTCAGCCATCTGAACCTTTTTGTAGGGCTATCAAAGCTACCTTCCAGTCAGGCCTTGTTTTCCCAAATGGTCGTCTAAAAATACTTCTCCAAACCCAAGGTGAGAGCTAAAAAAGGAAAATAATGCTATCCATGCGAAACGTGATGAAAAAAAGCCCTGTCGGCTGATTTACAGTTAACTGATGTTCTCTCAGGACTTACATTTTCTATGGATGAAGGGTGTGAATTACATTTCAGTGTTTCTCACTTTCCACTGTTCTTCAGTGAGATGCAACCAGATCGCAGGCTTTGAATGTGTTGTGTTAAATTGCTAAACTACCTGTACCTTTTGTCAATGTGTCAGATCATACAGTAGAATTTGAAAGAGTAAGAACATATATTATCTTTACTTTCACATACTGATAAATCACACCCTATAATTTTACAAAGCGTAGCTTGTAATGCATTTCTATAATTCTCGGAACCCTAAGACAATTGCCTGAGACTTCAATTATCTGGCATATGAGCACTCTGCATGTATACACTTGCTTTACTTAAAATTGACCAGTGTCTTCCGTTTTCATGTTACAGTTTCATAAAGAACAGGTTTCATTTTCAATTTTCTTCTAGTCTTCTCCATGTGACACCACAACACACATTACCTGTACTGAACCATAACACCGCAATTACAGTGAAAGAATACCATGCTATTGTTTGAGGAGAGTGCACAATAATGAACTTGAAAATATATTAATAAACCAATTAAGCACATTTGGACAGTCTTGATACAACATTTTGAACAGATATGCAATGGTTCATTGGATCAGTCTAAAACTTTACACACACGCTGCTGCCATCTAGCGGCCAAAATCTAAATTGCGCCTGGGCTGGAATAATACATTATGGCCTAAATTATGGCCTTTCTCTTGCATTTCAAAGATGATAAAAATAAGAAATATCCATGTTTTTTTTCTTTGTATTATCTTTTACCAGATATAATGTGTTATATTCTCCTACATTAATTTCACATTTCCACAAACTTCAAAGTGTTTCCTTTCAAACTGTATCAAGAATATGCATATCCTTGCTTCAGGTCCTGAGCTAAAGGCAGTCAGATTTAGGTATGTCATTTTAGGCGAAAAAAAAAAAAAAAAAAAAGGTTCTGATCCTGAAGAGATAGGTGTTAAAGGCTGTGATGGGCTCATCAGAGGACTGTCACTGAGCCCTAGAGGCCAGAGGAAACGTGAGCGACAGGACACTGTGGATAAATAGGCTCTGACAACTCTGAGTGAGATGAGAAAGTCAGAGGAGATACATCTGCTATGATCAATAAGGGTGCCTTCCTGTCACGTCACAGCCTTCTCTGTTTGTCTACTGATGACAGTCTTGTTCATCCAGCAACACATTTTTGTTTGTAATTTCATACTGTGCCTTTTGCAGAAAATAATGATCACGTGTATCTGTGCAAGTGTGCGCACACATACGCGCACACAAACCTCCTTTCACTTCTTTGTCTCGTTTCATTCCCTATCAATGCAATCCTCTTCTGTGCAGATTCAATGCAGACAGTGTTCCTCCACAAGGTCTGTTGCTGCCCTGGGGAGTTTAATAATGTGGCCTTCAAGGAGATGAGTTGTCCGGCATCTCTGGGCCATATCAGTGAGGGACTCAGAAGAAATGATGCCAGCTCTGTTGCTTTTCAGAGCTCTATTTTCCCTGAAGACATGCCAGTTCTCATTCTGGTCCTTTTTACAATGGCCTAAATTATGCCCTTGTCAATAACTTTCTGTTCAATTGAAAAGTGTCCTTCAAGTTACTGCATGTCACTGTTTCTGTCTTTGGCAGTGTCTTGAAATCATCTGCCTTTCCTCATTTCTTCTCCCTGTTCCACTCTACAAACATTGAAAATGGCTTGTTCTTCTCTAGGAAAACCTTTTTGAAGATGTCGTAGTTTTGAAAGCTTTTCCTTTTTTTAAGCTAAGTGAATAAATCGTAGAGAAAAAATACAAAAAGCACAGCAAGTATAGATTAGAGGAAAACCGATATTTGAAATAGTGTATTTGAAGACATATTACATCATGTTGAGTTAATGCATGTATAATCTGACTTTTCCAAATGTGTTGGGAAGCAACACATTTGTTTTAGTAATGAGAGTGATGATGAACATTTGTATTTTGCAACAGCAAGCCACTAGAAGTAGCCTACAGGACAACAATAAATAGGATAACAGTCAAAAGTCCCTGAGAATTAGTCCTACAGTCTCTCTATCTCTTACCGTCATAACAGAGACAACACAAAGATAATGATCTCAGTCCATGATAAGGCCTTCAGTCTATATTTATTGTAAAATAAATAATTCACCATAGTGCCAGCTTCCTTACTTCCCCCTTCCCCCTTCCCCTCCCCACCCCCCTCCCTTCTATCCCCTTCATCCTATTCTCACATTCCCTGGAACCCGTGGATGATGATGATGATGTCACCAGATAATTCCACAGGTTCAGGAGGAAGGAAGTGGGTGCTGGAAGTAGTTGGGGCGTTGGCGGTGGGAGTGGGTGGTTTATGAGTGTGAGGAGGAAGGGCAGTGAATCATATCCTCCCAGAGGAAATGAGAGAGAAGCCCCTTGATTATGTTTCATATGTATGGATGCTTTTTCCCTTTTTTCTTTTTTTACTGTAACAATAATTTACCCAGCTGCAAAGGACAACTGCAGTTACACATCCAGACACATGTGACCTCCTGGGCTTAACCAGCATGGCCGTGCACAGAAATGTCATATATATATTTTTTTAAAGGGCACCCCTCCCCCTGAATTATTTTTACGTTAGCTAGCTAGTTACAGTGCCTCCTAAAGACATGTTTGCTATCAGGAAAGAGGATGGGCTATCAGCTGATCATTGATGCTGAAGATTGATGTAAATCTGCTGTTAGCTAGCCTGATTTCTTTTACTGATTGTGATTTACCTCTCTGTGTCTTTCTGCCTCCCTCTGCTGCGCATATAAGCCAACCAGACTGAATATTGATGATGATGTAGGCTAAATCAAGTGTTAATCAAATGTTTTGCTGCTATGGCAGTACTGTTGAAATTTCAAATAGATAACTAGCTATCTATACACACTAAAACGGTGACTGCATCTCTCAACCCATGCATGTTTGGATACCCGGGTGACCGCAATCTCCGTACAGGACAGACTGGGCAAAAGTCACAACCAGGTGCAGGCTAGCGCTATACAGGGCACAACCTGGGTACAACCAACGGAAGGGGTGAGGGGTGGTGAACTTGACAGCGACTTGCAGTCAGTGGGTTGCGAAATTATACCACTACCCAAAAGAGCACTTTGGAGACTGGAAAGGCAAAGGGGCATGTGCTCTGCAAAGGTAGAGTCCTATTTGTGCATGTGCCTGCAACCCAGTGGCGTCTACACCATCCACCCCATCAAATTGACGTCGGCTGTGAAGGTGTACTGTGACATGATCACTGATGGGGGGGAAGTGGACAGTGTTCCTGAGGAGGATGAACTTCTACAGACCCTGGAGTCACTACAAGAGAGGGTTTGGGAATACAGAAGGAGAGCACTGGCTGGGACTGAACAACAGCTTCCATATCAACCTGAGGAAGAGGTATGAACTGAGGGAGGACATGGACGACTTTGCTGTTTCCCAGGTCCACACAAAGTACTAATCTTTCTCCATTGGCCCAGAGTCCTTTGGGTACACACTACACATCAGCGGTTTCACCAATGGAAGAGAGGAGACTTGTTGATGGCCCATCAAAATGGACATAAGTTGTCAACCTTTGACAAAGATCAGGACAATTATTCTGGGAACTGTGCAAGAAAATATATAGGGGGAGGGTGTTCCTGGTTTACTGAATGCCAGACTAAAAATCCCAAAGGGGTGTATGTATGGCGAGTGGACATAACACATACTATGGTATTGGTGTTATCCATAGAAATGAAAACCAGTAGATAGTGATAGTGCTGACATCATCCATGTATTCCTATGAAAAACTCCCGATGGCGCATGAAGCCAGAAGTATTTGAATTTGAAGCGTGCCATATTGCTGAATTGGGCTGAATGGCACCAAAAAATCGTTAAGGATCATGGTGAAAGTGACCTTAACTAGCAAAGGATCATGGTCAATGTAGTCATTTTCATCCTACCTGAGAGTGTCAGCCTTAATGTCTATGGCACAAGGGTGCGAGCCACCTCGTTGCCTTCCGGCCCGTAATTGGTTTGTGTCAGCATGTGGTCCTGTATGACGACAAATGTAGTAGTCAGAATTTGATTAAATATCTTGATTTTATAATTTTTTTATAATTAACCATGGGGATCGAACTTGATCATAAGAAACAAATTTTAGAGCCCAAAACGGGTAACAATGTTTTTGGGGGTTTGGCCGGTCTGGTGATCGTAATTTACATATGCTTTTGGCACCGCTAGGTCGCTACGTAGTAGCCGACCAGCAGAGCTAGTGACTACACGCTCCAGACCGGACACTGGGGGCCTGTCATTATCTGGATACACTGGAAGGGTTATTATTATTATTTTTTTTTTGAAACTTCCGGCGCCGAAAAGAGATGGCCGCCTCGCTTCGTGTTCCTTGGAAAATATGCAGTATTTTGTTTTTTTACGTGTTATTTCTTACATCGGTACCCCGGGTAATCTTAGGTTTCATTACATACAGTCGGGAGGAACTACTGAATATACGATTAACGTCAACTCATCATCGTTCCTACCAGGAAT
>NC_036842.1:19198323-19260421 GCF_002910315.2 Salvelinus sp. IW2-2015
AGACTTCTCCCGAAACGGATCCAGTGTTTTGCCTTCCACCCAATACAATGGATCTGATCCCAGCCGGCGACCCTGTGCGACGCCGAAAAAGGGGAAACGAGGCGGTCTCGTGGTCAGGCTTCGGAGACGGGCACATCGCGCTCCACTCCCTAGCATACTACTCGCCAATGTCCAGTCTCTTGACAATAAGGTTGATGAAATCCGAGCACGGGTAGCATTCCAGAGAGACATCAGGGATTGCAACGTGCTCTGCTTCACGGAAACATGGCTAACTCAAGGGACGCTAACGGAGTCGGTGCAGCCAGCTGGTTTCTTCATGCATCGCGCCCGACAGAAACAAACATCTTTCCGGTAAGAAGAGGGGCGGGGGGTATGCCTTATGATTAACGAGAAGTGGTGTGATCATCATAACAACACACAAGAACTCAAGTCGTTCTGTTCACCTGATCTAGAACTCTCACAATCAAATGTCGACCGCATTATCTACCAAGGGAATTCTCGTCAATCATAATCACAGCCGTATACATTCCCCCCCAAGCAGACACAATCGATGGCCCTGAACGAAACTTTATCTGACTCTTTGAAACTGGAAACCAACACACCCTGAGGCTGCATTCATCGTAGCTGGGATTTTAACAAGGCTAATCTAAAACAAAAACTCCCTAAATTCTATCAGCAATCGATTTGCTACCAGGGCTGGAAAAACACTAGACCATTGTTATACTAATTTCCGCGACGCTTATAAGGCCCTCCCCCGCCCCCCTTTCGGAAAAGCTGACCACGACTCCATTTTGTTTATCAGCCTAACAACAGAAACTCAAACAACAAGCTCCGCGCTCAGGTCTGTTCAACGCTGGTCCGACCAATCTGAATCCACGCTTCAAGACTGCTCGATCACGCGGATTGGAATATGTTCCGCATCGCGTCCACAACAATATTGACGAATATGCTGATCGGTGAGCGAGTTCATTAGGAAGTGCATTGACGATGTCGTACCCACAGCAACGAATAAAAACATTCCCAAACCAGAAACCGTGGATTGACGCATGGACACAATATTCACTAAATCATGCGTCGGTCGATACCTATACATAAGAACTACAGGAAACGTATGATCTCTGTAATTGCAAACAAAGGTTTCTGTACCAAATTTTAAGTTCTGCTTTTCTGATGTATCAAATACTTATGTCATACAATAAAATGCAAATTAATTACTTAAAAATCATACAATGTGATTTTCTGGATTTTTGTTTTAGATTCCGTCTCCCACAGTTGAAGTGTACCTATGATAAAAATTACAGACCTCTACATGCTTTGTAAGTAGGAAAACCTGCAAAATCAGCAGTGTATCAAAAACTTGTTCTCCCCACTGTATCTGTTCTTATTGAGACTCAGCCAACAAGACAAGACTATCAATAAAAAATTCCTGGACAGTACTGAGCATAGATAGGTGAGTGTTATTCTCAAAAAAAGAATAAGGACTTTCCTGGAAAATATCCAAACGTATTACATATGAACAGACTGCAGTGTGAAATAAAACTCCCTTGCGATAGGATTGGACATCAGGAAATTATATCGGATAGCAACTACTGGGACATTACATGTACTGAACGCATGGGGTAAATCCATTCGAATTCAATCACTTTTTGTCAGCACCCCTTCTGATTTGCATAATTGGCCATGTGCATGTAATTGTGATGGACGCTGTAGGAGAGAGGCATAACGTCATGGGAGAGATAAAACGTGAGTAAAAAACACCGTAAATATGTTTAGAACTACTGTAACGTCCTGACCAGAGTTCTTATGTGTTTTGCTTGTTTAGTGTTGGTCAGGGCGTGAGCTGGGTGGGAATTCTATGTTGTGTGTCTAGTTCGTCTGTTTCTGTGTCCAGCCTAATATGGTTCTCAATCAGAGACAGCTGTGAATCGTTGTCCCTGATTGAGAATCATATATAGGTGGCTTGTTTTGTGTTGGGGATTGTGGGTGGTTGTTTCCTGTCTCTGTGTTTGTGTTCTGCACCAGATAGGACTGTCTCGGCTTTCACGTTTGTTATTTTGTAGTTTGTATTAGTGTTCACGTTATTGTCATTCTTTATTAAACATGTTGAACACTAACTGCGCTGCATTTTGGTCCTCTCCTTCATCCCAGGAAGAAAGCCGTTACAACTACAAATGAACTTCTTCTGTCGATTCTTGTTTTTTTTAATGTCACAATTCCAACCCTCCTCCTTTATCCGGGCTTGGGATCGGCAAAAGTGACCCAACAGAGACACTCTGGAGGAGTTACTTAGTTTTACATTTTTTTGTTTTTAGTTTTTTGATTTTTAGTTTAGTTTTCTTAATTTGGTTTGGTTTTTAACGGTATGGTCCACTTAGGAGCCTACAACAAGTCACAGTAAAACATGACATTTTTTAACCATAATTTTTTATTTGTTTTTGTATACAGGCTACATTAACAATCTAAATGGACCAAAAAGAGACAATAGAATAAACTGTCAATGGCAATGTGAGAAAATTATGGTAACTCGTCTGCCCCTAATTCAGGTTAAAAAAAAAGTTTTTATGTAAGCCAGGGCGGGATGCGGCGGCTTCCCGCATGCGCGATTCATTTGCAGTCTGGACGCAGAGAGGTGAACATCTCCTGCTCTGACTGCAGCTGGGAGGGACTGCTGCGACTGGGCCGCGTGAGTGCTTTGGGACAGGGGTTGGGCCCACGGCAGCAAAAGAGTAAGAACGATATGTGCTTTCACGTCAGATTTTCCAAAAGTCTCCAATAACACCAGAAAAAGTCACTAGATTTGTCGCTAGTCGCTTTTTTGAAAATGTGTCGCTAGAGGGGTCTAAATAGTTGCTAATATAGCGACTAAGTCGTAATGTGCACCACTGTGAATGATGTTCTAAGGAGCGCTGCATAGAGCGCACTTCGGGCCAACAATTCGAAAAATGACCGACATGAGCAGAAGATTCTTCTTCATTTAGGTATATAACATCTGGGTATATAAACATCTGACTCGCTGGGAGGACTGCTGCGAGCGGCTGAGCGTTTGGGGGACTGGAGAGTGGGCCACGGCACAAAAGAGTAAGAAAGATATGTCTTTCACGTCAGATTCTCCAAAAGTCTCCAATAAAACCAGAAAAGTCATAGATTTGTCGCAGTCGCTTTTTTGAAAATGTGTCGCTAGAGGGGTCTAAATAGTTGCTAAATATAGCGACTAAGCGCTAACGTTGGCAACACTTGTGAATGATGTCAATGAGCAGCTCATAGAGCGCCCTCTTCGGCAACCATCAAAATGACCGAAATACAGACGTATTCTTCATTTAGTATATAAATTGCGCGTTATCTGTGGAATAAAAACGATACAAATATTTTGTGAAAGGCTATATAGCACGAAATTGGTAACCCGATTTAATCGTCGGCCTACGTACAGATGGCCAATATATGACTGGGGGCGAGCACTATCCTCCTAGGACATCTACACCAGGCGGTGTCTGAAGAAGGCTGAGAGAACCAAGGACTCCAGTCACCCGAACCACAGACTGTTAGATCCGTTACCACCTGGCAAGCGATATAACAGTTTTGGGTCTCGGACAAACAGGCTCCGAACAGCTTCTACCACCAGGCTATCAGACTGCTGAAATGCTAACCTAGCTGTCTCCCTGCACAGACTCGCACCTTAAGAGACTATTTGCACTGGGAGACTATATGCACTTTAGAAATGATTTATTCTGACTACCCACACAACAACCCTAACACACATAAACACACATAAACATACACACCACGAACACGCACGCACTCATTCACACTGCCATTTTAATATATTCTATTAATTCCAGTACCCACTTTATGTAGTAAATACAGTCCATTATTACTGCATACTACTACAATTACTTCATTTACTTGTTATTGACTTGACTCTTTTCATTGCATTATTGATTAATGTACTGCTTGTTGAGGGAGCTAGCACATAAGCATTTCGCTGCACATCTATACCTACTGTAAACTGTGTATATGACGAATTTTTTTTGTTTTGATTTGTTGAGCGCATAGATACAACACATGCGCACACACACACCGCATTCTCACACACACACACACCCGCATTCTCACACACACACACACACACACACACACACACACACACACACAAACACCACCCAACACCCACCAACAACACACACACACACACACCACTCTTCAAACACTCTGCTGCGGCCTTGGAGAGTGCACGTTTGCAGAGAGTCGAGCGGAAGCCTTCCATCATTCCATTTCCTATTTGCAGAGTCAATATTAGCACTTCCTCCAGTGTCTCCCCTCTCTCTCTCATCCCCTGACACACCCGTCTGTCTGTGCATCTCATAATCCAGTTGAGAGATAGTGACGGTGCTTCACCACTCTGTTTCTGCAGTGGCTCCACAGAGAAGCTCCTCCACTGGAACAGGTCGACAGGGACATTTAAAGCCCATTACGTGTTCTTGTCACAAAGATCAGGCAAACAGTGACAGGTATTACACCCCCAACCACACCTGTTCTCCCCTTTTTGCCTCCCCCTCGCCCTATGAGGCATCCATCATTACATTCATCCTTTCATCCTCTTCCTACACTGAGCTTGTGTTTTGCAGTGTAATTTCTCTCATTACATTCCAGAGGTATGAGGTATTCCTGTAACGGTCCTGACCTGTTTTATGTTGTTTTTTTATGTGTTTATGGTCAGGGCATGTGTTTTGGGTGGGCAGTCTATGTTATCTGTTTCTATGTTGGTTTTGGTTGCCTGGTATGGCTCTTAATTAGAGGCAGGTGTTTTGTGTTCTCCTCTAATTAAGAGTCATATTTAGGTAGGGTGTTCTCACTGTTTGTTTGTGGGTGATTGTCTCCTGTGTCAGTGTTTGTCGCACCATACGGGACTGTTACGGTTTGTTCATTTCATGTAGGCTATTTTTCCCTGTTCGTGCGTTCTCGTGTTTATGTATGTTCGTCGTTCAGGTCTGTCTACTTTCGTTTTGTTATTTTGTATCATTTGAAGTATAGTTCGTTTTCGTGTTTTTCCCGTCTGTCTTTAATAAAATTCATTATGTCTTCACAATCCGCTGCATTTTGGTTCAATCCCTGCTCCTCTTCATCTGAATCCGAAGAGGAGGAGGACCACCGTTACAATTCCAGTCTGACCTTGATATACTGTACCCACTTAAATACCATTACATATAGTGTAACACTTAAGATAGTGTCATTCTTTACATACATACTTTTTATATACATGAATATACTTTTTATTCTTTTTGTTTTGTTTTCCTTCCTCCCACAAGCAAAACACACACTCACATGCTCTTTGACCATTCCACAGTTTTAAAAGGTAATTAGTGAGCTCCATAAGTATTGGGACAGTGACACATTCTTTGTTGTTTTGGCTCTGCACTCCAGCACTTTGAATTTGAAATGATGCAATGAGGTTAAAGTGCAGACTGACAGCTTTAATTTGAGGGTATTTTCAGCCATATCGGGTGAATCTTTTGGAAAATACAGCTCTTTTTGTACATAGTCCCCCCATTTTAGGGAACCAAAAGATTTTCACAAATGAACTTATAGTATTTGGTCCCCTCACATGCAATGATTACAACAAGCTTGTGACTCTACAAACTTGTTGGATGCATTTGCTGTTTGCCCAATAGAAATTATTGGTAAATAATGTACTGTTTCATTTTGGAGTAACTTTTATTGTAAATAAGAATATAATATGTTTTAAACACCTACATAAATGTGGATGCTACTGTCACGCCCTGACCGTAGAGAGCTTTTTATGTCTCTATTTTGGTTTGGTCAGGGTGTGATTTGGGTGGGCAATCTATGTTCATTTTCTATATTTTGTAATTCTTTGTTGTTTTGCCGGGTGTGGTTCTCAATCAGAGGCAGCTGTCTATCCTTGTCTCTGACTGAGAACCATACTTAGGTAGCTTTTTCCCACATGGTTTTTGTGGGTAGTTGTTTTCTGTTTTGTGTCTGCACCAGACAGAACTGTTTTCGTGTTGTTCTATTTTTTGGTTATTTTGTCTCAGTGGTCAGTTTTAATTAAAAAAACATGAACTCTTACCACGCTGCGCTTTGGTCCACACCTTCTTCAACAGACGACCGTTACAGAACTACCCACCACCAAAGGACCAAGCAGCGTGGTAAGGAGGAGCAGTGTGGCCAGGGGTATGAGACAACCTGGGAGGAGGTAGAGAGGTGGTCGGTTGACCCAGGGAGAGTGCCAGAGCCCGCCTGGGATTCTATGGAGCAGTGCGAAGAGGGATACCGGAGGATGGAGTCGGCGAGACGAACACGGCTGGCAAGGAAGCCCGAGAGGCAGCCCCCAATTATTTTTTTGGTGGGGGGGGCACACGGGGAGTGTGGCAGAGTCAGGTTGGAGACCTGAGCCAACTCCCCGTGCTTACCGTGGCGGGCGTCGTACTGGTCAGGCACCGTGTTATGCGATGGAGGCACGTGTCTCGCAGCTACGCATTCTTAGCCCGGTGCGCTACATCACAGCTCCCGCATCTGCCGGGCTAGGGTGAGCATCCAGCCAGGAAGGATTGTGCCAGCCCTGCTCTCCAGACCTCCAGTACGTCTCTACGGCAAGGATATCCTGCGCCGGCTCTGCGCACTGTGTCTCCTGTGCGTCTGCACAGCCCAGTGTGTCCTGTGCCTGCGCCCCGCATGTGCAGGGCCAAAGTCACCATCCAGTCAGGACGGGTTGTGCAGGCTCTTAGCTCGAGACCTTTAGTGCGCCTCCATGGCCCAGTGTATCCGGTGCCTCGGCCAAGGACAAGGCCTCCTGCATGTCTCCCCAGCCTGGTGAGTCCTGTGCCTGTGCTAAGAACTAATCCTCCTGCATGTCTCCCCAGCCTGGTGAGTCCTGTGCCTGCTCCCAGAGCCAGGCCTCCTGTGTGTCTCTCCACCTCAGTGATGATCCATGGCAAGAAGCCTCCAGTGGTGATCCATGGCTCGAAACCTCCAGTGGTGAAACATGGCACGAAGCCTCCAGTGATGATCCATGGCACGAAGCCTCCAGTGATGATCCATGGCAAGAATCCTCCAGTGGTGATCCATGGCACGAAGCCCCCAGTGGTGATCCATGGCACGAAGCCTCCAGTGATGATCCATGGCACGAAGCCTCCAGTGATGATCCATGGCACAAAGCCTCCAGTGATGATCCATGGCAAGAAGCCTCCAGTGGTGATCCATGGCACGAAGCCCCTAGTTGTCACGTTCTTTCAAAATCGAACCCAGAAGCAGACCAGGACAAGGAGCGTAGGAAGAAGGTGAGTATTTATTTACAAGTGAATGTGAATGGGTAGATATATCCAGATGGCGTAGCGGGCAGCGGTGGTGAGTTGATGGGAGTAAATAGGTGAATCCAATGGGGTAGCGGAATCCCTCCGACGACCAGGCGGGAATGGGGTAAATGATCCGGGTGAGTAACTGAAGACAAAACAAACGGAGGTAAGTTTAAGGCAAGCAATACGTAAAAAACAACAAAACAAATACTATCCAACTTGAGGCTGATACTATGGCACAACATACTGTTCATGGCTAACGATCCGGCAGGGAATGGATGTCAGGTCCGGGCTTATGAAGAGAAGAGATGATGATCAGGACCAGGTGTGCAGATAGCTGATGGGATACAGGTGCGGGTAATCAGAACTCCCAACTGGCTACATTGCCCGGCAACCAGACAGGGTGCGTTCTAGGACGCCGGAAAAAACACTCCAGGACAGAACACAGGCAAAAAAACGACTCAGGAAACGGGATTCGTGACACTAGTGGTGATTCATGGCACGAAGCCTCCAGTGATGATCCATGGCACGAAGCCTCCAGTGATGATCCATGGCAAGAAGCTTTCAGTGGTGATCCATGGCACGAAGCCTCCAGTGATGATCCGTGGCAAGAAGTCTCCAGTGATGATCCTTGGCACGAAGCCTCCAGTGATGATCCATGGCAAGAAGCCTCCAGTGGTGATCCATGGCACGAAGCCCCCAGTGATGATCCATGGCACGAAGCCTCCAGTGATGATCCATGGCACAAAGCCTCCAGGGGTGAGACATGGCACGAAGCCTCCAACGGGGGTCTCCAGTTCGGAGCCTCCAAAGACGGCCTCCAGCCCGGAGCCTCCAGAGTCGCCCTCCAGCCCGGCCCCCGCTAAGAGGGTCCCCAGTCCGGCCCCCGCTACGAGGGTCCCCAGTCCGGGGCCCGCTACGAGGATCCCCAGTCCGGGGTTGGCGGCGAGGGTCTACGTCCCGCACCAGAGCTGCCACTGTGGTGAAATGCCCACTCAGACCCTCCCCTATAGGTTCAGGTTTTGCGGCAGGAGTCCGCACCTTTGGGGGTGATATGTTTTGTATTTCTTTGTTGTTTGGCCGGGTGTGGTTCTCAATCAGAGGCAGCTGTCTATCGTTGTCTCTGATTGAGAACCATACTTAGGTAGCTTTTTCCCACATGGTTTTTGTGGGTAGTTGTTTTCTGTTTTGTGTCTGCACCAGACAGACCTGTTTTCGTGTTGTTCTATTTTTGTTCTGTTCTATTTTCTATGTAAAGAAAAACTGTAACTTCAAAATGGTTTGCCGAATAAGGATTAAACTATCCTCAAATTAAACATGGCAGTCGGCACTTTAACCTCATAGTCATTGTATCAAAGTGCTGGAGTACTGAGCCAAAACAAAAAACAAAAATATCACTCTCCCAATAGTTTTGGAGCTACTTTTGAGGAAATTGATTGATTCGCCCATTCATACTTTTTCATCATGTGACCAGCCCCTAGTCCTTAACAATGCTAAATGCACAGTGTAGCAATGCAGATCATTCCCTGTGAAAAGGGAAAGCTAATGACCCTGAAAGAGCCAGAGGCGCACAAACAAACGTCAGCTGTAAAGTTCCCTTTCAGTCAGTCAACTTCGGTACAACATACTATGGGGAGTCTCACTTTCATGACTTCGGTTGAAAGACCTACAATCATGCCTGACAAGGTCAATGAAATCCGCGACTTGCTGGAAGCTCCATCTTCCACAGGTGACAAGCATGAGTCTCGAATTCATTCCTTCAATTATTCCACTCTTTACCTTGGTGTGAACAGGAACGATTCACGCTACTAAAACAAACCATTGGAAAACGAGACTGTCTTACATTGCGCCAACTAAACTGTCCCATAGTGGGAGAGCGTTCTCACCCCCTGGACATTGTGAGCTGAAGGTTGTACTTGTTTTCTAATCACAAACAATTAGTTATTCTTCAATTTGTTAGTGCAATGAGTAAGATGGCTAAAAAAACGACTGATACGACGATGGCTATGCCGGGTTCGTGGTCGACATCATGCCCCCAGGCAATTGCGGTTATAGCATTTCTCTGAAAGATACTCACGTTCTATGTGTACTTTGTCTCGGCTTGGGGCACATTCAGGCGGCCCTTGCTCGAACCAGTCCGTGTGTGCATTGCCACGTACTGCGTACAAACTCCCTAGAAAGGCATAGCATTCTTGAGAAAGTTTGGCGTTACCAATGGCAACTTTCCTTTCCCAGATGCCGGTACCTCTGCTGGGACCGAGTTGCAGGAAGCGGAAATGGATTGGGTGATTGGAGAAAATGTCTTGTCTCCCTGGGCGTGGGGTATGCGGGTGGCTGAGTGTGCCCACCCTGGCTCCTGCGCACTCTGTCGCCGGTTACGGGAGGCTACTTGAAGAGAGAGGGCGGTCAGATTCAGAGGGTAGTCTGTGTCTGCCTCGGTCGAGCACTGGTTGCCTCTCTTCCCAGACTTGTTGATGAAGGGCCCAGTGGACTTTCGACACTGGGCTAGCTAAATGAGTGCTTCATAGCGTGCTAGCCAGGTTGGATAACTCGCTGAGGCGAGCTATGACTAACTTGCCAAGGCGAGCTATAACTAGCTATTCCTGCCTTCCCACAGTGGAGTTGCTCATGTAGCGTTAAGTCGCTTGGTTGTTCTAAACGGACCATGCTGCAGTCAAAGAGGATAGCTAGCCGAGCTAATGCTAAAAAGTCTCCTGGCTAACATTGGCTAGCATGCTTAACTTCAGGTGCGTGAATGAAATGGGGTTTGCATGCACATCCGATGAAGAAGCAGCCCCCCTAGCACTTGGCTTGGGTAACCTCTGGAGTGAAGGGCCTTGGTATGTGTCTGAGTGACTAGTGCGCCCCTCCGCAAAAACATTACTGTGACAACAGTGACCCCACGTTTGGCAAACGTGGTGCTACGCAGCCATTGCCAGAGCCCCCTGTGCCCGTAAAGGGGCCAGGCTTCATGCAGGCTATTAAGTTTCACGGAAGCACAACGTAAGTTGGAAGCTTGTCCATGTTTAATGCTGTCCCCTCTGTTACCCCATGTTCCACAGTGTTCACGTGATGTTCCCAGGGTGAGAGTGACAAGGGGGCGCCACTCCCCATAGGTTGCTTATTATTGGGATTCATTGCTGATTCCTGCCTGTAGATCAGTAGTCCCTATGAGTTGTCTAGTGATACAGGTTATGGGCTTTATAGGTGATTAGTTGTTGGCAGCAGTTACATACTTCCATGCTAGTGTCACATAGTCAGTCTTTAGGCTTCATAAGAAACCAGAAAAAGAGCTGTCTGACGCCAATCTCAGTGCAGTATGTTTCTGGCTCTCGAGCTAAAACCAGTGCTGCAAGCATTTCCCTGCATGAACGTTTTCGGCCACAGTGCATGCCATTTGCATTTAAAATATATAGTGCATTCGTAAAGTAGTCAGACCCATTCACTTTTTCCACATTTTGTCATTTTTTTATGTGTACTTTGTCTCGGCTTGGAGCGCGCTCAGGCGGCCCTTGCTCGAACCAGTCCGGGATATCCGGTTATGTGACCAACTTTTGCTAATTCAGCTTGCGGTCTAAGCAGGGTCTCTTCCACTGGATTGTGGAGGCTATTTGTATTTCTATATATTATGGATCCCCTACTCTTCCTGTGGTCCAGAATAATTAAGGCAGGTATACAATTTTACATACATTATCAAGCATTTCACACATATTATCCAGATACTGACTGCTAGCACATGGTGGTATATAGCCGCTTTCCACAAGAATGGGCTTTAGGTGAGGCAGGTGAACCTGTAGCCAAATTACTGTAGCCATATCAGCATTTGACATGAGATCCTCTCTAAGCTTTACAGGAATATAACTCTGAACATTCACGGCAACACCTCCACCATTGTCATTCCTGTCTCTTCTGAAGATATTGAAACCATGTATTGCTACCACTGTATCATCAAAGGTATTATCTATGTGAGTGTCAAAGATAGTCAGTATATGAATGTTTTCTGTTACTAGCAAGTTATTGATTTCAAGAACCTTGTTTCTTTCTACATATGTTAATGTGGGCTATTTTTTTCAATTTTCTGGGATTCTTGATTGTTTGTATTGCTTTACTGGGAGGCTTAGAGATAGACATGACAGTGCTATTTATGTTTGAGAAGATAGTGCATGGTGAGCTGCCCACAGTGGACTTCCTAGTATGGCAGACCGCTTCAGTGCTAACAATATAACTCAGGTTCATAGGCACATGTACTGCATACAATAGCTGTAGGATTGACAGAGGCATTCAGGGGAGTTAGAGGGACATAAATTAGGTTACTTACGTTATGACTGCCAAAGCCCTGGGACAATGTACATTTGCAGCAGCAAAACAACAAGTCAGCAACACAATGGTAGGGATTATCTGAGCAGGGCTTGGGTCACTGATAAGTCATTGTCTCAACACAGCCCTGAAATGGACAGCATCCAGGAGACAAGATGATTTGGATGGACTCTGTCATTCCTGTAGAGCATCTTCTGTTTCCAAAAGGTGTCAAAGTTATTTAGTTATGCCAACAGAGCTACAGTAGTCTTTTAACCATGTGTGTAATGCCAGTAGCCTGCTGAATCTTTCACAGCCGCGGCCCAGCGAGGTACCGGGCCTGAAATAATTGTCACTTTATGGAATCTTTCAGATCTTGAATCAATTCTTTAAAATCCATCTTCAGCAGTTCCGAGCTAGCCCTCCTAATGTTGTTTGACCCCACATGGATTATGACAGCGTCAGCCCCCGGCAGCTGTCGTAAAACGGTAGAAAGCAGCCTTGTAATGTCCTGTACTTGTGCTCCAAGATAGCACAGGAGTTGTGCCCCGTGAACTTGACACAATTGTGGGAAGCATTGGAGTCAACATGGGCCAACATCCCTGTGGAACACCTTGTAGAGTCCATGCCCTGACGAAGTTTCGACATCTTGTAGAGTCCATGCCCAGATTAATTGAGGCTTCTCTGAGGGCAAAAGGGGGTGGGGGGGTTAGAAAGGTTTTGTACACTCAGTGTATATCACGTTAGTCAGCTAAATCCACCGCCCCGGGATGCTGTCTGCGTTTATTTAAGCCCAGAAACTCCAGAAATAAAGAACTGTAATGTCAGGCTCTAAAATAGCAGTAATTGCAGCACGTGGTTGCTGTGGTGTGGTGGTGGTATGAGGTCAATTCAAATAAAGCAAAGGAAGATTAATTGTACCGAGATCATAGAATTCTCTGCTTCGAATTCCTCAAGGCCATGTCTCAGCAAAATGTGGTTCTCATAGCCTACATATTCGCTCAGACCTTGTCTGGAAATAGGAGTTTTTCTTTGAAAAATGTAATAAAGACATTTAAAATAAAGTCAATGAAAAAAATCAAGGAGTTGTACAGAACTATTGAATGACAAACATTGGTGACAATAAAAGATTTACAAATGGTATAAGAAAAATAAAGCATGAGACAGACACTAGGTAAACCAGGTGGGAGAAAAGACCACTAGGTAAACCAGATGGGAGAAAAGACCACTAGGTAAACCAGGTGGGAGAAAAGACCACTAGGTAAAACCAAGGTGGGAGAAAAGACCACTAGGTAAACCAGGTGGGAGAAAAGACCACTAGGTAAACCAGGTGGGCGAAAAGACCACTAGGTAAACCAGGTGGGCGAAAAGACCACTAGGTAAACCAGATGGGAGAAAATACCACAAGAGAAAAAACGGGCACACTGAATAAGAAGAGTGAGAGTGAATTATTTGGGGGCATTTGTGTTTTTTTTCTCAGTGCTTTTCCTCATTCATCACCTCCTTCAGTTATTCCCATCTCCTACCAGAGCCAGCCATTGATCCTAGGTCCCAGAGACACAAACAGAGACAGAGGGGCCTTTATCCGCGTGGGCCTGGAGAGCTTACAGTGCAAACACAGACGGGCAAGCAGAGAACACACAGACGGGCATAGAGGCATGTGAAGCACACCTGCCATTTCCCCAGCACCTGGATGTGAAATTGCCCCGGGACTGCTGCAGGCTGCAGCCACTGAGGAGGATGCAGGAAGACCTGGAGATTACCATACATTAGAATACACACACCTGGGGAAGACTGGAACTGAAGCATACACAGAGCACATATACTTAGGACAAAGATAGATAGATGGGCGGAGAGACGGACAGGGATATCAAGAGAGTGGCATCTCTATGTACCTCTATGTACCCTTGATATTCAGCCTAAACTCCATTGTAATGGAAAGTGTTGAATCATCACTCACTCCAGTCAGTCATTCAGTCAACTCCTTCCCACATCTCTCCTAAAACAGTGTGTGACTGTGTCTGGGTCATGGCCAAAGAGAATTTGTGTGGGTTGTTTGTGGGGAGAGGATATGGGTCTGTAACAGTCTGTCTGTCTCTATCTCATTCACAAGAACAGCCTGAGTCACACAGGGACACAGTCCTAGGCTGCCAGCGATTAGCTGCCAGGTCGAACAGGAGTCTGGACAGATACAGGAGTCTACGTGGTCGCCTTTGGCAGCCAGAGCACATGGGAAACCAGGCCGGGGGTGGAGAGGGGGCGGGTTTGGCCCCAAACGGGTGGCGGCAGTGGGGGAGCAGGGATGGCATGGAACGGAAGCTGGACGGCCTGCCAGGCGCGCCTGAGTGTGTGAGTGTTCCCCTTTGTGAGTTCCACATACAGTAGGAGGGAAATAGGACAAAAGGGCAAATGAAGGAATGTGACTCGTGTCTGATGAACTTGAGCTTGAGACAGTGAAGCAGTGATTGTAGTTACACAGTAAAGCACAGAAAAGCAATGCTGAATGAACAAACTGATACAAGACACATAAAAAGCACCCAATGTGGAAGTGTTTGGAAGTTGAGATTGCATTTCATATCAATGGTTGATTTATCAATAATAAATGAATAGGCTTTTGTGTATAAGTGAAGTGGTGTTCATCTTGCAGTGCTCCATTCTATCCAGTAGGGGGTGATAATAAGCTACAGTGGCTTGCGTCTGCCTCCATGCTCTTCGTTTACGGCATTCTATTCTGTGCACTTTACTCAGAGCACTATTCCTCCAGGCACATTTGATGCAGTCAGTGATATTGTGTGCTTTTGAACGGGTAATGTATTTGAAAATCCCATAATATGTATGATACCATTATTAGAATAGTTCATCCTTCATCACATGCAATCATTGAATCTATTCCTGAATGTTGTTTTCATAGAACATATTGAATAATCAAGTAGGGCCTCTGTCTTTGAGAACGAGTCATTTTAACCTCAAAGCATAATGCCAGCTCTGGTTCACTTGTGTAAGCTTGTTTGCTCATCATATTGGTACAGTATTCCAAGCATCAACATGCTTTGAAAGGTATTGGTAGGATGCATAACAACCCTATGATTCATAGGGTTGGAATAACCCTATGAAACCCATTTTCATCAGTCATTCAGCATTACAAAATGCAGTGCAATGTATACACTGCAAGGCTGAGTTGAGTGCAAAGCAAGCATTTTACGCAGACCTTCAGTAAATTGATTATGGCACAAAAAAATTGACCACTGACCTACAGTAGCCTATTGCATAATATCATCTCAAATAACTGTATTCAGGTGCTTATGGTGCATAGTGAAAAACTGCCTGACTACGATCTTTTTGGATACATCCTCTTGATGATTTGGAGGGCTCAGTATGCACTAAGACTCTGTTATTTCATCTATGTGAATCAAAGTGGACTGCATTACCAGACAGTCTTTTCACAATGCCATTACGTACACTTTGCGAGAAATGCTTAAAAATAACATCTTATCCCAAAACTCGGCAAGCAATACTATCTGGCACAGTCTAAGTTCGAACAACCCCCATAGGGGAGAAAAAGAGAGCTTAGGTAAGACTGATTAATTCTTGACAACAGTCTTTATTTGGAGAGAGGTGCATGTACACAGTCACCCTCCTCAGCGTGAATTAAATAATGTCAGGGACATGGAATAATTACCTAAACCAACTCAACTCTGAATGCAGCCAAAACTTCTTGAGGAAAAGAGTAAAACCCCACAAAACAACAACAACTAAAACAACTCCCACCACACATTTTGGCCACGTTTATACCCCTTAGAACCAGGGCAGTGGGAACACTAACTGGAGGGAAACGAGTTTGGTAAAAAAATTCCAGCCCCAAATCTATTCAGAATCTGAGTTTTTCCAAAATGCTCCATTCATGGAAGTCTAAAGTGGTGCGAGGAGGCAGGCAGGCAACGCCTGGATACATGGGTTAGGGCCTTAAAGGGATCAAATGAAGAACTAGTGAAAGATGTGGCTTAGTTATTTGAGAAACAAGAGTGTCTTTACACAGCGGTGTCTGGCTTATGTAAGAGCGCCTAGAGAGAGAGACCCCTTCTGGGATCCCTCAGATATACAATCTGCTCGTTCATATGAGGGCTCAGAGAAAAGACCCTGGCACTTTAAACAGAGGCAGAGTCAAGGGAATACAAGACAATGGGAGTGATTGAAGAGAAAGAATGTGAAGGTAGGATTAAAGGGAATTAAACAGTGTAGCTCTTCTGAGATCATCAATCTCTTTTGAGGAACCTTAAGCTGTTTATCAGTGTATTGTACCATTGCTTGGAGTATTTGCAGTGGACCATACTGCATGCTTCTGTTCGGTTGATCTTTCACCTTTCACCTTTCTTTGTGGGGGCAGGATAATGTCTGACCTAAATTAATCTGTGCATGTATGTAGTGTGTGTGTGTGTGTGTGTGTGTGCATGTATATGCACACGTTTATGTCTGTGTGCCTGGGCGCGTACGTATCCAAGTGTGTGTGTGGTTGGGTGGTTATGTTCAAGGTCCTGAACGATATCATAACCGCCATCGATAAGAGACAATACTGTGCAGCTGTATTCATCCACCTGGCCAAAGCTTTCGACTCTGTCAATCACCACATTCTTATCGGCAGACTCAACAGCCTTGGTTTCTTAAATGACTGCCTCGCCTGATTCACCAACTACTTCTCAGACAGAGTTCAGTGTGTCAAATTGGATGGCCTGTAGTCCAGACCTCTGGCAGTCTCTATGGGGATGCCACAGGATTCAACCCTCGGGCCGACTCTTTTCTCTGTATACATCAATGATGTTGCTCTTGCTGCTGGTGACTCTCTGATTCACCTCTACGCAGAAAACACCATTCTGTATACTTCTGTCCCTTCTTTGGACACTGTCTTAACCTCCAGACGAGCTTCAATGCCATACGACTCTCCTGTGGCCTCCAACTGCTCTTAAATGCAAGTAAAACTAAATGCATTGTCACGCCCTGGCCTTAGTATTCTTTGTTTTCTTTATTATTTTAGTTAGGTCAGGGTGTGACATGGGGAATGTTTGTGTTTTGTCGTTTTGGGTGGTTATATGGWAAAGGGGGTGTTGGGTTTAGTGTATGAGTTTGTGTTGAGTGAATGTTTCTAGGTATGTCTATGGTTGAGTGWATGTTTCTAGGTATGTCTATGGTTGCCTGAGTGGTTCTCAATCAGAGACAGATGTCTTTCATTTGTCTCTGATTGGGAGCCATATTTAAGGCAGCCATAGGCATCAGGCATTTGTGGGTAATTGTCTATGTCTGTGTCTATGTTGCATGTTTGCACCTAGGCTTTGATAGCTTCACGTTCGTCTGTTTGTTGTTTTGTTTCGTTGTTCCTTCTTCTAATAAAGAGAATATGTATTTTCCACACGCTGCGCCTTGGTCCTCTCTCTCTCCCATTGACGATCGTGACATGCATGCTCTTCAACCGATCGCTGCCCACACCTGCCCGCCCGCCCAGCATCACTACTCTGGACGGTTCTGACTTAGAATAACTACAAATACCTAGGTGTCTGGTTAGACTGTAAACTCTCCTTCCAGACTCACATTAAGCATCTCCAATCCAAAATTAAATCTAGAATCAGCTTCCTATTTCGCAACAAAGCATCCTTCACTCATGCTGCCAAACATACCCTCGTAAAACTGACTATCCTACCAATCCTTGAATTCGGCAATGTCATTTACAAAATAGCCTCCAACACTCTACTCAGCAAATTGGACGCAGTCTATCACAGTGCCATCCGTTTTGTCACCAAAGCCCCATATACTACCCACCATTGCTACCTGTATGCTCTCGTTGGCTGGCCCTTGCTTCATATTCGTCGCCAAACCCACTGGTTCCAGGTCATCTATAAGTCTTTGCTAGGTAAAGCCCCGCCTTATCTCAGCTCACTGGTCACCATAGCAGCACCCATCCGTAGCAGGCGCTCCAGCAGGTATATTTCACTGGTCACCCCCAAAGCCAATTCCTCCTTCGGCCGCCTTTCCTTCCAGTTCTCTGCTGCCAATGACTGGAACGAACTGCAAAAATTACTGAAGCTGGAGACTCATATCTCCCTCACTAGCTTTAAGCACCAGCTGTCAGAGCAGCTCATAGATCACTGCACCTGTACATAGCCCACCTGTAATTAGCCCATTCAACTACCTCATCCCCATACTGTTATCTACTTTATTTAATTTGCTCCTTTGCACCCCAGTATCTCTACTTGTACACTCATCATCTGCACATCTATCACTCCAGTGTTTAATTGCTAAATTGCAATTATTTCGCCACTATGGCCTATTTATTGCCTTACCTCCGTTATTGTACCTAATTTGCACACACTGTATATAGACTTTTTCAATTGTATTATTGACTGTATGTTTGTTTATTTCATGTGTAACTCTGTTTGTTTGTGTTGCACTGCTTTGATTTATCTTGGTCAGGTCGCAGTTGTAAATGAGAAGTTGTTCTCAACTAGCCTACCTGGTTAAATAAAGGTGAAATAAAACATTTAAAAAAAAATGGTGTGTGTTGAGTGAGGGTATTGTGGAGATAGTTGAAGGTATACCCTTAGTTGATCCTCCAAGGATGTGTCCTTTTACCTCTATCACATGCACTTACCCTGTACTGTAGATGTTATAAGTAGGATTCTATCATACTGTATGTAACACATCACACTGTATGCACTGCGTAAAATAGACAGTTATTAAAATGAAAGAATTGGTTGTTCATCTATTGTCACAGGCACTAGTGACCTCCAAGTCTCTTTCTATACACATCGCTTCTTGAAGATATAGTGCTCAACCTTCACAGTGTCCTACTTAATAGAATCATTATTCTTTGACCTCATACTTGAATCCCACTCACCGTACAAACAAGAGGGGAAATGCTAATGTGACTACCCTGGTGTGTTGTAATCGTTGTGGTTTTCTGGGTTAAGAGGAACCCCTGATGAAAGTTTGAGGATTTATAGATTGGAAAGGGGATGCTCATCATCAGGTAAAGCAAATTAGAGCGCTGATCCATCAGGAATACGGTCCAGGGAGGTTTAGCAGACAGGAAGCTGTAACCTGAACACTGACATCTTCCAAATGACTGAACTATTATTGGAAGCTCATTAGCCCCGACCGTTAAAAGTGGAGACATGAGAGGAACAATCTCAGGAGTCCAAGGACAATTTCTTTTAAAGTGGTGATGCAACGTTTGGAGAAGTCATCGTCATGGCTATAAAAGGGTCACTCTCTATTCTGGCAAGACATGTTTTTTTGAGAGTCAAACGAGGGCCAATGAAACATGTCTACAGATGTAGGATCTTAATTTGAGACATTTTGCAACAGCAGGAAAATAATCCTGCAGCTAAATGAAATGTTAATTATTACGTGGATTATAAATCATGGATTTTTTTATATTTTCTGTTAGGCAAATCAAGTCTGATATTTTAAAGTGGAAATTACAAACCTTGAATACGCTACACATTTGCATTTCGTGTTGTGCAGGAATATTCTCAGCAACAAAAGAATGATCCTACATTTGTATGACATTCTGAGCATGTTATTCTCCTCCCAAAGCTCTGTGGGTCAAGCATCTTAAGACATTGTTTTCACAATTTAGCAGACAATTAAGAGTTTCACTCTTGATGCAATGTGGAGACCTCCTAAGACCTCCTAATAATTATGTTTCTAGCATCATTATACTACCTATCAATCAATTTAAGACTTAATTTTATTTGGCCAATTATGCCCTTTGAGCTTTATTTACTTATTGGATACAAACAGTGAGGCAATTGAGGCTGCTTTGGCTAATTGAAAACAAGCGATATGTCTTCAGGTTACTTGGGAAACAGTGGAGTCAATTGCAACAAGCTCTTGAGGAATTATTCAAATCTTCATCCAAAGAAAGTGAAGTTCTGGCCATCAAAAGTTTTTCTCTGACTCCTGTGTTTATTTGCTCACTAAGGGGATAAAGCTTTAAACTTCTGGCTACAAACACAATGCATTTTCCAGGGCCTTAAACTGGGCACAATCAATCCTCCGATTTTCTGACTGAATCAAGTTGATATGCTCTCCTGTTAAGAATGGGCAAAGTGATGTCAATGAGAATTGGAATGGAAAATATATGGCCAAGGCAGGTCCAGTCACACCCATTTATAATTGAATTAAATGGATCAGATTTATCTAAATGGGAATCAGCCATGCTACTGTGTTTATATAGACACTATCTAAACATGTCCTATATTCCAACTATCCATTCATCATCTTTATATATGAAGACAGGCAGTCAAGAGCAGTTAAACTGTAAATTCACTCTCTGAAGATTGGTCTTGGCACTGATTACTTCAGCGGTAGGGATGTGAATCTGATCGGTAATGGAAAGAGAGCAAAAATAGCCCAGATTCTTTTGAGGAAAACCAAGAATGCCTACTAACAGCAGCAAAAATCTATACGGTCCTACCGAACCAAGGAGCAGCCACAAGAATAATAAAGAGGCACTCCTCTTCTCCCTTTTCCCCACAAATCAAAATCACTCTGGCTCCCACACCTCATTACAAGGTTGTGTACCATTCATCTTCCCTTCTTTAATGTCCTTTTAATGTAGGTCTTCTCCGACTGACCAAAAGTCTGCACATTATCAAAACCCTTCTGAACATTCCTCTCTCTTGTCTCCAGTAGGGCTCTCATGTTAACGTCAAGCCTTCATATATTTATATGGACACAACAGCATTGACCTCATACATGCCCCCCCCCCCCCCCCCCTTCTCAGCAGTACTAGCTAGTCAAATACAATAAGAATGGCAGAGGAAGGTACAAAGCTTAAAGGTCCAATGCAGCCGTTTTGATCTCAATATCAAATCATTTCTGGGTAACAATTAAGTACCTTAGTGTGATTCTTTTCATTTAAAATGTTAAAAAATAAGCAAAAATAGCGTCTTAGCAGTTCCTTAATAGCTGTGCCATATAGATTGAAAAATAGTTGGGAAAACATTTTTGATGTACCAATTCCATGGCATATGGTTTATAAACGGTTACACAAAATGACGCTGGATTCAAAACTTAGAATTTTTCTTGTAGAAAAAATGAAGGGAAGAGCTGCTAATGTACACAATAGTAGATTTTGGTAGACAGAAGGTGCTCTTTGGTAAAAGGGGTGAATTGGTCATCAAAAAGAAAGGAGGACCAAGGCACTCTTCTTATATTGAATTAAAATGCCTTTATTAGTACGGCATGTTCAATGGAAACAAAGTTTAAAAACTCTGATGCGTTTCGGCTGCTTGGCCTTTGTCAGGGAGTACAACGATATGATAATACAATGTCCTCTTTTGAACAGCATATTTCAATCAACCGTGATTTGAAGAGGGAGTGGTTACAGAATTCATTGGACAATACCTAGTAAGCAATACTATAGACGTTCAAAAGGGAAATACTGTAATTATGTTATGAAAAATGCAACTCAAGACTAGAATGATCAGAACCCATAGAAAGGTAGTTGTAACCTTGAATATGACTGGGCTAAGAATAGGAGAGCCGTCTATTTTATAGTACACTAGAACACAGAAAACACGGACCACAACAGTCTAGACATAGCTGAAGGCAATAGAGCAAAAAGTTGACTAGATGACAGTAAATGGACCTCTCACGACCCTACAGGAAAGGTAAGAAATCCATATCTTCATTTAAACCAGGCTACTTAGTGGCCTGTAGTTTGTAAATCCCCAAACTTTCCTTTTGCTTCTGTGTGTCGCTCTGGATGGGAGGCTGTTAGATGACTAATGTGATGTAGTTGTCGAGCGGCTTCACTGCAAGTGTATTGTATGCTTTAAATATTCAGTAAAAAAAAAAAATATATATATACTGTGTCCATAAAATGTACATAGGTTCAGAACTTTTGTGAAACAGCACAGTTAAAAATACTGTGTCCGTAAAAAGCATATAGAATGTATAAGATGGAAGTAGAAGCCTAAGTGTTGCTGTCTATTAGTTTACTCCAATTAGAGGAGGGGTGGTAGGGTTAGTGGAAAATATATATAAAAAAATATATACAGGGGATTGGAAATGATGCAGACAATTACATTGATGGAAGCAACAATATATCTGCAATAATAAAGCTGATCTACCCCCTAAACAAAAGCTATACTTTTGGCTATACTTTTTTACTGTCAGAGGGGTCTGAGTGGGGAGGGGCCAAAAATCCACCCCACTGAAACAGGCTGAAATTTCTGGCGGTATTTTCAAACAGCTCTTGCATTAAAAGGGCATTATCATAATTATCACAATTTCACAGTATTATTCGAATGTCGTACTGTGGAAATATACACTATATATACAAAAGGATGTGGACACCACTTGAAGTTAGTGGTTTCGGCTATTTCAGCCACATCCGTTGCTGACAGGTGTATAAAATTGAGCACACAGCCATGCAATCTCCATAGACAAACATTGTCAGTAGAATGGCCTTACTGAAGACCTCAGTGACTTTCAACGTGGCACTGTCATAGGATTCCACCGTTCCAACAAGTCAGTTCATCAAATGTCTGCCTTGCTAGAGCTGCCCCTGTCAACTGCAAGTGCTGTTATTGTGAAGTGGAAATGTCTAGGATCAACAATGGCTCAGTCAGGAGTGGTAGGCCACACAAGCTCACAAAACGGGACCGCCGAGTGCTGAAGCGCGTAGCTCGTAAAAATAGTCTGTCCTCAGTGGCACTCACTATCGAGTTCCAAACTGCCTATGGAAGCAACGTCTGCACAATAACTGTTCGTCGGGAGCTTCATGAAATGGGTTTCCATGGTCGAGCAGCTGCACACAAGCCTAAGCAATGCCAAGCGTCGGCTGGAGTGGTGTAAAGTTCAGTCCGACGGACAAATCTGGGTTTGGCGGATGCCAGGAGAACGCTTCCTGCACCAATGCATAGTGCCAACTGTAAAGTTTAGTGGAGGAGGAATAATGGTCTGGGGCTGTTTTTCATGGTTTGGGCTAGGACCCTTAGTTCCAGTGAAAGAAATCTTAATGCTACAGCATACAATGACATGCTAGATGAATCTGTGCTTCCAACTTTGTGGCAACAGTTTGGGGAAGGCCCTTTCCTGTTTCAGCATAACAATGACCCCGTGCACAAAGCGAGGTCCACACAGAAATGGTTTGTCGAGATCGGTGTGGAAGAACTTGACTGGCCTGCCCTGACCTCAACCCCATCGAACACCTTTGGGATAAATTGGAACAACGACAGCGAGCCAGGCCTAATCGCCAAAAATCAGTGTTCAACCTCACTAATGCTCTTGTGGCTGAATGGAGCAAGTCCCCGCAGCAATGTTCCAAGATCTAGTGGAAAGCCTTCCCAGAAGAGTGGAGGGTGTTATAGCAGCAAAGGGGGGAACCAACTCCATATTAATGCCCATGATTTGGAATGAGACGTTCAAAGACCAGGTGTCCAAATACTTTTGGTCATGTTGTGTATACAAAGCACAGGATATCAAGTTTTTGGCTGCAATGGGCCTTTAAAAGAATTAAGAGAATGATTTATTTTGGGACGTTGAATGAGTAGAGACCTGCAGGGTTTGGTCAGGGTCTGAAGTCATGGGGATGCAGGGGACGGTGGAGGGCCATGTGGTTACACAGCGTTCTAGTTTACTTTTGATTAAATACTCTCTGAGGATCTCAATATTTCCTCCCTCCTCTTTTTCACTCTGTTTTTGTCTCTCTCATTCCTTTCCCCTGTCTGATTCTCTTGATATCTTTTCCCCTTTCTCTCTCCCATCTGTCCCTCTTTTTCCTTTCTCTCTATCCTCTGTTCTTTTTTCTTCTCCGTTTCTCTCTCGCCTCTTTGTTTCTGTGTCCTATCTCCGGTTCCCTTTCTCCACCCCCCTTCTCCCTTTCTCTTTCCCTATTCTCTCTCTCTCCTTCCTCTCTACCTTCCCTTGCTCTCTCCATCTCCATCCCCCCTCTTGTGCTGATCGAGGCAGGGGCTGATGGTGAGGCTGAGACTGAGACAGAGATGTTGCGGCCCAGGGAGCGATGTTACAAAACACTGCAGCACATTTTCATTCATGCATCCATCCCTCTTCCATCAGCACGCCCCAACATATTACACACACACACACACACACACACACAACACACACACCACACACAACACCCACACACACACACACACAACACACACACAACACACACACACACACACACACACACACACACACACACACACACACACACACACACACACACACACACACACACACACACACTTACCTCCTTCAGATGTCACACCCAGCCGAGCTAAACAAGAAATGGTTGTTTTCCACCACTCAGTATGTACCCCTCAGACATACTCTGTTATGCATTGTTCAAATGTTACCCTGCATGTTGCTACCCCTATCCAATGCTTTGATTAAATTCTTTGGAGTATGTTTGAACCAGCCCATATGCACAGATAATCTTTATCTAGACAGTAATCTAGCACTTCTATGTACAGGAACAGTAATTCATCAGAGTAAAGGTGGTTTTGAAATATGATTCACCTATCTTCCAAAACAAACAGATAAATAAAAACTAAGGTATTGCAGTGTCATGACGACTCAAGGAAAAATAGGAAAAAACGTGGCTTTTTCAGTGCCAACCTATCAGAGAGGTCAATGTTGTCTGCTGAGGAAAATAAAGTCAAACTAATATTGTACTGATGCTAGAAAGAAATGTTCCTCATATGCCTTTTGCACAGTGATGTTATCCTGAAAAGCCCCTCTCGTGTGGTAGTAAATATTAATATTCCTTCCCTTTTAATCTCAAAGTCCGCCGATTTAGTAAATATGTCACAGAGGGTATTCAGTTCATCTAAGAAATAGAGGGAAAACAAGTGGAGAAAAGAGCAGGTCACATAAAATACACAGCCCTAGGGGAGCATGGTGATCAATGACCCAGAACCAGCTTCAATCAAACGTCCAATGTCATGGTAGAAACTAACTAGAAATGACCAGTCACCAGTCCAGTTTACCCTGGGCAACCCATGATCCAAATTCACTTTTATTCAATTTTATTTGTTTCCTATTGGAAATATTTTGATGATTTTGAGCGTGTGCTATGATGGATCTTTACTATCATTCAGTCAATTACAAGAAACATTTGTATTATCCAAGGCCGACTTCTTTAAGTTTGTACAACTCTGAAATGTTATTTAATCACTTCAACAGAGTCTGGATGAACCTAAGGCATCTAAAAAATACTGAAAGAAGCTGCTGTGCCAAATAAGTTGATTGCTGAGTTCCAGTACATCAAGGGTTGATTGAAAGTTCCTGATGGTTCAGAACCTAAGGAACTAATGGGAAACAGATATAAGGAAGAAAGTGAGGAGAGCCATTGGTCACAGATATGTGAAAATGCTCATACCTGCTCCTACAACCTAAGACATAAACTACTGCAATTTAAGAAAGTTACTACACCCCTGCCAGAATGCATCTAATGCACCCAAAAATGTCACTTCTCTGTTGTAGATGCAAAAATCACAAAGGAACACTATTACATATGATGTGGTCCTGTGACAAACTGACACCATTCTGGGAAAATGTACAGTGCATTCGGAAATTACTCAGACCCTTTGACTTTTTCCACATTTTGTTACGTTACAGCTCAGGTGCATCCTGTTTCCATTGATCATCCTTGAGATGTTTCTACAACATGATTAAAGTCCACCTGTGGTAAATTCAATTGATTGGACATGATTTGGAAAGGCACACAACTGTCTATATAAGGTCCTACAGTTGACAATGCATGTCAGAGCAAAAACCAAGACATGAGGTCGCAGTAATTGTTCGTAGAGCTCCGAGACAGGATTGTGTCGAGGCACAAATCTGTGGAAGCGTACCAAAAAATGTCTGCAGCATTGAAGGTCCCCAAGAACACAGTGGCCTCCATCATTCTGAAATGGAAGAAGTTTGGAACCACCAAGACTCTTCCTAGAGCTGGCTGCCCGGCCAAACTGAGCAATCGAGGGAGAAGGGCCTTGGTAAGGGAGGTGACCAAGAACCCGATGGTCACTCTGACAGAAATCCAGAGTTCCTCTGTGGAGATGGGAGAACCTTCCAGAAGAACAACCATCTCTGCAGCACTCCAACAATCAGGCCTTTATGGTAGAGAAGTCAGACGGAAGCCACTCCTGAGTAAAAGACACAAGAAAGCCCGCTTGGAGTTTGCCCAAAGGCACCTAAAGGACTCTCAAACCACAAGATTTTCTGGTCTGATGAAACCAAGATTGAACTCTTTGGCCTGAATGCCAAGCGTCACGTCTGGAGGAAACCAGGCACCATCTCTACAGTGAATCAAGGTGGTGGTAGCGACGTGCTGTGGGGATGTTTTTCAACAGCAGGGACTGGAAGTCTATTCAGTATCAAGGGAAAGATTAATGGAGCAAAGTACAGAGAGATCCTTGATGAAAACCTGCTCCACAGCGCTCAGGACCTCAGACTGGAGCAAAGGTTCACCTTCCAACAGGACAACAACCCTAAGCACACAGCCAAGACAACGCAGGAGTGGCTTCGGGACAAGTCTCTGAATGTACTTGAGTGGCCCAGTAAGAGCCCGGACTTGAACCCGGTCAAACATCTCTGGAGAGACATGAAAATAGCTGTGCAGCGATGCTCCCATTCCAACCTGACAGTGCTTGAGATGATCTGCAGAGAAGAATGGGAGAAACTCCCCAAATACATGTGTGCCAAGCTTGTAGCGTCATACCCAAGAAGACTCGAGGGTGTAATCGCTGCCAAAGGGGCTTCAACAATGTACTGAGTAAAGGGTCTGAATACTTCTGTAAATGTGATATTTCAGTGGTATATTTTTAATACATTTGCAAAAATGTCTAAAAACCTGTTTTTGTTTTGTCATCATGGGGTATTGTGTGTAGATTGATGCGGAAAAAAACAATGTAATTCATTTTAGATTAAGGCTGTAAAGTAACGTAACCTAAAGCACTATATGTGCTGTCATTTCATTGCGTCTAGGAGTTTATATTCATCCATCGCCACAATTATGTCTGTTAGGAAATGTAAATATTGGTGATCAATGTCAGAGAAAGTTTTGTAATCTAAACTCATCAAAGAAAGAAACGACCTCACTGTCAACTGCGTTTATTTGTGTAAATATTTGTATGAACATAACAAGATTCAACAACTGAAACATAAACTGAACAAGTTCCACAGACATGTGACTAACAGAAATTGAATAATGTGTCCCTGAACAAAGGAGTCAAAATCAAAAGTAACAGTCAGTATCTGGTGTGGCCACCAGCTGCATTAAGCACTGCAGTGCCTCTCCTCCTCATGGACTGCACCAGATTTGCCAGTTCTTGCTGTGAGATGTTACCCCACACATTCCACAATGGCCCTAGCCCTAGCCCTCACCCTCCGATCCAACAGGTCCCAGACGTGCTCAATGGGATTGAGATCCGGGCTCTTCGCTGGCCATGGCAGAACACTGACATTCCTGTCTTACAGGAAATCACGCACAGAACGAGCAGTATGGCTGGCGGCATTGTCATGCTGGAGGGTCATGTCAGGATGAGCCTGCAGGAAGGGTACCACATGAGGGGGGAGGATGTCTTCCCTGTAACACACAGCGTTGAGATTGCCCGCCCCAGTCCATGACAGATCCTCCACCTCCAAATTGATTCCGCTCCAGAGTACAGACCTCTGTGTAACGCTCATTCCTTCAACAATAAACGCAAATCCAACCATCACCCCTGGTGAGACAAAACCACGGCTCGTCAGAGAGGAGCACTTTTTGCCAGTCCTGTCTGGTCCAGCGACGGTGGGTTTGTGCCCATGGGCGATGTTGTTGCCGGTGATGTCTGGTGAGGACCTGGTTACAACAGGCCTACAAGCCCTCATTCCAGCCTCTCTCAGCCTTTTGCGTCAGTCTGAGATAGTCTGAGCACTGATGGAGGGATTTTGCGTTCCTGGTGTAACTCAGGCTGTTGTTGTTGCCATCCTGTACCTGTCCCGCAGGTCTGATGTTCGGATGTACCAATCCTGTGCAGGTGTTGTTACACGTGGTCTGCCACTGCGAGGACGATCAGCTGTCTGCCCTGTATCCCTGTAGCGCTGTCTTAGGCATCTCACAGTACAGACATTGCAATTTATTGCCCTGGCCACATCTGCAGTCCTCATGCCTCCTTGCAGCATGTCAAAGGCACATTCACGCAGATGAGCAGGGACCCTGGGCATCTTTCTTTTGGTGTTTTTCAGAGTCAGTAGAAAGGCCTCTTTAGTGTCCTAAGTTTTCATAACTGTGACCTTAATCTGTAAGCTGTTAGTGTCTAAACGACCATTCCACGGGTGCATGTTCATTAATTGTTCATGGTTCATTGAACAAGCATGGGAAACAGTGTTTAAACCCTTTACAATGAAGATCTGTGAAGTTATTTGGATTTTTACGAATTATCTTTGAAAGACAGGGTCCTAAAAAATTGACGTTTTTTTGTTGTTGCTGAGTTTAGGTCTATTTGCTGCAAACACATGTATAGCCATCAATTGGAATGTCTTGTACTCACCCTCTATAACAAACTTGAGGACAGAACTATCTCATTACATCCCTTTAGATATTGTATATTATAAAGTTAAACAATAAACTGACAGAATTTGGAGGATATACACCGAGTGTACAAAACATTTGGAACACCTTCCTAATATTGAGATGCACACACTTTTGCCCTCAGAACCGCCTCAATTCGTCAGGGCATGGACTCTACAAGGTGTTGATGGCGTTCCACAGGGATGCTGGCCCATGTTAACTCCAATGCTTCCCACAGTTATTTTGAGTTGGCTGGTAGTGGATCTCTCCTTCGAATAGCTCACTCCATCTCATCCCACAGTTGCTCAATTGGATTGAGATCTGGTGACTGGGCAGGCCACTGCAGTAAGCTGAATTCACTGTAATGTTTGTGTAACCATTCCTTGATAATCCTAGCCTTACATCTGTTTGCAGATGTATACACTGCTGCCATGAAGGGATTCACCTGATTGGCAGTGATGTTCAGATATCCTGTGGCATTCAAACTTTTATCAAGTGGCCCAATGTGTGCCATGAAAACACACCCTCCACCATCACCACCAGCCTGCAATGCTGACACGTGGCATGATGGGTGCATGTATTCATGTGGTTTTCTCCATACCCAGCCTGGTCTCATAGACTAACATACTAAATACATAGAAGTAACATACTAAATATAAATCTGGGACACTGAAATTACTATAGAGTCCGTACAGTGGAGATGTCATACTACCCATAAAAACTAGCAGTCAAACAGGGAAATGGTTCCAATAGTTTTTCTACCATGGAAATGGTAATTTTAGAAACACCTAAAATAAGGGCTGTGTTGCCTGTCATGATGTTTTGATAACCATGTAAATCTCTCTCGGGAAAGGTGACTTTTATTCGGCTCTATTTACTCTCAGATTCGAAAATGCTAATTAGCATAAAAGTAAACATTGTGCAAGACTACAAATCCCTGCAAGCTCCTGCACATCATCTCTAGCTGACACCTTTGCTAACAGGTATTGTGTCAATTTAAAACTTGCACAACACAGTTCACAGAATTGTCCATGTAAAGAAATTTACCAATTTATTCATTACAAAATGAATCCAGAGATTCTTACCTTTTCCTCGATTCGGCAGTCTCGTCCAGATCATCATGGCATTTATAGTTCTTTATGATAGCCACATTAGCAGCTAATGTTTTGGTGGTAAATACAGGCGAATATTATCAAAATGTCACGCCAGGGTAAGCCTACACTAAACACAGCCCTTATTTTAATAACTTCTTATGGCTGCAATCCCGTTAACGGGATGATATGACAACAGCCAGGGAAAGTGCAGGGCGCCAAATTCAAACAACAGAAATCTCATAATTAAAATTCCTCAAACATACATGTATCTTATACCATTTTAAAGGTAATCTTGTTGTTAATCCCACCAAAGTATCCAATTTCAAATAGGCTTTACAGCAAAAGCACCACAAACAATTATGTTGGTCACCGCAAAATCACAGAAAAACACAGCCATTTTTCCAGCCAAAGACAGGAGTCACAAAAAGCAGAAATAGAGATAAAATGAATCACTAACCTTTGATGATCTTCATCAGATGACACTCATAGGACTTCATGTTACACAATACATATATGTTTTGTTCGATAAAGTTCATATTTATATCCAAAAACCTCAGTTTACATTGGCGCCATGTTCAGAAATGCCTCCAAAATATCCTGAGAAATTGCAGAGAGCCACGTCAAATAACATAAATACTCACCATAAACTTTGATGAAAGATACATGTTTTACATAGAATTAAAGATACACTTGTTCTTAATGCAACCGCTGTGTCAGATTTRAAAAAGCTTTACGGCAAAAGCACAATATTCAATAATCTGAGAACAGCGTTCAGCCACAAAAGGAAGCCATACAGTTACCCGCCAAATTGTGCAGTCAACAAAACTCATAAATAGTATTATAAATCTTCACTTACCTTTGCTGATCTTCATCGGAATGCACTCCCAGGACTCCCACTTCCACAAGAAATGTTTGTTTTGTTTGGTAATGTCCATCATTTATGTCCAAATAGCTATTTTTGTTAGCGTGTTTGGTAAACAAATCCAAAGTCAGGAAGCACGTTCACTAAAAGCAGACGAAATGTCAAAAAGTTCCATAACAGTCAGTAGAAACATGTCAAAAGATGTATTGAATCAATCTTTAGAATGTTTTTAACATAAATCTTCAACAACGTTTCAACCGGAGAATTCAATTGCCTTCAGAACATATACGAATTGTATTTTATAACATATCTGTCACGGATCCCTCCGGAACTGTCATTACGCACACCTGGTCCCTAAACCCATTTGATTAGTAATTGTATAAGTGTGCCCTTTGTTCACCATTGTCCTGTCGATTATTGTTACAATGTCCGCTGGTCGTGTGAGTACCTGTGCTGTGTTGTTTTGGCTTTCGTGCCGTGTGTATTACGCAGATGATTACGGGTCTCGTCCCGTGTGGTATCATTGTGCGCTTGTGTTATTTATTTGAGGTACTCCTCGCTCCTTTTGTTTGGGTCTCAACCCTGTGTTTTGTATATGTGTTTGCTTGGTCTTCGTCGCCGTGCCTTTACACGGCACGCTGTAATTTGGGATATAAAAACCCATATTACGCATTGCTGCATCTGTCTCCCAACCATTTATGCCGACGTGACAATATCATACGAAATGGATGATGAACATCCATAAATGAATAAATACCATATGAAACGTAACATATGAAACTAAATGGAGTGTCCGAATTTAAGAACAGAATAATACAAAATGCTCTGAGACCAGGTTGCCATACCCTAGTCGTCCCATCAGCATGAAACAGCAGGAACTAGGATTCATCAGACCAGGATTTTTCCCCTCAATGTCTAGTGTTTTTGTTCCTTAGCCCACTGCAGACGCAGGTTCTTTTTTTTTTTGCTTAAAGAAGTGGAACTCTGTAAGGTCATCATCTGCCATACTCCATTCGTGTAAAGGTACGACGAATTGCACATTCTTTTATGGGTCTTTGGGCACCTATGTTGTACTGGACTGTCAGTTGACTAACTGTAGCCTGTCTGTTGCTCTGCACAATTCGTGTTAGCCTCCTTTGTCCTATTTCATCAATGACTCGTTTTCGACCACTGGCCGGTTGTTGGCTGGATGTCCTTTGGGTTGTGGTCCATTCTAAATACACACGGGACACTGTTGAGCGGGAAAAACCCAGCAGCATTACAGTTTTTGACACACTCAAACCAGTGCGCCTGGCACCTACTACCATATCCGTTCAAAGGCACTTAAATATTTTGTCTTGCCCATTCACCCTCTGAATGGCACACATACACAGTCCATGTCTGAGTTGTCTCGAGGCTTATAAAATCTTTCTTTAACCTGTCTCCACCCCTTCATCTACACTGATTGAAGTGCATTTAACAGGTTACATCAATAAGGGATCACAGCTTTCACCTGGTTTCACTTGGTCAGTGTCATGGAATGACACTCATTGTATGCTGATCACCTTGGAGAATGTAGTGGGCTTTTATTTATTTCTGTGTTGTTTGTGAAATAGAAAAACAAAACAAACAAAAACAAAAAAGTATGGAAACCTGAAATCCTCATCCTCTGTGGCGACAAGTAGCCTAGTGGTTAGAGCATTGGGCTAGTACCCAGAGCGTTGCTGGATCAAATCCCTGAGCTGACAAGGTAAACATCTTAATTCTGCCCCTGAGCAAGGCAGCTAACCCACTGTTCCCCGGGCGCTGAAGACATGGATGTTGATTATGGCAGGCCCTCGCACCTCTCTGATTCTCTGAGGGTTTGGGTTAAATGCAGAAGACACATTTCAGTTGAATGCATTCAGTTGAACAACTGACTAGGTACTCCCCTTTCTAATTTCAACCTAATTGTATTGTCACATGCTTCATAAACATCAGGTGTGGACTAACAGTGAAATACTTACTTACTGGCCCTTCCCAAAAATGCAGAGAGAAAGAAATAATAGAAAAGTAAAACACGTAGTAATAAATACACAATGAGTAACGATAACTTATATATACATGGGGTACCAGTACCCAGTCAATGTGCAGGGTTACGATGTAATTGAGGTAGATATGTACAAATAAAGTGACTAGGCAACAGGATAGATAATAAATGCAGGGTTGTAATGTTTTGACGTATGTTTCTAAAAATGAGAATCAAATAACCTTGATGGTCCATCTGAGATTTGCATGCCAACATGTACTGTACATACACCATGTACGCACACACGCATGCGCGCACAAACACACACACACACACACACACACACACCCACACACACACACACCACAACACACACACACACACACACAACACACACACACACACACACACACAACACACACACACCACACACACACACACACCACACACAACACACACACACACACACACACACACCACCACTATGATCAGTTTTTATTTTTGTCTGGTCAACTGTCAACCTGTCTATGAATTATCACAACCATCAGACAGAGGCAGGTTGCTAAAATGTGAACGGTATGCACTCTGGTCCAGACAGGGTCTACACAGGATAGACAAAGGGTGAGTGTCTCATGTTGCTTTGTTCTAGTATTTGCCAAGCACACAGTATTACATAATTTTGTATGTAACGATCACTATTTGTAGTGGGTCGACCCTTATCCATCCACTTACTCCCACTCTCCTTCCATCTCTCCATCCCATCCCCCTATACACACAGTTACAAAATAGTCCGACTCCTGACCTCCTTCACTTCCCTACAAACACAAATCCATCTCTCCCTCCCATGCCCAAACAGTCCTGCTCCTCATCAGTGAGTTACAGTAGCACACTAGCTTTCCAAAGGCTAGCGGAGAGGGGGGGTCCTCTACAGGGCTATTTCCAGTCCCGAGGAGTTTTGCATTATCCCGTAGCCTGCATACACAACTCAGAGGTAGGCTGGGTTGTGTATGCAGCCCAGATCCCAGCCCAGGTCCCTAGCCAGGCATGTGGCGGGATAGTAATAGTATGGTATGGAGGGTATGAAGCCAGGAACCTGGTGCTATTCCAGGCCTCTCATTAGGTCATTAGATGTCATTAGCATCATAAGGCTTAATGGAGGGTTAATGGGGATCAGCCTCAGTAGTGTACAGTGTAGTGTGTGTAGCTCTGGGGAGAGAGAAGGCGGGAAGTGTGTTGACTCTTATCCAGAGCGACTTACAGTAGAGTGCATACATTTTATTACATTTTACATACTGAGACAAGGAACTCCTACCGGCCAAACCTCCTAACCCGGACGACGCTATGCCATTGGTGCGTCGCCCCACGGACTCCCGGTTGCGGCCGGCTGCGACAGAGCCTGGGCGTGAACCCAGAGTGAACCCAGAGACTCTGGTGGCGCAGCTAGCACTGGCGATGCAGTGCCCTAGACCCACTGCGCCACCCGGGAGACACTCTTTGACGAACATATCGAGACTGTTTCAAGGACGCTTTTTCCATCTACGTAACATTGCAAAAATCTGAAACTTTCTGTCCAAAGATTATGCAGAAAAATGAATCCATGCTTTTGCACTTCTCAGGTTAGACTACTGCAATGCCTCTACTTTCCGGCTACCTGGATAAAGCACTATATAAACTTCAGTTAGTGCTAAACACAGCTGCTAGAATCTTGACTAGAACCAAAATAATTTTGATCAGTGCTAGCCTCTCTACACTGGCTTCCTGTTACAGGCAAGTGCTGATTTCAAGGTTTTACTGCTAACCAACAAAGCATTACATGGGCTTGCTCCTAACTATCTTTCCGATTTGGTCCTGCCATACATACCTACACGTACGCTACGGTCACAAGACGCAGGCCTCCTTACTGTCCTAGAATTTCTAAGCAAACAGCTGGAGGCAGGGCTTTCTCCTATAGAGCTAGATTTTTATGGAATGGTCTGCTTATCCATGTGAAAGACGCAGACTTGGTCTCAACCTTCAAGTCTTTATTGAAGACTCACTCTTCAGTAGGTCCTTCAATTGAGTGTAGTCTGGCCCAGGAGTGTGAAGGTGAATGGAAAGGCACTGGAGCAACGAACCGCCTTGCTGTCTCTGGCTGGCCGGTTCCCCTCTCTCCAGTGGGAACCCTATTACTGGGGATGAGTCACTGGCTTACTGGTGCTCTTCCATGCAATCCCTAGGATGGGTGAGTCACTTGAGTGGGTCTTCCTGTCCGGGTTGGCGCCCCCCCTTGGGTTGTGCCGTGGGGGAGATCTTTGTGAGCTATACTCTGCCTTGTCTCGGGATGGTAAGTTGGTGGTTGAAGATATCCCTCTAGTGGTGTGGGGGCTGTGCTTTGGCAAAGTGGGTGGGGTTATATCCTGCCTGTTTGGCCCTGTCCGGGTGTATCGTCGACAGGGCCACAGTGTCTCCCGACCCCTCCTGTCTCAGCCTCCAGTATTTATGCTGCAATAGTTTATGTGTCCGGGGGCTAGGGTCAGTCGTTTATATCTGGAGTATTTCTCCTGTCTATCCGGTGTCCTGTGTGAATTTAAGTATGCTCTCTCTAATTCTCCTCTCTTTTTCTCTCTTTCTTTCTCTCTCTCAGAGGACCTGAGCCCTAGGACCATGCCACAGGACTACCTGGCCTGATGACTCCTTGCTGTCCCAAGTCCACCTGGTCGTGCTGCTGCTCCAGTTTCAACTGTTCTGCCTGCGGCTATGGAACCCTGACAATTCACCGGACGTGCTACCTGTCCAGACCGCTGTTTTCAACTCTCTAGAGACAGCAGGAGTGGTAGAGATACTCTGAATGATCGCTATGAAAAGCCAACTGACATTTACTCCTGAGGTGCTGACCTGTTGCACCCTCTACAAATTATTATTTGACTCTGCTGGTCATCTATGAACATTTGAACATCTTGGCCATGTTCTGTTTATCTCCACCTGCGCAAGCCAGAAGAGGACTGGCCACCCCTCATAGCCTGGTTTCCTCTCTAGGTTTCTTCCTAGGTTTTGGCCTTTCTAGGGAGTTTTTCCTAGCCACCGTGCTTCTACACCTGCATTGCTTGCTGTTTGAGGTTTTAGGCTGGGTTTTGTATAGCACTTTGTGACATCAGCTGATAGTAAAAAGGGCTTACAAATACATGTGATTGATTGAATTGATAAACATTAACTACACAGTCATTGGGACAGGCTGACAGATGACCATCACTGCAGTGTCAGTATCATCTATCTCGCCACATGTCATCCCCATAGGGATAAAGGTTGAGGGCAGATCAKCTCTATGCGGCACTATATGCCTGACTGTCAATGTGAAATTACTGTGGGTAAAAATGTATAAAAAATTATACAAGTACGTAATCAAAACATTACAAATGACGACAAATCACGTCAACAGTCATTTCCAGATATGGTTGCCATGACTTGTTGCTATTGGGGAAATTAAGGCAGTCAAGATAGGAATTCAGAGTGCAGCGTAATTTGACACGATTGCCTACACATTATTGTGTGTGTTAGTTGAAGTGCCTGTCAGAGCTGTTGTATACTTGACATGGGTCGGCATTTTGTTTTCTAGAGGGGTAGGAGGAAGGTAAAACTGATCAGATATACACACTACCATTCAAAAGTTTGGGGTCACTTAGAAATCCATTTTTTTTCAAGATCCTTTTAACCATGTACAAATCTCCCACTTTACCACCAACAAAGCACCCTCAGACCATCACATTGCCTCAACCATGCTTGACAGATGGCGTCAAGCACTCCTCCAGCATCTTTACATTTTTTCTGCGTCTCACGAATGTTTTTCTTTGTGATCCTAACACCGCTAACTTAGATATGTCTGTCCATAACACTTCTTTCCAATCTTCCTCTGTCCAGTGTCTGTATTCCTTTGCCCATCTCAATCTTTTATTTTTATTGGCCAGTCTGAAATATGGCCTTTTCTTTGCAACTCTGCCTAGAAGGCCAGCATCCCGGAGTCGACTCTTCACTGTTGACGTTGAGACTGGTGTTTTGCGAGTAAAATAACATCAAATTGATCAGAAATATAGTGTAGACATTGTTCATGTTGTAAATGACTATTGTAGCTGGAAACGGCTGATTTTTAATGAAATATCTACGTAGGCGTACAGAGGCCCATTATCAGCAACTATCACTCCTGTGTTCCAATGGCACGTTGTGTTAGCTAATCCAAGTTTATCATTTTAAAAGACTAAATTGATCATTAGAAAAACCCTTTGCAATTATGTTAGCACAGCTGAAAACTTTTGTGCTGATTAAAGAAGCAATTAAACTGGCCTTCTTTAGACTAGTTGGGTATCTGGAGCATCAGCACTTGTGGGTTCGATTACAAACTCAAAATGGCCAGAAACAAATAACTTTCTTCTGAAACTCATCAGTCTATTCTTGTTCTGAGAAATGAAGGTTATTCCATGCGAGAAATTGCCAACAAACTGAAGATCTCGTACAATGTTGTATACTACTCCCTTCACAGAACAGCGCAAACTGGCTCTAACCAGAATAGAAAGAGGGGGGCCCCGGTACACAACTGAGCAAGAAGACAAGTACATTAGAGTGTCTAGTTTGAGAAACAGACGCCTCACAAGTCCTCAACTGGCAACTTCATTAAATAGTACTCGCAAAACACCAGTCTCAACGTCAACAGTGAAGAGTCGACTCCGGGATGCTGGCCTTCTAGGCAGAGTTGCAAAGAAAAGGCCATATTTCAGACTGGCCAATAAAAATTAAAGATTAAGATGGGCAAAGGAATACAGACACTGGACAGAGGAAGATTGGAAAGAAGTGTTATGGACAGACATATCTAAGTTAGCGGTGTTCGGATCACAAAGAAAAACATTTGTGAGACGCAGAAAAAATGTAAAGATTCTGGAGGAGTGCTTAACGCCATCTGTCAAGCATGGTTGAGGCAATGTGATGGTCTGAGGGTGCTTTGTTGGTGGTAAAGTGGGAGATTTGTACATGGTTAAAAGGATCTTGAAGAAGGAAGGCTATCACTCAATTTTGCAACGCCATGCCATACCCTGTGGACGCCGCTAAATTGGAGCCAATTTCCTCCTACAACAGGACAATGACCCAAAGCACAGCTCCAAACTATGCATTAACTATTTAGGGAAGAAGTAGTCTGCTGGTATTCTGTCTATAATTGAGTCGCTAGCACAGTCACCGGATCTCAACCCTATTGAGCTGTTGTGGGTTAGCTTGACCGTATGATACGTAAGAAGTGCCCATCAAGCCAATCCAACTTGTGGGAGGTGCTTCAGGAAGCATGGGCTGAAATCTCTTCAGATTATCTCAACAAATTAACTAGAATGCCAAAGGTCTGCAAGGCTGTAATTGCTGCAATTGGAGGATTCTTTGACAAAAGCAAAGTTTGAAGGACACAATTATTATTTCAATTAAAAATCATTATTTATAACCTGATCAACATCTTGACTATATTTCCTATTCATTTTGCAACTCATTTCATGTATGTTTTCATGGAATGGTAGTGTATATAAAAAAAATGGTGCCTAATAGGAAGGATACATTTTAAAAAGGATAAACTGATCCAAGATCTGTGCCTACATGACAACGCCAACATGGCCAGGGATCTACTGTAATGAGAAGAGCGCCCTTTTATTGTAATCCATCCAAACACAAGAATATGTTAAATCGCCGTCTAGAACAATACAACCAATGATGTGTCAGAAAGTTATGAAACCCCTCCAAAAGCTTGTCAAAACATTGGCCAGATGGTTTCCCCCAGGAAATAAAGTTACGAAACATTCCAGGATAATGATTCCACTTAATGCTTCCTATAAAGTATCCTTAAGAAGGGGGTCACGAATACAAGAGTTTAAGAATAGAGGAGGGTGGGGGGAATACCCATGATAAAAGTGCTTTCATTTTCCCTATAAATGCTATCACTAGAGCCTTGTGGACCCTGAAATAAACAGGAAATCCAATGCCTGGCCATTTAAGCAATAAGGCCTTGACAGATGAAAGATGCTGTTAAGACCCCCTGTATTTAACATTTTACTCAGAGAAACAAGACAGAGTAATGATTGCTAACAGGAAATCATACTACCACTGAATTAGACCATGCATAATGTAGTACACACACATACACAGAAAGCTCATGCTTTTCAACTCTACTTTCCCTGAGTTTATTCCTCGCTTGGCTGCCCAGTCTACATTTCTTCCATTAGGGTTCCAGTCACAGGGCCTGCAGATCACTCTACTACCCTGGGACTCCTCTCATGTTTTTCCCGCTAGCTTGAATTGAATTTGAGTATTGTTGTGCGTCATCCTCTGCCGGCTGGACCGAACCAAGGAGGGTCTGGGTAGGCTAAAATAAAGCCATTGGCCCTCTCTCTTACCAATTTACCATTTCCCTCTCTCTCTCTTCCATCTCTGAGCTATTTCCACTGCACTCATGATCTATTTTCATCCTATTTCTTCTCTTGCCCTCTTCTAATCTCCCTTCTCTATATTCCCCTTTTCCTCTTCCCTTTTTCTTCATCCTTTAGTCCTTCCTTTCTTTCTCCTCCATGTCATATCTTTCACTTCTCTCTTCCTCTTCCTTATCCTATCCTTTGTTGATCTTTTCTCTTCCCAGGTGAATATATCCATCCTTGGCTTCTGAAACAATTGCACACTTCAGTGAACTCATTTAACAACAGAGTTTTAAACTGCCCTATCGGCAGCAGGGAATCAAGGTGTAATATGTTTTGTAAGGTATTCCATAATTGTGGTGCATTAAAACTAAAGGTGGATTTACCAAACTTTGTGGAGACAAGCGGGTCTTTGAGTTAACCAACCCTGCAAACGAGTTTGGTCTCTTGTATTTTTATATTTCAACAGAGAAGTGAGGTATGTTGGAAGCTTGTGGAGCAGAGCTTTGTAAAAAAAGGAGTAATGAAGTGATCGACGGGCCTTTTATGAGGTCCAGCCGACCTTCTGATACAGGATGCAGTAATGAGTATTAAAACTGTCACCTGTAATAAAGGGAAGGGCGCTATGATAGACTGCATCCAAAGGTTTAAGTGTAGTGGATGTGGCATTCTGGTAAATAGTGTCACCATAGTCATGTGAGAGGGGGGCAGGATATTACCTAGCCTGGTCCCAGATCTGTTTGTGCTGTCTTGCCAATGCCTATGGCGTTACAATGACCATAGTAGTTGGCAGGACAAAACAAACAGACCTGCGACCATAGGTCAACACCAGGCCAACGCAAGGAGAGAATCCACAACTAAGCCTGTAACTATTAAAAAGTTCTGAAAATGCCTATTTTTGGACAACGTAGTATTTTGGTCTTTTCTGAGAATGATGACTCTGAGAATAATGACTCACATATTCAATCGATTTAAAAGCTGTTATTTGCCAAGAAATTGTCAAAGCTAGTAAAAAGTGCAGAGATAAAGTTACTATCCAAGTAGTGACACATTCCAGACAAATCCTGGAGGCCAGGATGGAATTTTATTGACGTCATATTTTGAGTTTTTCACTAGTTTTTTATTTTTATTTTTTATAAATGGCCAAAGCTAAATCCTAACAAAACCACCATTCATATGCTCTTGGAGAAGAAAATATATTTCTTTGCAGATTAATTTTCCATCTCTAACAACAGGCCATAATGGTTCAGGCCCTGTGCTGTCAGAATGTAAAATGTTGGATTTGACTTGTTAAAATGACCTATTTTACACATTGGCTTAAATAACAGAAATATGAACCTTGGTACATGAAATATGAACATTCTATCAGATTCTAGATTAACTTAAAATGTAAAAGTGGGTTATTTTTAACCCAGTCTTTTTTGAGTGAAGTGGTGCCACAATGAAATACTTCAGAGAAAAATAAACAAACCCAAAAATGTTAGCTTTCAGTTTATATATGCCGTCCAGCCCTTGATGTGTGAATGGAAAATATGTTGTTATTTTTTCTCTCTGCTTGGTGGGTGGAAATGAGCGTTTTTGGTGTGTTTTCACTTTAACAGCATAACTAATCATATGCAGACAGAGCTATATATAGTCTAGCCTGAGGGGGGAGAATAAGTGGATTTATTCATTGGCTCTTGGTCCAATCTAGCGTCTGGACAACAGAGAAAAGACATTATTATTGGGCTCTTTCCACTGCTTTTATTTTTGTGCCAGACATGAGAAAATATACAAATGGCACATTGCAATAATGAGACTCCACAGACAGATTAACACACCTAGAACATACAGTTCCATTTCAAAGAAGTTTACAGTATATATAAAAAATATATTTTTTTAAAACAACATAAAACTTACAATTGAAAAAATGTATAAATACAACAAATAAAAATAAAAAGTTATACAGCCACAACAAAACACACACGCGGGTCCAGGTGCACACACACACACGCACAAAACACTTGTTTGAGTTGTTAGCAGGGGGTATAGCCTAAGACTAGAGCTACATTTGGTCAATTATTAAGTGCTTCAAATTACCAAAACATTACATTCTTAGACCCAGAGCGGCCGTAGCCTCGAGGTTAGAGTGTTGGGCCAGTAACCGAAAGGTTGCTGGTTTCAGTACTGTAACTGACAAGGTGAGGGAAAAAAATCTGTCACTGTTCCCTTAAGCAAGGCACTTAAACCTAATTATTCCAAGGGCGCTGTACAATGGTGACCGTGACCCCACTCCCTGCGGGTGTCTCATGGGGAGTTGGGATATGCAAAAAAACACATTTGTGTGTAACAGGCCAAATATAAGCACCCCCCAAATTATTATTACTACCTGACTTCAGTAATTCAGTGACTCAAAATGTTTGTCTGTGTGTGATTAAATGGATGATAACAAATTGTGATAGAAAGATCAAGTTCCTTTTTGAAGAACACATCAGTTTAGCATGAGTGCTCACAAGAAGATCACGCAAAAGCTTGGGGTTAATCTTCAACCACAATTAAATATGGTCAGCATTAAGTGGTTTGCTCAGTGAACTGTAAAGTTTACTGTAACTTCATTATCACTGAGGATTCAAGAGAAATGCAACGCACTCAGTATCGGTAAATATAGCATGCATGATAAGGCTACCAGTTCAAACCTGGGTCTGACGAGGCTATCAGAGATTGAGTTATTGTCTGGCTGACAGGAAAGATTTGATTGAGCTGCGCAATTCTTCTTTCTTGACAGTTACTGTGTACACCCTCATCTTCCATAAAAGCCCTGTTCCTCTCTTCCCTCGTTCTCCATCTCTAGCCAGGCAGCCCCTGAAGTATTAATAGCCCAGAAAAAACAATATGGAGATAGCTGTAGCACTTGCAATATTTATACAGCTGGTTATGTAACCAGACTGATGTAGTAGGATCACTAACCACAAGCCCAGAGAAGAGGGATGGGAGACGAGGGGGAGAGGATGGGGGTCGGGGGTCGGGATGGCTAGGTGGTGGGCCAGTGGGGCAGGTCTCCTGAGGCATCTAGCGGCTGGTCAAAAATGTGAAGTTAACAGACCCTGAGGAATGTGGACGCGGATGGAGGGGCAAGCAGGTTTCTGTCTGACCTGGAGAGTGAAAGGCTTCTTAGGGTCAGTTCCGTGGTGACAGCCAAGACAGGGGTCAGGGATGACTTCATCTTCGTTCAGGCTGGTTAGGTTACGTTGAGGGTTCATAGAGAACAGAAAGTTGCATAGCTGCATAATGCCCAGGCAGGTGTTCAGTCAAGAATGCAAAGAAAGAAAGAGGAAACGTGTTAATCAACAATATATTTGGTCGCACTTGTACTTATTTAATTAGCTTGTACCTGTGCAGTAGCACTTTATTTGCAACAAAACCAATATTACAGGGTATTGGGATAAACATTGTCAATCATAAAAAAATATCCCAATCTGCCATAGTTAAATGTCATGGGCCAGCCTGTAGAAAGACAATAAGCAAGTCGGTTCCAAATCCCAATGTCACGCCCTGACCTTAGAGATCCTTTTTATGTCTCTATTTTGGTTTGGTCAGGGTGTGAGTTGGGGTGGGTATTCTATGTTCTATTATTTGTATTTCTATGTTTTGGCCTGGTAGGGTTCTCAATCAGGGACAGCTGTCTATCGTTGTCTCTGATTGAGAACCATACTTAGGTAAACCTTTTTCCCACCTGTCTTTGTGGGAAGTTGACTTTGTTTATGGCACATAGCCTTTAGCTTCACGGTTTGTTTTGTAGTGTTTATTGTTTTTGTCGGCATTTCCAATAATAAAGGAATATGTACGCTCACCACCCTGCACCTTGGTCCTGTTCCTTCAACAGCCGTGACACCCAATATGACATGTAATGCCAACACGTTAGCTGCATTGCCCTACATGCTCTGAGCTTCATAAAAAAACATATTGCCTTTCATCCTTTGGGGAATAAGTTATTGTGTTCTGGAGTGAATTGTCAGAATTTCATTTTTAGCATTCCACCTATACTTCACAATTGCTTGAAAATGGCTCCAGTGTCAGAGGGCTTTCACTTGTTTTTGAAATGGTCAAATTGATTTTGACTTGATGTTCTACAGCCATATTAGCTCGTTATTGTCATGAAAGAATGGCTATTAGCTTTTGTTGCACAGAGCAAAACAGCACCCACCTCCATACTGTAAAGGAGGATTATACATGAACTCTTGCCAACTGGGTTCTTTTCAGAGATACATGTATGGAAGGTGGAAAGAGAGTTGGTGAGTAAACAATCTGTAAATTAAACATAAATGAAAAGCCCGACTTTGGAAGGTTGGCAGACGACCAACTGGAAGCCCGCCATCTCAATGCTAACAGTTTTTACTCCGCTATAACTTTCCCCCTTGCTAGTTCAATTAATAAAAAATGTAAAAAAGATATAAACATATTAGTCCTAAAAGTGGTCCAATTAGTCAAGTTATCTCTGTATCTCTGCTCTTCATAGAGCCCCAGTGAATCATGTTTTGACACTTCAGTGTTTACTGTATATAACTGGTTGTCTTGGAGACGGCATAGGGGTAGATGCGAGGAAACCGCAATGTTATGAGTCGGTTGTCAGCGCCCAGGGGGTGATGGGAAATCAGCCACGGTGGTCAATGTTGAGTGGGAGGTGTATGTTTAGGGTGTTTTTGGGAGAGTGCAGCTGTGGTCCAATTGTCTTTCATCACCCATAACCCCAGCCACCATCACAAGGACAAAGTAAACCACCAGGACCCACTACAGCCCCCAAATTACAGACCATTAGCTGTATTACAGTACGGCTACAATCCAGCAGGGATATTATGTGATTATCTGAAATGCCTGGGAAAGCCATACATCCTGTTATTTCATTAAGCTGACCACCATAGTCCCTGTGCCCAAGAACACTAAGGTAACCTGCCTAAATGACTACCAACTCTTAGCACTCACGTCTGTAGCTATGAAGTGCTTTGAAAGGCTAGTCATGTCAAGAGGCTTCTAAACAGCTTCTACCCCCAAGCCATAAGACTCCTGAACACCTAGTCAAATGTCTACCCAGACTACTTACATGCTTCCCTAGCAGACAGAGGAAGCCTAATGCCCACAGCAGCCAAAATGGACACAGTGAGTGGTGGAGAGAGAAGGGGAAAGTGAGGGAAAACGCATCCATCCCTCTGAGAAAGCCTTGTGTTTTTGTAAATGGATTATAAATTGCTACATGTAGCTTCACAGTGCCAGGGTTCATCCAACACCTTCTTGCTTGCCTGGTCTGAGGTAAATCACCTTGTGGTGCTTTTCCAGAAGCCTTTCTGGCCATGTGAAGGTGGCAATTTCGTAATCTTCGACTGCGGGTGTCATATTCTGATGTAATAACACATTTTCCTTACCTCAGTTCCCCCACCGATTACATTGATTGTGACTGTTTTGGATGAAGTGGCCAGGCCTGCTGGCCTAGGACTACTGTACTTTCATAATGGGCTAGCCTCATCATTACATACCAAATCATGGTGGATATTTTTCTGTCTACTTCCTTTTTATCTCAATGTTCCCCCTTAAAGGCCCAGTGCAGTCAAAGAATATGATTTTCCTGTGTTTTATATATATTTCCACACTGAGATTGAAATAATACTGTGAAATCATGAAAATTATGATAATTCCCTTTTAGTGTAAAAGCTTTTTGAAAATGTTGCCTGTTATGGTGGGATGGAGCTTTGGACTGTCTGGTGACATCACCAGCCGGTAAATTAGTTAATGGACCAATAAGAAAGAGAGTTCCAAACCTCTCTGTCAATAATAGCTAGTTTTCAGTTTTCTCCTCTCTACTCAGACCACTACCAGATACTCTTAGTTTCTTTTTGACATTCTTTTTTAAAAACAAATCACAGTAAGGTACTTAATTGTTACCCAGAAATGATTTGATATTGAGATTATATAATTTTACCTTTGAGTAATATTTTATTTTCATCTCAGTGAACCCATTTGGCCTTGTTTTCTCATGGCGTAACAGTAGCAATCTTCCCTGGAGCAAGCCATATCTTATGTCTTAACCTCCTTCCCCATGGAAAATGGTTCCGACAGGTTAATAAGCTGTCTACAAAAAAATAAGGATACCGGCCAACTCCTGCCACTTGCATGAACCGTATTGCTGGCGTGCCTGGTTTAAAGACACATATGGAAGCATATTTCTTCATCATATGTGTAATTGCATAATGGTGACTTGGGGAATTGGATGCCGTGTTATATTTTCGCATGAAGCCAAATCCACCTTCTTATGGTAGCCGACAACCTAAATATAAAAGGTTGTAAAAAGTAAAAAGTCAAGTTCATGTTTGCACATGAACTAGGGGTCACGACCCCATGTGAGCTCACCTGATATGAAAATGGGGTCACGGGAGAATTTCCAAAATCCCAAAGAAAAAAAAAATATACAAATAAAATAATATAGTACATATACACTACCGTTCAAAATGTTGGAGTCACATTGAAATGTCCTTGTTTTTGAAAGAAAAGCAAATTTTTTGTCCATTAAAAAATGATATATATTTATTTAACTAGGCAAGTCATTTAAGAATAAGTTCTTATTTATAATTACGGCCTAGGAACAGTGGATTAACTGCCTTATTCAGGGGCAGAGCGACAGATCTTTACCTTTTCAGCTCGGGGATTTGATCTAGCAACCTTTCAGTTACTGGCCCAACGCTCTAACCACTAGGCTACCTGCCGCCCCAAAATAACATCAAATTGATCAGAACTACAGTTTAGACATTGTTAATGTTGTAAATGACTATTGTAGCTGGAACCGGAGGATTTTTAATGGAATATCTACGTAGGCATACAGAGGCCCATTATCAGCAACCATCAATCCTGTGTTCCAATGGCACGTTGTGTTAGCTAATCCAATTTTATAATTTTAAAATTATAAACTTGGATTAGTTAACTCATGAGAGCCAGTTTCATCATAGTGCATGATGGTTTTTGTGACTGCACTTGAAGTTCTTGAAATTCTCCAGATTGACTGAACTTCATGTCTTAAAATAATGATGGACTGCCATTTCTCTTTGCTTATTTGAGCTGTTCTTGCCATAATATGGACTTGGTCTTTTACCAAATAGGGCTATCATATGTATACCATCCTTACCTTGTCACAACACAACTCAAATGCATTAAGAAGGAAAGCAAATTCCACAAATTAACTTTTAACAAGGCACACCTGTTAATTGAAATGCATTCCAGGTGACTACCTCATGAAGCTGGTTGAGAGAATGCCAAGATTGTGTAAAGCTGTCATCAAGGCATATGGTGGCAACTTTGAAGAATCTCAAATCTCAAATATATTTTGATTTATTTAACACTTTTCTTGGTTACTACATGATTCCATATAGTTTTGATGTCTTCACTATTATTCTGCAATGTAGAAAATAGCCTAAATAAATGAAACCCCTGGAATGAGTAGGTGTGTCCAAACTTTTGACTGGTACTGTATACATGCTAATGAAACATCTAATGTGTATGTTTCAATTGAAAAAAAAATGTGTATCATAAGTTGCTACTTTTTGCAGCCATTTTTGTCTTAACCTAACCTTAACCCTTACCCTAACTCTTATTCTAAACCTAACCCTAACCGTAACCTTAGCAAGCAGTTGCTTATCAACAGATAGTTTGTTGATAGTATGATAATCTGTAGAGCATCTACAGATGGACAATCCGGACTATCTAAATAAAGTGTGACCAACCTTTGTGATGTGTGTGAAATGGTTGAATGGATCAGATCAGTAATTGGGTGACTGTGGCCAGATAACACTTCACACGGCGCTTCATTTAGGGTAATGGCTGTATTTTTCCTTCTTAGCCTTGCTAATGTTGAAAGTTAGTTTGTCTTCGATTGAGATACAACTGCATTATCCTCTTTATTCTTATGGATTGATCATGATACAGCTTAATTACTGTGTTTCATTGTCTTACCATAAAAAATAGTTTGTAGTGAAACATTAACCCTAAGCCATACTAAACTTGACTAATGATTCTACATTTATGCAAAGGCAAGGGTATGCATAGTCAAGAGAAAATACATTATATTTTATTCATCCCCTTGTTTTATTTCTACAAATGTTTCTAAAATTAGGAATGAAATAACTTTGATGGTCCAGCTGCAGAATTGCGAGCTAACGTGTGCACACACACAAACACTTACACTGAGAGACACACCCACTGACATGTAGGGAACTAGAGCCATCATCCCCTTTTATCTTGTGTGGGTGTAAACGGAGCCAAAACCAACCTCGCTGCTGACGCCAGAGACAGGGGATTGTCGGCCAAATGTTAGCGCTAGGCTCTAATCTGTTAACATAGAGCAGTGGTCACCAACTGGTCAATCGTGATCAACTGGTCGATGTCCAAGGCATTCCTAGTCGATCACCAAACATTTAGGAAAATAACCAACGATAAAGCCTTGCGTTCCTATTTTTTAAAATTTGTTTCGCACTGTTAGCGGTAGGTGCACAAATCAAATTGTATTGGTCACATACACATGGTTAGCAGATGTTAATGCGAGTGTAGCGAAATGCTTGTGCTTCTAGTTCCGACAGTGCAGTAATATCTAACAAGTAATCTACCCAATACACACAAGTCTAAGTAAAGGGATGACCGAGGGGCATAGGCAAGTTGCAATAGATGGTATAGAATACAGTATATACATATGAGATGAGTAATGCAAGATATGTAAACATTATTAAAGTTGGATTATTAAAGTGAGTAGTGATCCATTTATTAAAGTGGCCAATGATTTCGGGTCTGTATGTAGGCAGCAGCCTCTCTGATCCAGTGATGGCTGTTTAACGTTCTGATGGCCTTGATATAGAAGCTGTTTTTCAGTCTCTTGGTCCCAGCTTTGAAGCACCTGTACTGACCTTGTCTTCTGGATGGTAGCGGGGTGAACAGGCAGTGGCTCGGGTGGTTGTTGTCTTTGATGATCTTTTTGGCCTTCCTGTGACACTTCCTGTGACACTTTATGTGACTTTGGGTGTTGTAGGTGTCCTGGAGGGCAGGTAGTTTGCACCCGGTGATGCGTTGTGCATACCGATCCACCCTCGGGAGAGTATTGTGGTTGTGGGCGGTGCAGTTGCCGTACCAGCCGGTGATACCGCACAACAGGATGCCCTCAATTGTGCATCTGCAAAAGTTTGTGAGGGTTTTAGGTGACAAGCCAAATTTCTTCAGCCTCCAGATGTTGAAGAGGCGCTGTTGTTCCTTCTTCACCACACTGTCTGTGTGGGTAGACCATTTCAGTTTGTCCGTGATGTGTATGCTGAGGAACTTAAAACTTTCCACCTTCTACACTGCTGTCCCGTCGATGTGAATAGGGGGTGCTCCGTCTGCTGTTTCCTGAAGTCCAAGTTCATCTCCTTTGTTTGTTGACGTTGAGTGAGAGGTTGTTTTCCTGACATCACACTCCGAGTGCCCTCACCTCCTCCCTGAAGGCTGTCTCGTTGTTGTTGGTGATCAAGCCCACTACTGTTTGGCCGTCTGCAAACTTGATGATTGAGTTAAAGGCGTGCATGGCCAACAGTCATGGGTGAACAGGGAGTACAGGAGGTGGCTGAGCACGCACCCTTGTGGGGCCCCAGTGTTGAGGATCAGCGAAGTGGAGATGTTGTTTCCTACCTTCACCACATGGTGGCGGCCCGTCAGATAGTCCAGGACCCAATTGCACAGGGCGGGGTTGAGACCCAGGGCCTCAAGCTTATTGATGAGCTTTGAGGGTACTATGGTGTTGAATGCTGAGCTGTAGTCGATGAACAGCGTTCTTACATAGGTATTACTCTTGTCCAGATTGGATAGGGCAGTGTGCGGTGTGATGGCGATTGTATCGTCTATGAACCTATTGGGGTGGTATGCAAATTGAAGTGGGTCTAGGCTGGCAGGTAAGGTGGAGGTGATATGATCCTTGACTAGACTCTCAAAGCACTTCATTATGACAGAAGTGAGTGCTACGGGGGCGACAGCAGCCCTAAGCCGGGAAGGCAAAGTGTTCCCATTTTTAACCATTTCATGTGTCTGAAGGTAGAACTCTGCCTACCCGGCAGGCCCAGAGAGCAAATCAAGTGCACCTATAGGCCTACCACTGGCCAATCAGATAGCTCAGATCACTGTGTCTGCACAGTTTCCTCGAGCCATAGACTGTAAAAAAAAAACTTGAATCCACAGCAAAGTTGATACAGCGAGATTTCAAAACCTTTTAAAAATGACTAGAGACTCAACAAAAACAGCAAAGAGCTGCTGTTTTTATGTGTACAGTAATTTAATGTTTAAGTTGTTATTCAGCACTGTCAGCACTTGGCTCAACACCTATAAGCTTTATAACCACCAGCACTGCAGATGCAATGAATGAGTATAGCAAAGTATTCCTTCCGATAAGCTTGTGTTTTATTATTAGCGGCTTGTATCTTTTTTAATATCGAGGAATATTTCACTTTCTCTGGTCATAGCAGTAACAACATTAATTGCTGCATGAGGCAACTATAATGCAGTGCAACCCTAGTTTCACCATCAGCTGGAAGACTGTATCCCCTTTTCTCAGTGGAGGGAAGGAGGGTGGAGGGAGGGTGAGTCGGGTGAAAGACAGCCTCACCTCTGCTCCCTCCCTCCCCTCAGACTGATGCAGTCCATCAGTCCAGTCAAAAAAATAAGAAACAAATTATTATGCTCACTTAGCTGTGCCTCACAAGTAAAACAACAAATGATCTATTACCAGTGTGATCACATACCCAATTATTTTTAAATATAATTTCAAAATGATCTGAGAAGCATAGTCAATATGCAATGATAATATGTTGGGCTGATAGCCTAGTGCACAAACCTCATTGCTTTTTAATTGGTTGATGTTGCATAGGCTTACATTTTTTAAGTCGTGTGTAAATAAATCTGAGCGGAATATTTTGGCTTGCATTATCTTGACTGGTTGGTGACCACTGACATTGAGGAATCTCATCCCAGATTGTAATAGTCCTGGAGCTTGAAGGTTATTCTAAGCACAGATCATGAATCATTATATCCTCCTTAAATCCTAATCTTTAACCCCCCCCAAATAAAGAAAAATTGGATCAGCTCTTACCCCTTCACTTTTTCAACATTTTGAAACTTTACAGCCTTATTTTAAAATGGAATAAATAAAACATTTTCCATATCAATCTACACACAATACCCCATAATGACAAAGCGAAAACAGATTTTTTGAATTTTTTGCAAATTTATAAATAATAAATACAGAAATGCCTTTAGTATTTAGACCCTGAGACTCGAAATTGAGCTCAGGTGCATTCTGTTTCCTTTGATCATCCTTGAGATGTTTCTACAACTTGATTGGAGTCCACCTGTGGTAAAGTCAATTGATTGGATATTTGGAAAGGCACACACCTGTCTATATAAGGTCCCACAGTTGACAATGCATGTCGGAGCAAAAACCAAGCTGTGAGGAATTGTCCGTAGAGCTCCGAGACAGGATTGTGTCGAGGCACAGACCTGGGGAAGTGTACCCAAGAACACAGTGGCCTCCATCATTCTTAAATGGAAGAATTTTGGAACCACCAGACTCTTCCTAGAGCTGGCCACCCAGCCAAACTGAGCAATCGAGGGAGAAGGGCCTTGGTTAGGGAGGCGACCAAGAACCTGATGGTCACCCTGACAGAGCTCCAGAGTTCCTCTGTGGTGATGGGAGAACCTTCCAGAAGGACAACCATCTCTGCAGCATTCCAACAATCAGGCCTTTATGGTAGAGTGGCCAGACGCAATCCACTCCTCAGTAAAATGCACATGATAGCCTGCTTGGAGTTTACCAAAAGGCACCTAAAGGACTCTCAGACAAATGAGAAACAAGATTCTCTGGTCTGATGAAACCAAAATTGGACTCTTTGGCCTGAATGCCAAGCTTCACGTCTGGAGGAAACCAGGCACCGCTTATCACCTCGCCAATACCATCCTTATGGTGAAGCATGGTGGTGACAGCATCATGCTGTGGGGATGTTTTTCAGCAGCAGGGACTTGAAGACTAGTCAGGATGGGAGGAAAAGATGAAAGGAGCAAAGTGCAGAGAGATCTTTGATAACACCTGATCAAGAGCGCTCAGGACCTCAGACTGGGGCAAAGGTTCACCTTCCAATAGGACAATGATACTAAACACACAGCCAAGACAATGTAGGAGTGGCTTTGGGACAAGTCTCTGAATGTACTTGAGTGGCCCAGCCAGAGCCCAGACTTGAACCTGATTGAACATCTGTGCAGAGACGCTTCCCATCCAACCTGACAAAGCTTGATAGGATCTGCAGAGAAGAATGGGAGAAACTCCCCAAATACAGGTGTGCCAAGCTTGTAGCGTCATACACAACAAAGTATTGAGTAAAGGGTCTGAATACTTATGTAAATGTAATAGTTGTGTTTTTGGGGGGGAAGAAATGTGAATTATTTCATTATGGGGTATTGTGTGTAGACTGATTTATTTTTATTTTTATCAATTTTAGAATAAACTTAACAAAATGTGAAAAAGTGAAGGGGTTTGATTACTTTCCAAATGCACTGTGTCTTCCAGTGTGGTCTGCAGGGTGCTGTTCCTTTACATGTAATGGGTGGAGCGCAGTGAGGAGGCTATGAGTCATCTCTCTGCAGTACAGTACTACCACATAGTAGGTGAGCAGGCTTTGACTACATTCATTTAGAGCATGCAGACCCAGACTTCACTTCTACACCAGGTTGTCCTTGACCTGTCTTGGTTATTTTTGGGGGGTCTTTCTGTCTTCTGGAAGGCAGCATCACATAATCGCTTTTGTAAATTGTGCAAATATGAGACATCTTTATTTGTTTTTTATATAGCATTTTTTAATATTTTGTTTTAAGAATTGACAAAACAATTATTATTGTCTGAAACCACCACGGTGTTTCAAAACCGTCAAGCAAGTCAAATGGTTGGATGGATGGTTTGGATAGCTAGCTGGCTAACTGGATTTTTTCATTTAAATGCGAGGTTGAGGTTGAACATAGAAGCCTTAAGACATAGCCCAGAGAGGACAATTGAGATGGTAGAGGATGTTTGCAGATGCTGGGGAGTACTACAAGGCTACTTTAGACTATTACCAATGTGTGGTGAGCTCTCCGGTTGGTGGTGGTCAGGGAGTAGCTGGCTAGCTACCGGCTACAAAGACCAGTTGTGCTGCTGACCACAGTCATCGTTGTGCCAAGTCCAAATCTGTATTACTCTGTCCCTGACCAAGGCTCTAGTGGCTTTCACCTATTTGTGGCCGATCGTGACTCTCCCTCCTTCCTCACAAAGACATTTATCACACATTTTCACCATTGATTTGTTTATGGAATATTTTTTTTAGATTGACTGCAATTCAGCTCTTCGCTGCCAATGTTGTACACCTTAACAATATACTAAAACTTACTATAATAGAGTCAAACCCTCAACAGGACTCCTTCATGTCTGTCATACAGTAACACACATGCCTGAGTGCATCTAGACACACACACAGCGAGAGAGAGAGAGCTTGAATGGTCCTCTAATCCAGAGTAGGATTACATCAGATGTGATTTCGCAAGGATTTGAATCACAGCAACATCAGATCAGAGATGAGGACTGGCTCGCTCTCACTAAAGGTCACACACACTTACTCTGACACACACACACACAAACAGTACACATATTGGTGTGGTTACGAACACTTATCCAAAGACAAAGACACACACGTATAGACACGCACATGCATATACAGACCAACAGACAGAGACAGAGACAGACCATTCAAAAAGGAGGTAAGTATTTTGAACATGTGGAAAGTTCTAAGAATTTAATTGAATAATAACATTACCAGCACTACAGACATTAGTGAAGACGTTTATGGCGTATGATTCCCATACACTTAATAAAAACATACAGCGGCAGCATTATACTGTAAGTAATATCTACCGTCAAGGTGCATATAGAACCACCTTGAGCGCAAGTATGATGGGTGCCCATTCCAAAGCGGTCCAGACAAATAGGTTTTATGTTACTCACAATGCCTGCTTTTTGAAAAGAGCTCTTCTGTTTTATATAGCATGTTTGTCCTTCTATTCATTCCACATAGTTTAAGTAATTCCCCTGTGTGGAAGAGGCTCCCAATTGCATTGATAGTTTACATACACCTTAGCCAAATACATTTAAACTCCGTTTTTCACCATTCCTGACATTGAATCCTAGTAGAATTCCCTGTCTTGGGTCAGTTAGGATCACCACCTCATTTTAAGAATGTGAAATGTCCGAATAATAGTAGAGGGAATGATGTATTTCAGCTTTTATTTCTTTCATCACATTCCCCTTCCCACAATATCTAAGGAATTCTCATGGTTTTGCTCGCCTGAGGTAGAGTATCTCATCATAAGCTGTAGACCACACTTTCATCTGTTATTTTCGTAGCTGTCTACATAATACCACAGATTGATGCTGGCACTAAGACCGCACTCAATGAGCTGTATTCCACTATAAGGAAACAGGAAAACGCTCACCCAGAGGCGGTGCTCCTTGTGGCCAGAGACATTAATGCAGGGAACCTTAAATCCGTCTTACCAAATTTCTATCAGCATGTTGAATGTGCAACCAGAGGGGGAAAAAACTCTGGACCACCTATACTCCACACACAGAGACCCATACAAAGCTCTCCCTCGCCCTCCATTTGGCAAATCTGACAATAATTCCATCCTCCTGATTCCTGCTTACAGGCAAAAATTAAAGCAGGAAGCACCAGTGACTCGATCAATGAAAAAGTGGTCAGATGAAGCAGATGCTAAGCTACAGGACTGTTTTGCTAGCACAGACTGGAATATGTTCCGGGATTCCTCCAATGACATTGAGGAGTACACCACATCAGTCATTGGCTTCATTAATAAGTGCATCAATGACGTCGTCCCCACAGTGACCGTACGTACATTCCCCAACCAGAAGCCATGGATTGCAGGCAACATCTGCACTAAGCTAAAGGCTAGAGCTGCCGCTTTCAAGGAGCAGGACTCTAACCCGGAAGCTTATAAGAAATCCCACTATGCCCTCCGATGAACCATCAAACAGGCAAAGCGTCAGTACAGGACTAAGATCGAATCAGACTACACCGGCTCTGATGCTCGTCGGATGTGGCAGGGATTGAAAACCATTACAGTCTACAAAGGGAAGCACAGCCGAGAGCTGCCCAGTGACACAAGCCTACCAGAAGTTAAACTACTTCTACGCTCGTTTCGAGGCAAATAACACTGAAACATGCATGGGAGCACCAGCTGTTCCGGAAGACTGTGTGATCACGTTCTCCGCAGCCAATGTGAGTAAGACCTTTAAACAGGTCAACATTTGTATTTCATGAACATGTGTACATCTCTAGACAATAGTGACCCATTGACTTAGCTAGATGGGGCTTTGGGTTGGTTATAGCACTTCCTTCACATGACCCATCAATTTAGACAAGTGTGTCAGGGAAGCGTCCTCTAATATTTAGAAAATATTTTTATCTGGAAACTTTGTGTTTTTGATATTGCTACTTTGCAATTAACCATTTCACTGTACTGTTTACGCGTATCCTGTGCATGTGACAAATACACTTTTTATTTGATTTGATATAGTGTGTGTTTACCAAAGACGGTAATGTGAAGAACAACATCAGATTAGGATATAGGCCAAGGACTAGATAAAGTGTATTTTTACCTGCAGTTTTTCTTATTGTAGGCTGCTACATTCACCGCTTTTAGTCTTGAAATGTTTTGTTGTTTACTACACGAATCACTCTGTTTAGTAAATGCCACATGTGAATCCTTAAGGTGATGGGTGGGGCAAAGGCTTAAGAGGGTGTGAACGATGCTGAATGGTTGTAGACAAAGAAGAGCTCCCCAGTAGGTGTACCAAAACATTCAAGGTTCATTTTCCCAAAAGTGGGGTTAACAGGTTTATCTACTTTCGAAAGAGAATTACTTTCCCATTGTTCTTCAACTGCAGTGTATGGTATACAATTTTCTATCTCTGAGTCTCTACTTTTATCCAATGTAAAAAACACTGTTAAAAATATTGCTACATAAGCCCGAATTGAGGCGGCGACACATATGTGACGTGTCTGTCAGTCTTTCAGTAGCCTATTGTCAGTGTGTGTCTGTGACTGGGCTCTCCATGGCAGGCTAGCATGGATGCACCCTGGTGGGTAACTGTAACTGGGAATAGTCCCACTTCCCAAATTCTGCTTCATTGGGATTATCTGTGGAGTTTTATAGGGTTGTGGATAGGATCTATAGAAAACATATTTAAGGAGACATTGTTTCTTTTACTGGAAATCATATTAGGACTGCACTGAAAGGTAGGCTGAGATTTAATATGGAAAATTATTTGATTAAATAAGACACACAGTATGCTTCTGTGTGATAGTATGGCTTTAGGTCGATTGAAAACAGTGCAGAGACGAACTGTGAGCCAGAAGGGAACTTACCATCTACTCACTTCTGGGAAACACTTTCCCATTCCTGGATATTATACACATATGACGCTCCTGCGGTTAATGTAATGTGCCCTGTACTGTTACTAGGGCGCTAGAGAGGATATTGGACGATCACATGGGCCGTTGTTGTGTCTTTGTGCTAAAGAGAGGAATGCGACCAAGCTGAAGCATTTAGAAATGTTATTTGCTGAACCAAAATGTTATTTTCTATAGTCTCCAGTATGCTTACAGAACGCCTGACGTGACGCAGACGCATTCATTACAAAGTCGTAAATTCTGTGTCTCAGAGAGATGTTATACAGTTAGTGTAATATTGAACGTTTCTAGGGTGACCACATGTCCCAGACTGTCCCAGACAGTGCTGCATTTTGGCCCTTTGTCCCACGTCACGCAACCAAACAATCATGTCCCGCATTTTATCAATGAATTCAAAAACCACTCATTTCGAGAAAAAAAAAGTAGATTTTTACCATATTTCAGTCAGACATCCCAACCTGTCTCTTGCAGTCACGTTACGCTTATGAAAATATATAAAGTTTATCATAAGGATGTGGTAGTCTAGCCTACTGGTGATGTTAAATATGTCTCCAATCGTTGTTGAGATTTGATATTCTCCGCAAGACGAGACGTAGGCCAATGCCATAGGCCTATCATCAACCAATCATACAGTATTTCTCAAATCCATTCTGGAGAGGACATTTTTGACCGACTGCCTCAATTCAGGCTTATGTAGCAAAATTTGAAACAGTGTTTTTTACTTTGGATAAAAGTATAGACAACGAGCTATAAAATGCTATATCAGACACTGCAGTTGAAGAACAATGGGAAAGTAATTCTGCTTTGAAAATTGATCAACTTGTAACCCCACTGTTGAGAAAATGGCCCTAAAATGTTTTGGTACACCAACTAGAGAGTTCTTCTTTGTCTAAACCCATTCAGCATCATAAACACCCTCTTAAGCCTTAGCCCCACCCATCACCTTAAGGATTCGCATGTGAGGCATTTACTAAACAGAGTGATTAGTGTAGTAAACAACAATTCCTGACATTTAACCCTAGTAAAATTCCCTGTCTTGGGTCAGTTAGGATCACCACCTCATTTTAAGAATGTGAAATGTCCGAATAAAAGTAGAGCGAATGATGTATTTCAGGCTTTTATTTCTTTCATCACATTCCCAGTGGGTCAGAAGTTTACATACACTCAATTAGTATTTGGCAGCATTGCCTTGAAATTGTTTAACTTGGGTCAAACGTTTCAGGTAGCCTTCCAGAAGCTTCCCACAATAAATTGGGTGAATTGTTGCCCATTCCTCCTGACAGAGCTATTGTAACTGAGTCAGGTTTGTAGGCCTCCTTGCTTGCACATGCTTTTTCAGTTCTGCCCACACATTTTCTATAGGATTGAAGTCGGGGCTTTGATATGGCCACTCCAATACCTTGACTTTGTTGTCATTAAGCCATTTTGCATATGCTTGAGGTCATTGTCCATTTGGAAGACCCATTTGCGACCAAGCTTTAACTTCCTGACTGATGTCTTGAGATCTATCTTCAATATATCCACATAATTTTCTTTCCTCATGATGCCATTTATTTTTTGAAGGGCACCAGTCCCTAATGCAGCAAAGCACCCCCACAACATGATGCTGCCACCCCTGTGCTTCAAGGTTGGGATGGTGTTCTTCGGCTTGCAAGCCTCCCCCTTGTTCCTCCAAACATAACGATGGTCATTATGGCCAAACAGTTCTATTTTTGTTTCATCAAACCAGAGGCCATTTCTCCAAAAAGTACAATCTTGATCTCCATGTGCAGTTTAAAACCGTAGTCTGGCTTTTTTATGGCAGTTTTGGAGCTGTGGCTTCTTCCTTGCTGAGTGGCCTTTCAGGTTATGTCGATATAGGACTCGTTTTACTGTGGATATAGATACTTTTGTACCTGTTTCCTCCAGCATCTTCACAAGGTCCTTTGCTGTTGTTCTGGGATTGATTTGCACTTTTCGCAACAAAGTACGTTCATCTCTTGGAGACAGAACACGTCTCCTTCCTGAGCGGTATGATGGCTGCGTGGTCCCATGGTGTTTATACTTGCGTACTATTGTTTGTACAGATGAACGTGGTACCTTCAGGCGTTTGGAAATTGCTCCCAAGGATGAACCAGACTTGTGGAGGTCTACAATTCTTTTTCTGAGGTCTTGGCTGATTTCATTTGATTTTCCCATGATCTCAAGCAAGGAGGCACTGAGTTTGAAGGTAGGCCTTGAAATACATCCACAGGTACACCTCCAATTGACTCAAATGATGTCAATTAGCCTAACAGAAGCTTCTAAAGCCATGACATCCTTTTCTGGAATGTTCCAAGCTGTTTAAAGGCACAGTCAACTTAGTGTATGTAAACTTCTGACCCACTGGAATTTTGATACAGTGAATTATAAGTGAAACAATCTGTCTGTAAACAATTGTTGGAAAAATTACTTGTGTCATCCACAAAGTCGATGTCTTAACCGACTTGCCAGAACAATAGTTTGTTAACAAGAAATTTGTGGATGTCAGAGCTGCTAGGAGTACTTGGTGGATGGAGTCAAGCGCAGAGAGCAGGTTTCAAGAACGTGGATTTATTTTCCAATACACAGGGAAAACGATCATGCCCTAAAACACACGGGCGCATGAAAAGACGAGTCCAAAAACACCGGACTAAACTGTTCCGAGAAAATAACAAAATCCACATTACAAATCCAACACCAACATAACAGAATACAAGCCCGCACAACAGCCAGCGGGCTACCTGCCCTTAAATAGCCTACCCACCAAACTAAACTCAAAACAGGTGCACCCAATCAGCCCAAACTAACAGAAACAAAAAGAAAAGAATCGATGGCAGCTAGTAGGCCGGTGACGACGACCGCCGAGCGCCGCCCGAACAGGAAGAGGCACCATCCTCGGCGGGATTCGTGACAGTACCCCCCCCTCTGATGCGCGGCTCCCGCAGCGCGCCGACCCCGGCCTCGAGGACGACCCGGAGGGCGAGGCGCAGGACAATCCGGGTGGCGACGGTGGAAATCAGCCAAGAGGGAAGGATCTAAAATGTCTCTCCCCGGTACCCAGCACCTCTCCTCCGGACCGTACCCCTCCCAGTCAACGAGGTACTGCAGGCCCCTCACCCGGCGTCTCGAGTCCAGAATAGCTCGTACTGCGCACGCCGGGGACCCCTTGATATCCAGAGGGGGCGGAGGGACCTCCGGTACCTCACCTTCCTGAAGGGGACCAGCTACCACCGGCCTGAGGAGAGACACATGAAACGAGGGGTTCATGCGATAGTAAGAAGGGAGTTGTAATCTATAACACACCTCGTTTATCCTCCTCAGGACTTTAAATGGCCCCACACACTGCGGCCCCAGCTTCCGGCAGGGCAGGCGGAGGGGCAGGTTTCGGGTCGAGAGCCAGACCCTGTCCCCTGGTGCGAACACAGGGGCCTCACTGCGGTGGCGGTCAGCGCTCCTCTTCTGCCGCTCACTGGCCTGCCTGAGAGAGGCCTGGACTGCCCGCCAGGTCTCTTTAGAGCGCTGTACCCACTCCTCCACCGCAGGAGCTTCGGTCTGGCTCTGATGCCACGGAGCCAGGACCGGCTGGTACCCCAATATGCATTCAAATGGCGACATGTTAGTTGAGGAGTGGCGGAGTGAGTTCTGGGCCAACTCTGCCCACGGGACGTACCTTGCCCATTCTCCTGTCCGGTCCTGGCAATACGACCTCAGAAACCTACCCACCTCCTGGTTCACTCTTTCCACCTGCCCATTACTTTCGGGGTGATACCCAGAGGTAAGGCTGACCGAGACCCCCAGACGCTCCATAAACGCCCTCCATACCCGGGACGTGAACTGGGGACCTCGATCAGATACGATGTCCTCCGGCACCCCGTAGTGCCGGAAGACGTGGGTAAATAGAGCCTCCGCAGTCTGTAGGGCCGTAGGGAGACCAGGCAATGGAAGGAGACYACAGGACTTAGAAAACCGATCCACAARGACCAAAACGGTAGTGTTCCCCTGAGACGGGGGAAGATCAGTCAGGAAATCTACCGATAAATGAGACCATGGCCGTTGTGGAACCGGGAGGGGTTGTAACTTCCCTCTAGGCAGGTGCCTAGGAGCCTTARTCTYTGCGCATACCGAGCAGGAAGAGACATAGAGTCTCACGTCCTTAGCCAAGGTGGGCCACCAGTATTTCCCCCTAAGACCCCGCACTGTCCTCTCAATCCCTGGATGACCCGAAGAAGGTAGTGTATGAGCCCACCGAATCAATCGCACCAATCAAATCGATCACGAACACCAAGCGGTACGTCCTCAGGCCAGTAGGACACTGAGACGCACAGGTTCTACCCTCAAACGCCCGCTCGATGTCCGCGGTCCAACTCCCATACCCACGGGGCCACCAGACACGAGGCTGGAAGAATGGAGTCGGAGTCGATGGGCCGGTCATCCGTGTCATAGAGACGAGACAGCGCGTCGGCCTTAGTGTTGAGGAACCTGGTCGGTAAGAGATCGTAAATCTAAAACGAGTAAAAGAACAATGGCCACCTAGCTGACGCGGATTCAGTCTCTTCGCCTTCTCGGATATACTCCAGATTGCGTGGTCAGTCCAGATGAGAAAAGGGTATTAGCCCCCTCAGCCAGTGTCTCCACACCTTCAGGGCTTTTACCATAGCTAGTAACTCCCGGTCCCCCACATCATAGTTCCGCTCCGCCGGCTCCAGCTTCTTAGAAAAGAAAGCACAGGGACGGAGCTTCGGTGGTGTGCCCGAGCGCTGTGATAGCACGGCTCCAACACCAGCCTCGGACGCATCCACCTCCCACTATGACGCTACGAAGGGTCCGGATGCGCGCCAACACGGAGCCTCAGTAAACCTTGCCTAACTGGTTGAAGGCTCCATTTGCCTCGGCCGACCACCGTAGACACACACGGGCCCCCTTCAGCGTGAGGTAATGGGTCCGCCACTTGGCCAAACCCCGGATAAACCTCCGGTAGTAATTGGCAAACCCTAAAAACCGCTGCACCTCCTTTACCGTGGTTGAGTCGGCCAATTACGCACGGCGTTAACGCGGTCACATCCACTCATCACCCCCGAGGTGGAAATGCGATAACCCAGGAAGGAAACGGCTGGTTTGGAGAAACACACATTTCTCAGCCTTGACGTACAGGTCATGCTCCAGCAGTCGCCTAAGCACCCTGCGCACCGGGAGACATGCGCGGCGCGTGTTGCAGAATAGATCAAGATGTCATCAATATATACTACACACCCTGCCCCTGCAAGTCCCTGAGAATCTCAATCTACAAAGGATTGGAAGACGGCTGGAGCATTCTTCAACCCATACGGCATGACGAGGTACTCATAGTGGCCTGATAGTGGTACTAAACGCTGTTTTTCCACCGTCTCCTCCCCGAATACGCACCAGATATACGCGCTCCTGAGTCCAGTTTGTTGAAAAAAACGTGCTCCGTGGAATGATTCCATCGCCGTAGCGATGAGAGGTAGTGGTAAACTAAATCCCACTGTGAGTTGAATTTAGACCTCGATAATCAATGCACGGACGCAGTCCTCCCTCCTTTGTTTCTCACAAAAAGAAACTCGAGGAGGCGGGTGACATGGAGGGCCGAATGAACCCTTGTCCCAGAGTTCCGTGACATATGTCTCCTTAGCCAACGTCTCCTCCTGTGACAATGGGTACACGTGACTCCTGGGAAGTGCAGCGTTCTCCTGGAGGGTTATCACGCAATCCCACCGTCGATGAGGTGGTATTTAGTCGCTTCTTTTTACTAAAAGACGATAGCAAATCGGCATATTCTGGGGGAATGCGCACAGTGGAAACCTGGTCTGGACTCTCCACCGATGTGGCACCGATGGAAACTCCCCACACACCTACCTGAACACTCATCTGACCACCCCTGAAGAGCTCCCTGGCGCCAGGAATGAGGGGATTGTGAAATGGCTAGCCAGGGAACCCCCAACACCACTGGAAACCCAGGTGAATCGATAAGGTAAAAGCTTTGATCTGCTCCCTATGATCCCCTGGGTTACCATGTCCAGCGGAATCGTGGCCTCCCTGACCAACCCTGATCCTAACGTCGGCTATCTAGGGAGTGCACGGGGAAAGTGGGTCTATCTGCACAGCGGAATACCCAACTTACGGCGACGTCGCGATCCATAAAACTCCCAGCTGCGCCTGAATCGAGCTAGCGCCTTATGCCTGAAAGAGGGAAAAAACGCAGGGAAAAAATAAACCAAAACATGTGACCAACAGGGAGCTCTGGGTGAGTTGTTGCCACTCACTGGGGTGGCCGAGAGTTTCCGCCTGCCATCCCGCTCCAGATGGACTCCTCCAGCACCCGGTCGAAGTGTGTCTCTCCGGCCACAGTAGGTGCAAAAAAAGAGCCACCTCCTCCGGTCCCCCTAGATGCAGCTACCCTCCCAACTCCATCGGAGTTGGAGCGGGAGGGCTGGGAGGTGGATATGGACAGGGACCCCCTCTGAACGCCCGCGGGCAGCTAGCAAGTGATCTAGTCGGATCGACATGTCTTATCAGTTCATCGAGGGAGATTGTGGTGTCCCACAAGCTAGCTCCCGACGGACGTCCTCCCGGAGGCTGCAACGGTAATGGTCTATTAAGGCCTGTCATTCCACCCCGCACCAGCAGCCAAGGTCCGGAACTCTTAAAGCGAACTCCTGGGCGCTCCTCGTCTCCTGTCTGAGGTGGAACAGACGCTCACCCGCCGCTCGGCCCTCTGGTGGGTGGTCGAACACAGCCCAAACCGGCGGGTGAACTCCGCGTAATGTCCCGAGCCGAGTCTGGGCTGTTCCAGACTGCGTTGGCCCAGTCCAGGGCCCTCCCCGACAAACAGGAGACAAGGAGCTTACACTCTACCTCACCCGAGGAGTCGGACGCACGGTAGCCAGGTAAAGCTCAAGCTGGAGCAGAAATCCCTGGCACAGCCGCTGCTCCACGTACACCCTCGGGGGGTGAGACGCAATGTGCTGGTCCCAGCCGATGACCCTGTAGAGTGGGTTGTGGTCGTCTGCAGGGGAGCA
>NC_036842.1:19260565-19283711 GCF_002910315.2 Salvelinus sp. IW2-2015
GGGAGAGGGGTGGTCGCTGCTCCTGCTGACTCCATATGGTGGTGCGGGCTTCTGTCAGAGCTGCTAGGAGTACTGGGTGGATGGAGTCAAGCGCAGAGAGCAGGTTTCAAGAACGTGGATTTATTTTCCAATACACAGGGAAAACGATCATGCCCTAAAACACACGGGCGCATGAAAAGACGAGTCCAAAAACACCGGACTAAACTGTTCCGAGAAAATAACAAAATCCACATTACAAATCCAACACCAACATAACAGAATACAAGCCCGCACAACAGCCAGCGGGCTACCTGCCCTTAAATAGCCTACCCACCAAACTAAACTCAAAACAGGTGCACCCAATCAGCCCAAACTAACAGAAACAAAAAGAAAAGAATCGATGGCAGCTAGTAGGCCGGTGACGACGACCGCCGAGCGCCGCCCGAACAGGAAGAGGCACCATCCTCGGCGGGATTCGTGACAGTGGAGTGGTTGAAAAACGAGTTTTAATGACACTAACCTAAGTGTATGTAAACTTCCGACTTCAACTATACATATAAATATATGGATGAGTGATGGCGTGTGGCATAGGGAGGATGCAGTAGATGGTTTAGAATACATATTCTATGAGATGAGTAATGTAGGATGTGTAAACATTCTTAAAGTGCCGATTTTTTAAGTGACTAGTGATACCTTTATTAAGTCAATTTATTTAATTGGCCAGAGATTTGAGTCTATGTTGGCATCAGCCTCTCTATGTTAGTGATGTCTGTTTAACAGTCTGATGGCCTTGAGATAGAAGCTGTTTTTCAGTCTCTCTGTCCCAGCTTTGATGCACCTCTACTGACCTCACCTTCTGGATGATAGCGGTGTGAACAGGCAGTGGCTCGGGTGGTTGTTGTCCTTGATAATCTTTTTGGCCTTCCTGTGACATCGAGTGCTGTAGGTGTCCTGGAGAGCAGGTAGTTTGCCCCCGGGGATGCGTTGTTTTGACCGCACTACCCTCTGGAGAGCCTTGCGGTTGAGTACTGTGCAATTGCCGTACCAGGCGGTGATACAGCCCAACAGGATGCTCTTGATTTTGCATCTGTAAAAGTTTGTGAGTGTTTTAGATAACAAGCCAATTTTCTTCAGCCTCCTGAGGTGATGGCGCCGACAGAGATGGTCGCCTCGCTTCAGGTCCTTAGAAAACAAAGCCGTTTAATTATTTTTTTTTACTATTTCTTACATTGTTAGCCCAGAAAATCTCAAGTGTTATTACATACAACCGGGAAGAACTATTGGATATAAAAGTGTTGTCAACTTACCATCATTACGACCAGGAATACGTCTTTCGGATCCTTTGTTCGGACCTCCACCCTGGACATGCAATTTCGTTTTTGCTTGTAAGCAGGAATCAGGAGGATTGAATTATGTTCAGATTAGCCAAATGGAGGGTGAGGGAGAGCTTTGTATGAGTCTCTGTGTGTGGAGTAAAGGTGGTCTAGAATTTTTCCCTCTGGTTCCACATTTAACATGCTGATAGAAATGAGGTAAAACTGATTTAAGTTTCCCTGCATTAAAGTCCCCGGCCACTAGGAGTGCCGCCTCTGGATGAACGTTTTCCTGTTTTCTTATGGCGGTATACAGCTCATTGAGTGCGGTTTTAGTCCCAGCATCGGTCTGTGGTGGTATGTAGACAGCTATGAAAAATACAGATGAAAACTCTCTAGTTAGATAGTGTGCTCTACAGCTTATCATGAGATACTCTACCTCAGGCGAGGAAAACCTTGAGACTTCCTTAGATATCATGCACCAGCTGTTGTTGTAAATATGCATAGGCCCCTGCATCGTGTCTTACCAGAGGCTGCTGTTCTGTCCTGCCGATAGAGTGTATAACCCGCAACCTTTATGTTCTTAATGTCGTTGTTCAGCCACGACTTGGTGAAACATAAGATATTACAGTTTTTTGGTAGGATAAACGTGCTTTCAGTTCGTCCCATTTATTTTCCAGCGATTGAACTTTAGCTAGCAGGACGGAAGGCATGGGCATGTTAGCCACTCGTCGCCTGATCCTCACAAGGCACCCTGATCTCTTTCTTTGAAATCTGCATTTCCTTCTCCAGCGAATAATGGGGATCTGGGCCTGGTCGGGTGTCTGTATTATATCTCTCCCGTCCGACTCATTGAAGATGAACTCTTCATCCAGTTTGAGGTGAGCAATCACAGTTCGGATGTCCAGAAACTCTTTTTGGTCATAAGAGACGGTAGCAGCAACATTGTGTACAAAACAAGTTACGAACAATGCGAAATACAAATGAAATAGCATGGTTGGTTAAGAGCCGATAAGACGGCAGCAATCACAATATCTGAAAATGTAGCTAGATTGTTACCCGTATACATGGATGAATGCTTTCCGTCAGACTGGAACCATTTAAATCAGTTTTGTTTGTAGCTACATCTTGTTTGGCCAGCGTTATGTCAAGTCACTCCAGTTCACAATGACCAACTGATCTGTCGATAGCGCCTGCTAAATTTAGGGCATCAATGTTGTTGAGAAAAGTAGCAAAACTCTTGTAGTTCTCGATGGCTAACGTTATATATTTCAAAAAACGGTGTAGTAGAAAGGACTATCAACACATACTGAGCAGCTCCCGTTATAAACAGAAGCATTCTACATGGCAGACCAATCCAAACTCTTCTCCCGGCATGTCCAGCCCATTCATTATCCCAGCCAGTCATGGCTAGCGGAAGGTTCCTGGCTTTTTCCGTGGCCTAACCAATTAGGCTCGTAATTTAACCATTTTATTTGTATTTACGTATGGAATACACGTTTGTTATTAAGGCACATGAAAGTTCACATGTTCCAGAAGGCATTTATGCCCAAAAAATGCATTTAGATTAAAAATGTATGTCTACGTTCAAATGCCTCTCCTGTGAAGTAGTGACGTGCGACATATGCCTCGGTTCTTGAAACGAGTCATATTTAGTCCTAACTAGCGTGCTTCTGATGAAGAGGTACAAAAGTAAGTAAATATATATATATTAGATATAAGGTAATTTTGTCAAACTTGTGAGGCTCTCCATGCATATTAGTTGCTCATTCAAAATATTTGCCGCTACTTTACTCAATCCCGTTTTTTAATCCCGTTGTCTCTCGTTTCTGCATAACCAAATTTTGCACGAGGCAAAAGTGTTGGCTAGGTGTGCTTCAATTGCTTGTTGTGTTCATTGGAATGCAGGGGTGTATTGCTACTTCTCACAATGGTGCTCTTTTAGTAAAGTTAGATCAAAGCTGAATCAAGGTCTTGGGAATAGCACATAATGATTCATTAGTATTCTACATAACAGAACCAAATATAAAAGCATATAACCTTACTGTTACACCAAAAACACCACCTAATTTCTTAATAGATTTTATGATGTATCATACGGCCAAAACTCAACAGCGCTCACCACTAGGCAGAATGTGCTTGGATTGAAACAAAAATAGGAAGGCTATATAGCCTAGTTTGTTAACACTAACTTTTCTAATTTGCTCACGAAACAGTAACTCAAGAAGATCTAAATGCATATTAACATGAAACTGATTGAGATCAAATTAATGTCAGGCAAATGCAGTTGGGACATTTCAAAATGTGAAGAATTATCATTCACCATTGACAGTGATGATGCATAGGCCTATTTTGAAATGAGGTATGTCTATCTTGGTGCTTGAGGCTATTAAAAATAATATAAAAATATTGAGACAATATCAAATCAAATGTTATTGGTCACATACATATTTAGCAGATGTTATGGCGGATGTAGCGAAATGCTTGTGTTCCTAGCTCCAATAGTATGGGTGTGGGCATAGGAAGACGTTACAGTTGGAGGATGTATTTTATGCATATCCTATAATGATATTCCTATAATGACATTCTGTCTGTACAAATGTTGAGATATGATGGCGTCATTTACATTTGTATTGGTCTCCGGCACCTAAAACATTTGCACTACACCATGAATGGGAGGGAGATTTATTTTTGTGTGTATGTGGCATCCTGTTGTACCGCATTTGGGTATTTTAAATGTGGTCACCCTATATGTTCCTACAAGATCATTTAGGTTAGCAACATCCCTTTAATAAATCCTTTAATCATATTGCAGTACATGTTGACATATTTCAGACAATAACAAATTCCATCAGTCTTAATGATTTAAATTCAATGTATTGACAAAACGTCTCAGAGGGTTATAACTAAGCACTGATGGAGGGTGTACAGTACTTCATTCAAATGCAATCATAGATCTACAATACAGACAGTGGGCTTTGAATTTAAAGGACCTCCCAGACAGAAATGGTGACTGGTGATTGTACAGGACTTGGTGAAGGTAAAACCTGTTCAAAAGGAGTAGAGCAGATATTACATAATAGAGAACCCAAACATTGTAACACAATTGTAGACCTAGACCTGGAGAGATGAGATGAACGCCTACAGTATATTGTATATGTTTAGCTGAGTAAACAATAATGTTGGATGGGAACGTGAAATTCACATTGGGTAGTTCGGCCAATTCAAATTACTCTCTTCTCTTTTTCAATTATAGGAATAGCTTTCAGATGACTGGCTTCAGAGACATGTATGTCTTCATGACCTCTGACCTATTGCTGTATTGACCCCAAAACAAACCTCTGGTTTGAGTATATCAATCCAAATCCTAACAACGATTCCTTTTTTCTTGCTGAAAGTGACGTTTGGTGCAGGAAGGCGTGTATATCGGCAGATTTCATAACCCTCTGTCCATCCTGCCCATACAGGCCCAGTTGGCAATGTTTGTAGCAAATGTAACAATGAGACCTTTGTGTCTCTCACACCCACTGCCTCATTGGCAGTTGCTTTCCTCTGTTTTTCCCTCTAATTTACATGCTTTCTCTCTCACACTGCATCCAACTCACCCCTAGTAAACTACTGGCCCAGGAAATGAAGGAGAGAAGAGTGGGAGGATGTATCAAAGAGTGTTATTGTTTATGGGGATCATTCGGATAGAAAGGATCCTTTAACCCCCTTTTTGTCTTACTAATTTCAGTCATCCGACTGCTGACAAACTTCCTGTGGGTTTCCAAAAATAACGCAGGCGACTTAATGTGTCTGAATGACTATAGATAATTTTAGTTTCTGCCTGTCTGGTGGCTTGCTAACTCATGATTAGCTAGCCTGATCAGCATGCCATAGATCTACCCTGTTTGGAGAGGAAGCAGGGGCCACAGTGAATCAGGCACCGGGAATCATCTCTCAAATAAACTCTCAGCCACATCTCCTTCAAACCACTTCCGAAGGTACACAGTGGGTGTTATCGGCGGCTTAGTTAATTGCAGCAACACATGGACGTCTATAAAGGGTGAGGAGTGGGAAGCAGATGTTTTTAGAATGGCACAATTCCTATTTTTTCATCTTTGCTAGAGTGTTTACTCAGGGGGATACTTGGCTTAGCAGTTATGTAAGACCATACCCTTGTGTAGAAGTGACATCCAGATAACCCTAGATTCCCCAGTCCCACAGGCTGCCGTCAGCGGTGCATTGGGAATCGATTTCAGGACACCCAATTGCACAGCAAATGCTAGATCAAGTCCCCGAAATAACCTGCAAATGAGATAATTAGTTGAATCCCTACAGAGCCCCTCTCATTCACTCTCTCTTCTTGCATACTCTCTCTCACACATAAGCCCACACACTCACTCATACAATCTTTCAAAATCGTGTTAAATCATCTTTGCACTCTATGTACGTTCTATTTAGATATTTTAGGCATTATCCCCCCAACCACTTTCTTGCTTTACCAGAAGGGGAATGGATAACACATGTGAAGTACAAGCACTTCAGTGCATTGAGTGGCAGGCCTTTTGCAGTGCTAAGAGCTCTGATTGTATCTACAGAACAGTTCAGGTCAGTCAGCGTGCAATGGAAACAGACAGTGACTGAGAATAGAAGCTGACAGTGACACAAGACGACACTCCCAGCTGGTGTGTGAGATGCTTGAGGAACAGGGGGTTCCAAAGGAAATTCACTGCATACTTGATAGGCCAGACGACTAGAAACACACAGGGCTGACTCATCCTATGATTTAACATCCTGCCAAGCCAAAGCCACACCTGACAAAAAAGCCCCAGACGACGTGATGATACAACCACTCAGCAACCACAGTCTGACTCTGACCTTCGGAAAGACTTCAGGAACAATTCCTGCTAACAAGACAAGGCTGGTCTGTACTGCACTTGTAGTACTCATGCTTTCACTTCCAAAAGATACATGGCACTGGGAAAATACATTTCCTCTTCAAATGTAACAATAGCTGTACATTATCACTTACACTGAGTGACTGTCTGTGTACAAAACATGAAGGACACCTGTTCTTTCCATGGCGTAGATTGACCAGGTGAATCCAGGTGAAAGCTATTATCCATATTTGATGTCACTTTTTACACCCACTTTAATCAGGTTAAATAAGGATTTGTAAGCCTTGTGACATGGATAGTGTATGTGTGCCATTCAGAGGGTGAATGGGCAAGACAAAATATTTAAGTGCCTTTGAACGGGGTATGGTAGCAGATGGCAGGGGCACCTGTTTGTGTCAAGAACTGCAACGCTGTTGGGTTTTTCATGCTCAACAGTTTTCCGTGTGTATCAAGAATGGTCCACTACCCAAAGAGCATCCAGCCAACTTGAAACAACTGTGGGAAACATTGGAGTCAACATGGGCCAGCATCCCCGTGGAGTGCTTTGGACACCTTGCAGAGTCCATACCCTGATGAATTGAGGCTGTTCTGGGGACAAAAGGGGGGGGGGGGGGTGCAAGTCAATATCAGGAAGGTGTCAATGTTTTGTACACTCAGTGTATTTATATTGATTTGTCCGAATTCCAACAAGCTTCATATCGTTCTTCAGAATACTGCCAAATCGAAAAGGAAGACAGCAAAAGGTTATGTTGAAAATCAGATTTTGCTACTGCAAATCTTTTGTTTTATCCCAGCATTTTGCATTTGTAGCTCAGTTGGTAGAGCATGGCACTTGCAACACAAGGATAGTGGGTTCAATTGTAATGAACACGAGGGGAGACAGAGAGCTGGTTTCAGGGCGCAGCAGGTGTTTATTACAGAGGACCACAGGAGGAGGCAGGTAGCTGGGACCAGGGGCAGGCAGAAGGTCCCACACAGGGGGTCCAAAAGAGCAACAGTACAGGCAGAGAAAAGGCTAGTAACGTAGCCCGGGAGATCAGGCAATAGGTAGATAACCGTAAATCCGATAAGCTAAAGTACAGGCTGGGAACAGGCAAAAAGGCACCGTTTGTGAGGCAGGCAAAAACTATCATACATGGGAGGAGTAAATCACAGGACAAACTGAACTCTGACAGACGTGTGTCACAAAACAAACAATACCTCACAGTGATGGGGTGCAAAGAACTGAACTAAATATTGTGTGATAATGACATACGGTGTGTGAACAGGTGATTCAAATTCAGGTGATTGGGATCTGGAGAGTGAGCTGCATTCAGGGGATCTAGGTGTTTGAGAGTGTGAGCTGGAAAGTGGGCTGGAAAGTGAGCTGCGTTCAGGGGATCTACGTGTTTGAGGGTGTGAGTTGGAAGCAGACGTCACATCAATTCCCAGGACCACCCGTACGTAAAATGCATGCACACGTGACTGTAAGTCGTTTTGGAAAAAAGCGTCTGCTATATGCTATATATTTTATTATATTATTATTTGCAGTTAGTTACAATAAAAAATGCTATTTGTATAGTTTTCATGTATAATACAAATGTAGAAATAAATCATTAGTACAATGTGCTTTATTGCTAATATTACTAGACCATGGTTTAAAGTGTTACCAAAACATATTCACACCATCAGCAAATGGGCTGTAAGCCTAGTGAATATATGGACTTAAATGTCTACAATGTCCAGTCTTCCATAAAACACTTAATTATTTTAAGCAATAGCCTCCAGAAGACCAACAGAAATGAGACAGAAGAAAATCATGTTGCTGTTGTTTCTCAACACATTTATGTAACCAGGTGTACGTTTCCATAAAACATTATGTTCTTGACTGATGAGAGCCCGTCGAAAGGGCACTACTGATAGAGATGAACATCATCCTGAAGAGGATGTACTGTATTTCCACCAAGAGGACACTCTTTCAGCCAAGTCCCATGAGCGCCCTCTCTAGCCCAGCATCCCACCTGCTAGGCTAAGCCTCAACTAGTGCCCTAGTGAATTTCCAGTCCCCGAATCAACACTTGCCAGCCAACCTTACACCCTGGTGCCATCTTCATGCCCCTATGCCACTGCTTTGGGGCCTACCTTAAATGCCCAAAATATACAGTAGTGGGCAAGGAGGAGGAACAAGGGGGTGGAGGAAACACATAAGGTGTTTGTTTACTCACAGCCCCCCATAAAGGTCTGAATAAGTCTCAATTCTAATGGTACGGCCATGGGACATAACTCTGCCACAGCGCTGTGGCTTTCACGCCAGTGGGCCTGAGGGACGGAACGTCATGGTGGGTCTCAGGTATGCGAGAGCGAGGTTGAATGCAATGGGTTATTCTAGTCTCCCGTGGCCGTTGGCGCTGCTGTGGCAACGAGTGGTGGTTTTACTGTTGTGAGCAAAGGTCCCTCGTAATGTGCTGAGACACTAAATTCATACACACCGCAACGGTGCTGGGCTGTGAAGAAGTCATTATAGGGGCCCTGTTTGAAATGCTTGAACCCCGGAAAGAACAGTGAAGAGATTGAGAAAAGCATTTTTTTTTTACACCCATCAGCTCTAAGGTATATTTGATGCATGGAAGAATGATAATACATTTCTAAATTCACATCTCACTTTAGCCTTCTGTATTGTAAGTCATACATCTTTATGTAATCTCCCAACACCATGACAGAACCAAGGGCAAATCCTTCCCCCTGTGGAAATATGTTATTCTAAACACATTACTCCATCTCTCCAGTGACTCAGTGCACTTGGTTCCATGTCTCTACTGTAGATTTTCATGTCATATTTGACAATCATCTCTCTCAATTTCCTTGCAACTTCCAGTAGAACTGAGAGTTTGAGTTGAGACTGTTCCCATAGTCACAAAGCGTCTCATTGTAGGAATGCTGATCTAGGATCAGGCCCCCCTGTCCATATAATCTTATTAATTCATGTATAAGAGACATCCAAGCGTGGTGCTGCGTGTTCAACAGGGTAGGCAACTAGATTCAGCCGCGTGCTGATTTTTGTCCGATTGGATGGACGGGGGGCCAGATCATAATTATTATAATTTGTACACTGCAAGTTGACTACATCTAAGCCCAAAAATAGATTGTATTTGAAAATAACAACCATTTCATATCTTGAGACATTATTTCATATCACATTGAGACATTATTACATTTCTTATTTTGTCGGAATATATTTGAACAGATGTTCAGCCGAATTCTTAGTGATTTTACAGTCTTTGTTGACAAAAAAAATAAAAAAATAATAATAATGCTTCACAAAAACTTTAGGGGACACAAAAAAATCCCTTGGGGGACGGCTTTGGCCCGTGGGTCACCTGTTGCCGACCTATGACTGTACGGTATCATTGTCCCTTTGTTTCTGGATGCTGTTGTGAGTCCACTGTGAGTGTTCCCATCTCGCCAGCGCTGTGAGGCTCCAAAACATCTGCAGCAAGCAGCCATCTTGTCTTTCCGGAAGAAATGTCTGCGATCGTATGCCTTGGCCACACTTCTGATAGAGAGGCCTCGCCAAACAAATCCAACTTTTGGGACATCAGTCGAAAAGTACTGTTTCTTTCCCTAGTAATGTTGGGGGTCCCAAAAAAAGGCTGCTGCTTTCTCATTTCCAAGACAAACATTGGTGATAAGGCAGTTTATTTCCACACACCGCTGATGTCAATTGAGAAAAATGCAACGATGAATCCAGACAGACAAAAGACAACAGAGGTGGACTGGAATAAAGGGTACATCTTGATGTCTGTGTCTGGGCATCTGTGAGTGGGATGCATGTATGTGTGCATGACAGTGTGTGTGTGCATGCATGCAGTTGTATAAGTAATGTGTGGGGATAGGATGTCTGGCTGGGGACCCATGGGGCACCGGGCATCAGATGTTATGTCCTTTTCTTGCTCTCACTCTCTCTCTCACTATTTCTCTCCATCTCCTCCTCACCCCTCACCAGATTAGAGCTCCCGTGGGATAGGGCTATTTGCATGGCATGTACCCTCTTTCACAACTTCTGACCCCCCCTTGTCATAAGCCACACACACAAACCTTACTCCCTACACATCCCCCTCCCCACAGCTTTGGCCGCCTAAATCTTAGGGAGTGAACCTTTGTTTATAATAAGGGTTACATGGAGAAAATCAGACCTCTCTGAAATGAAAATGGATGGCCCTCCCTTCAGCAAAATATATTTTGCCTAAACCCTCCCTGAATGCGTAAAAAACAAGTGATCTTCCCCTATACCCAAAATAATAATTTTAACAAAGTGGATAGCAGAGAACATCTCTACCCTTTACCCTCACGTCTTGGACAGACCAGAGCCTTCGATATGCAGTTTTAGAAACTGTTCTTCATCCTGTAAGCATTACATGGCAATACAGTCATTTTGATAGCATACAGGGCTGTGGACCAGAAGGTTGTGGGTTCGCAGACCACTGTAGACAAGAGTAGGGTGGAAAGATTTCCTTTATAGTAAAAGCATTGTATGAATCTTTCACCATATTTGCAGGTCTGGGAAAAAGTTGCCTTTTATAAACATTTCATGCAATTCTACCTAATAACACATATTAGCAGAACTATTTTAATACCACACAAATGACCAAAATGACAGTTTTGGAATGGACAGAGAGATAGGCCTATGTATTCATCTTATCATATTTCTCCAATACCAAATCAGTGTGTCTTGTTTGCAACGAAGCTGTCCCTGTTTGCAAATAATAAAATCTGAGATGTCATCAGAAATCTGAGCATGGTACATAACAAATGTAGGCTTATCCAGACAGTCTGCCTACCAACGCAGAAAATGTTAAGCTTTAACTGCTGTCTACTCTTCTTCCGTGTCTTAACCCAACAAGAGGAGTTCACAAATGTTTCCCTAAAAGCTGTCTGGGTTTAAACAGCTTCTATTGTACAGAAAGTGATTATGTCCCAAGCAAAGTCTATTGTTTGTCTCCTCGGGTATAGAAAGTTATAGCTCAGCCTCTGAATGTCAAATAAATGAAACCATGATATTCCCAAATGCATCGGAGTCACATCTTGTCCGGGTATTTTACAGCTTGTTTCTAGCATAAAGCATTGCGGACCAAAGCACTGTTATAAATCACTTTATATAATCAGATCCGTTTTATTTTCCTCAAAATCTTAAGCTAACAAGGGGTAGGCCTGTGCTTTTTGACATTTTCTTTAATACAAGTTAGGCATATGGCATACCCTCTCATACATCCTCAATTCAAGTCTTGGTTTTAACTAAGCCTACCTCAGTGTCAGTGAAGGGCTGCTATTTAAAGAGTGCATGGTGGGTGGAGAAATTGACAGACACATTTATGGATATAGCATTCTATAGCCTAATATAGTCTGTCAAACAGGTAGGGTTAACTCGTATTTCTTAAATAAGAAGAAATAGGCTCTAACACAAAGCCCTCTTGTTGTTAGTAAAGTCTAATTCTAATTAAGACTGTTGAAATGAATTATGCCTACTCAAATTTGCCTACTTTCAGCACCATGAGCTGTTCATTTCCGATTGATTGTGCTGCGGCTGCTGCTTCAAGTTTCAGCACCACCATGTAAGTTACTCGAATCTGGCTTATTGTGAGGTCAAAAACTCTGTTGTCCTTCGGTCCTCCTTCTCATCTTCGTGCTCTCCTTCTCAAACTGAACAGAACATAGGCTATAGGCAAGTCTGAGTGCAAGATGGTGCATTTCTATCAATAATTATTTTGGGAAGCAGTCTTTGACTCTTCTCCTGAACTGCCACCTTAGGCCTACACAGCACAGCCATTGGTTAGGCAACACAACGTTTTTGATCCGCAAGAGCAGAGCAGGCAGAGGCTTAGGACTGGAATATCCAATGCAGTGTGTAATGCAGCCCAGTTGTATTTACACCATCTCAGCAGCTATCTTAGAAATATAACTTTGCTCTGTGCTTCTCCAAGAATGCACTTCGTAGCCTATAGCCTATAGGCTATGGATATTTTGATTGAGACCACACTAAATAGCCTATAGGCGCACTTGATATTTTGCACCCAGCCGAAGATCAGAAATGAGTGGCGGCATTGGGCACACATCAATATATAGCCTAATAAGCAACCAACTCTAAAACACTGAGAAATATTGAACTTTCATCAATTACAAATGACATGACCCTGCTCTGGACTAGATTTAAACAATCCCCTTGACTGAAATTGAAAAAGCATGACCCTCCCCCATTTTCCTACAGGTAACCATTATGTACATTTCAATCAGTCCCTTACCATACTTTTTTTATGTGTAATTGATGATCTGATGTGTGTGTGTGTGTGTGCCTTTCAATGTTCACCATCCAGCTGAACCAGATCAATAGAGTATGTCCACATCAACAGGGGTAGCAGCTGAACCAGATCAATACAGTATGTCCACGTCAACAGGGGTAGCAGCTGAACCAGATCAATACAGTATGTCCACGTCAACAGGGGTAGCAGCTGAACCAGATCAACACAGTTAGGTCCCGTCAACAGCGGAGCAGCTGAACCAGATCAATACAGTATGTCCACGTCAACAGGGGTAGCAGCTGAACCAGATCAACACAGTATGTCCACGTCAACAGGGGTAGCAGCACTGAATGGGTGTGAATGACAGAAGGGGTTTGTCAATGAGAAGCCACACTCTTCCTCTTGGGGCCTCAGCCTTGATGGTGTGAAGTGGAATCATTTGATAATGAACTTGATTAATGCCATAGATCCTTCCCTTGCAGCCTGTAGTATTGCTTCCTAACACACCCCGTGCATTCTAAATGCATGACAAACATATTTACGTTACCCTTTCTTTATCAAAACCAGCTGACAGTGAGACCAAGCTTAGATCAGTTATTTCAGTTTGAACACCTCTTGTCTCCGCCTGGCAGTGTCTGCTTTTGGCTCAACACGTGTTGTTCTATTCAATGACAACAACAACATGCCAACAAGTAGGTGACACCTAGCGTTCACCGAGGTAGCCTTGGCAAACAGTATGTACCATTATATTTGAAGAAAAACACAGATGCTTTTCTTGTCAAGATTTGATGGGATCAAAGACATTTCTTGGCTCTGTCTGAGCTTGGAGGTTGAATGCAGTGAAGTGCTCCTACTACCCTTTTTATATGAGCCCTTTTCCCCACAAATAACACAATCCAAAATGTATTTTTTCCACTACTCCACTTAAATCATTGGGTCAAGTCAAGGGACCACTGGAACCCAAATGGAAGAGTAAGGCTTTATTTACTTTTTCTAAAGGAAATTGAACACGGTCATCTTCCAAATCTGGACAGCTTGTGATTTAAAAAAAAATAATAATATTTTTTTGCAATTGGAAGACTCTCCATTGTTGAGTTAGTGAGCTCATCATGTTTAAAGCCATGAAAAAATATGTCCAAATTAATAAACAGGAAACTATGATTTGTGTGGTCAGCCTGGTTTCTGGGGTTGCATTGGTGGCAGCAATTAAAACGCAATGACTCATTTCAGGCACAACAGACAAGGAGGGAGTAGGGCTGGCTGGCACTTGCTCAGTCCATTCATGAGACACATGATGAGGCACGCAGAGGGAGACAGGCTCAGGGTCAGTTGACCGCAAAGACTGTCCACAGTTTCAGGAGTCTCATGGAATAGACCTCGAACTTCCTCCCGCTTTCTCTCTTTTTCTCTCTTTCTCACTCTCTCTAAAACAACACTCGGAATATAAGCCAAACAGAAACATTTTAATGAACCCTAGAGATAAAACGTACATTCATTGGACCCCATGGACCAGATTCAGTTCCAATCCAATATCGCTCTTGAACACGTCCCAAAACGATGGGAGATACTCTACCTAACCTAAAAATTCAATATAGAAACAGTAGCATCTGTTTTCCATTTCCTGAGGAGAATTAGCCAATCAGTAGAATAGCGTATCAGGTGGTTCAGAGGGATCAGCCTGCTGAGAGAGAACGAGAACATCTGCACACTGGGCTCAGACGTCATTTCAATGTCTAGTTTTGATTTACATTTGGTTGAATTCAACGTGAAATCAGAAAATAAATGTCATGTCATTGATTTAGGTAAAAAGTTGGGTGAAAAAAGACTAAATTCCCTACTTTGATGATTTTTTGCAAATCCAATCAGTTTTCCACATTGATTCAACGTCATCACATAGATTATTTTTATGACGTGGAAACAACATTGACTCAACCAGCTTTTGTCCAGCGGGTGGTGAGTGGAGATGTTCATCCTTCTCTAAACAATAACTAAAGTACATCAAGCCAAAAGCATGTGCTGCCACCTGCATAATACTCAACCTAACTAACTGCACCTAACTAACTGCATTGTTAATGGAGAGAATTTGCATGGGGGCTACTCACACTCTTTTTTTTACAGTATTTGTGTGTCAAGCAGTTTTGTGGAAGTTTGTATGTGAGTGTGAGGAGAGAAGAGAAAAAACAAGTGTGAGAGAAAATGAGAGAGGAAGAGAGAATGTCAAGAGTTATTTTGGGCCTTGTCACCGCAACTTGTAAATCAATCAAGAGTATTCTGCTGGAGCTACTGATGTGGGACTAATGTTGGAGGAGGTCTGATTCTGGAAATATGTAGAAGGGGTAATAATAAACACATGGGGTGGACATTTTGGAAGTCTTTCAGTAATCTTTGATGTATTCCTCCCCAGAAACAGTTCTCACAGTTACTGTTCCACTTGGTGTTTCTTGGCGCTGAAACTTTGACCGGCAGCGTGAAGTATATCAATAATCCAAAAGAGAGGGAAACTTATCTATTTGCCACAACTGAGTCCCCCAAATGTCACACATGCATTTGTTTGTCAGAAACAAAGATATTCTCTCTACCAGAGGTCTTGGGTAAATGAACAGCTCTATTTTTAGCCCATTACGCTTCTCCCTAACAAATCAAACTGCACACGGGTAGATCGATGTAGAACAGCTGTGCATTATGATTCCCTTGCCTTTACCATTTTCAAAGCTCAAAAAATAAGAAAGTATGTATGGAACATCTGAATTGTGCACCAGAGCTCTGTTGATACAGGGTAACGATATGTAATTTGGCATGCCGCACACGTGTCCACTCCTATTAGCTTGGATATGAATCAGCAAATGAATGGTTAATGTTATCCTTCTGGAATATCACAGATTATGTTGTATTTTATATGAACTGTGTAGGGTTTTAATCAGTCATCTTAGAGTGTATTAGGGAACGGATAATGTAAATACAGGACTCCAATTCTGGTGTCAACATTTCACTATTCCAATGGTTGCACCGCCATAGCGGGTGGATTTTCCCCTCAGTGTTTTTCTTTTCAAGTATCTAATCTTGGAGAGACCAGAATACTGTATTTCTGACCACTTCATAGTTGTCAATTATCAACCCCATCCACAATTTAGCCTGAAACCAGTCACATTTCCACTGATGCACTATTGGCAAGGATCTGTGTCACACACACATATAGCCTACCCACACTCACTCACTCAGTTACTCAGTCACTCACATACCTAACTTACATACTGTACCTAATCAGAGCCATATGACCTTGGTGTAGGGAAGTCAGACAAAAGTGGTCTTATGGCCAACAGATCCACCGACGCAGTCAGCATGGAAGCCTAGTTTTAGATGAACAGGTAAAGATCCTGAAATAGCAGCTAGTATCAACCTGTTAAACCTCCACACACACGCACGCACGCATGCACAAATACACATACACACATGCCACATATCCCACCACACACACAGATCCTCCCCAGCCAAGCCACACAAGCCTGGCCCGGTTAGATAATTTATGCACAATGGAACATTACATCCTATCACTGGCCTCTCTCCCTTCATAAATACTCTACTGGTCATCTGGAAACTATTAGGCCTCCTCTCCAGAGACAGAGATGGACTATTTGAGATAAAGTTACCTGTTTTTTGTTTCATTAGACAGAAAAAAATGACATCTGTGTAAAAAAACAGGTTGCGTGCTGAGCCATACAAAGACTCAGCCCAGGGATAATTTCATTTTATGATTTGTTGTCACTTATTATAATCTTTCAAATCAAACTAGTTTAAGAAAAAGCCCCACACATGAGCCAATACCTTAGGTCAGAGCCGATGTTGTGGGACTTAAAGGGATATTTCACCCTGGCTTTGCCACAGCATATAGTCGTTACTATATTAACAACAGTACGTTTTTGTCATAAACATAAAAATTATCGAAACCACAGTCTAGAGCGAGCGCATTTTAATTTCACTGGTAGAATTGATACGTTTCGACTTCCTTTGTATTCGGCTGCTCCTAGTGAACCAAGCATGGTATAAACATGGCATAATTATTTCGCCACTACGGCCTATGTATTGCCTTACCCTAATCTTACTTCATTTGCACACACTGTATATAGACTTTTCTATTGTGTTATTGACTGTGACTGTTTGTTCATTCCATGTGTAACTCTGTGTTGTTGTTAGTGTCGCACTGCTTTCCTTTATCTTGGCCAGGTTGCAGTTGTAAATGAGAACTTGTTCTCAACTTACCTACCTGGTTAAATAAAGGTGAAATAAAGACAATAAAAAAACATGAATTGGCTAGTGTTTATATGGGTTTGTGTTTGTGTTATGGGGTTACAGGTGGTTAGATGTAGCCTGAGGACCGCAGAGTACCTTCCAGACCATGTAATCAATTTAGTCTACCCCTTTTCTCTTTTGACCTTTTCTCTTTGTTAAACTCAGGTTATCTGGAGTCCTTCCACAGGCCCTGCTGAAAAATACCCCAAAGCGGTGGAATTTTGGCTACACAAGTATGAGGGAGCGGACACCTCGCGGTTATGGAGCACAACAAGATTGTGGGACAAAACCAGCAAGGGACATTGAAACGTATAAAATCAAGACTACAACAGTAAAAAATAAGACACATGTACCATGTCAGATATATAGTTGAAATGTATAAACAAAATTGTTTTCATCCCAATATTACACTTTATATACGTCACAGAAGACTGAAATATAACAAAAACTGCTTGACATAGAAACACTGGATTTTTTGGCTGTTTAAAATGTTTTTATTTTATTAATTATAAAATACCATTCCACTCATTCCACCCATGAGGCCACTAGGCCATTTGACTGCAGGAATGGGCTACGGTCTAGAAGCCCTACACCACATCCTACACCCTACACCGCAGAGTCTTATCCAACTGGCCGTACACCGCAGACAGGACAAGACCATTCGCCACAAGCACAAATAGTCTCAGCTTCCACAGCACACCATGCCAAACACCATTGCCAGTATACCGAAGCCAGATAAAGGACTATAGCTGCGTTACACAGGCAGCCCAATTCTGATCTTTTTTTCACAGGTGGGTGTCCACCCCAAAGTGCTGCATGTCATGATGACAGACACCTGTCTCGATCAAAGAGAGAAGACTTGAAATAGCAGCGTACATATTGTTGGATTACTTCATGGAGCAAAAAAAGCTATTCATTTTAATAACGGAGCATCTTCTGAATTCAAACTGACCCCCTGCAATTGGACACGGACATTTTATGAGACTCCTGTTTCCACAAATCAAGGACGTAGAGAGAATCGCCAAGCTAAGGTTGGTCTAAAAATCTCTGTGCTACACCAAACAGTACCTATCCTGTAACTTCCAGTAGTGGATACCAAAACTCTGTGGTTAAATCACATTACCTTGTGTAACAATCTGTAGTAAAGAGAACTGGTGATCAGCAGATGATGGGAGAGTCATGAGGAAATTGTCATTCACAAAAAAAATACAGTAAGAAAATACAGTATGATTGGTGTAGTAAAGTTCAGGAAATACTTGTACAGCTGTGGGATGAGTGTTGTCATGATCAAACTGCCATTTAGCCCCTTCTGCTTGAAATCCAGCATAATGTCCAATCCATCCAGAAGGATACAGATCACGGGATACAGTTCTGCTACAATGGCGCAGGAAGGAATTATGTTTCTCTCTATCTGGAATCCACTCAGGAAGAAGCCCAGGCACCATATGATATTGTCTATAAGACAAGAAAATATAGAATATACTCGATTGTACAGTTTGAACAACAGTTGTAATGTGCCAGCATAACATGTAGTAAAACCAGCTGATCAGTTTGATATTTACAACAGTAAATTGCTGTTTCAATGTTTCTCCTCACTGTTAGCTAGCAAAAACTTAGCTAGCTAGGTAGCTGGATAGCCATAATTGTTTGGAATTTTATCTTGCGTCATGCTTATAATTTTGTGTTATTAAAATGCATCCACTGTCATAATCAGAACCAATGTCAACCCTCATCAATTATGTTACATAGCTAGCTAGTAAAATTATTTACCATTGCTGATGTTACATATGTTTGCAAACAAGTTACAAACATGAGGCGTGGCACATAACAATATAGCAGGCGGCAGGCTAACTAGCTAGCCGACTCCAGTCAAGTGCTAATGTTTGCTGGTAAACCTAGCTTTAGGTGGTTGGTTGTAACACTGATTAGTATCAGTCAACAACTAAAAAGAGAAGAGGTTTTACAATCGAGATACAATACAGTCAGTATACAAAACAATAAGATAACCTGCTATATCCATAACATAGACTTACCAGGTGAATTCAGGTGAAAGCTGTGATCCCTTATTGATGTCACATATTAAATCCACTTCAATGAGTGTAGATGAAGGGGAAGAGACAGGTTAAAGAAGGATTTTTAAGCCTTGAGACAATTGAGACATGGATTGTGTATGTGTCCCATCCAGGGGGTGAAGGGGCAAGACAAAAAATGGAAGTGCCTTTGAACGAGGTATGGTAGTAGGTGCCAGGCGCACCGGTTTGTGTCAAGAACTATAACACTGCTGGGTTTTTCATATTTAACAGTTTCCTGTGTGTATCAAGAATGGTCCACCACCCAAAGGACACCCAGCCAGCTTGACACAACTGTGGGAAGCAGTGTTGTCAACATGGGCCAGCATCCCTGTGGAATGCTTTGGACACCTTGTAGAGTCCATGATGGGGTACTGAGGGGGTCCACAGGGGGTCCTAATGTTTGATAAACTCAGTGGTGATCTCAGATTGTAAAACATCTTCTATTTTCTGTCATAGTTATGGCTACCCGCAGTTGTTTAGCTAACTTAGCTATCTACCTACCTAGCTAACTACCTAAGTTAGCAAACATATATTTTTTTCGATCTCCCCCCACTGTAACACAGTAGTATGTTTGCCAGCAATACACAATATGGGTTTCAAAAGATAAACTAAAGATAGATAGCAAGCTAGGTGGCTTGCAGGAAACATTACATTTTTAGTTAGCAACCGTATTTGTATTTGTCATCTGCTATTGCTGAGCTTCTAGATCCAACTCTATGTTTCAAATCCTTTTTGCTATATTCCGGTTGAAACATGTGTGGTTGAATGTCACCATGTAGCTCATAGAACGTGTAAAAATACCTATTTATTTGACAAACGGCAGCTAAGCAACAATGATCATGGGCTATACTCGGCCTTGTCTCAGGATTGTAAGTTGGTGGTTGAAGGTATCCCTCTAGTGGTGTGGGGGCTGTGCTTTGGCAAAGTGGGTGGGGTTATATCCTTCCTGTTTGGCCCTGTCCGGGGGTTTCTTCTGATGGGGCCACAGTGTCTCCTGACCCCTCCTGTCTCAGCCTCCAGTATTTATGCTGCAGTAGTTTATGTGTCGGGGGGCTAGGGTCAGTTGGTTATACCTGGAGTACTTCTCCTATCTTATCCAGTGTCCTGTGTGAATTTATGTATGCTCTCTTATTCTCTGTTCTCCAGCTCTTTCTTCTTCTTCGGAGAACTGAGCCCTAGGATCCATACGTCCGGAAACCGCATGATGACTCCTTTCTGTCCCAGTGCCGCGTGCCTTTGCTGCTATTATCAGTTTAGCTTTTGCCTGCTGGTTATGGAACCCTACCTGTCCCGACATGCTGTTTACAACTCTTAATGATCGGTGCTATAAAAGCCAATGATATTTATTCCTGATTGATATTTGACCATGCTTGTCATTTATTGAACATTGTTTGAAAAAACTTTGGCTCTCTCGTTCACGTCTATTCTTCTCATCTTTCTTTCTCTCTCTCAGGAAACCGTAGCCTCGTAGGACCATACGTCAGGACTACTGGGCATGATGACTCCTCTGCTGTCCCAGTCCACCTGCCTTGCTGCTATTCCAGTTTCAACTGTTCGACTGCCTGCTGGTAGTGAAACGCCACATGTCCCGACGACTGATTTTCAACTCTTAATGGATCGGCTATGAAAAGCCAATCTGAAAATTATTCATGATTTTATTTGACTCAGCTTGTCACTTATGAACATTTTGAACATCTTGGCATAGTTCTGTTATAATCTCCACCCGGCAGCGCAGAAGAGGATGGCCCCCCCTCATATGCCTGGTTCCTACTTGTTTCTTCCTAGGTTTGGCCTTTTCTAGGGAGTTTTTCCTAGCCAAACAGTGCTCACACCTGCATTGCTTGCTGTTTGGGGTTTTAGGCTGGGTTTCTGTACAGCACTTCGAGATATTAGCTGATGTACGAAGGGCTATATAAAATAAACTTGATTTGATTTGATCATGTCACTAGAATAAGACCCTCGATATTTATTGGAAAGGAGCATCAAGCTCATCACCGTGCACTTTCATCACCCTGTGAAGTTCATTATAACTCATTTAATCTGTAGCCTAATAAACTGCATGCTTTCCCAGATGAGTCGTAGTGAGAGGGTCACAAATCATGTATATTTTACCTCTATTTAACTAGGCAAGTCAGTTAAGAACATATTCTTATTTTCAATGACGGCCTAGGAACGGTGGGTTAACTGCCTTCTTCAGGAGCAGAACAACAGATTTTTATCTTGTCAGGTCAGGGATTTGATCTTACAACCTTTCGGTTACTATTCCAACACTCTAACCACTTGGCTACCTGCCGCCCTAGTCTTGTGACTTCCAAGTTTACTTTGATATTCTCCCCTGTGCATAGGAGTGCTGTGAGAATGCAGTGTAATAAAATGTCATCCACTGTCACACTGTAATAACATTTGGAGTGAAGGGCTTCTAGCGTGCATTCACTCAATCTCTCTTATGATAAATGTCTTCCTGTATACATCAATACTTTATCTGCCGTGCAGAACAGTTTTTTACACTCGGATGACAATATACATGCAACAGTTTAAAAGAGTGATTGTCTGTCTTTTTCTCCCTCGCTTTCTATCTCCCTCTTGCTCTCATTCTTATTCCCTCTCCCTTTCCCTCTCTGTTTCAAAAAGAAGACGAAAACACACTTATGAAAATGTGTGCCATGGAAGAGTGAGAGAACCACGTCTGGACGGTTCCAGCAGGTGAGTCACAGCGTTCTGACTGGCTCAGGCCCATGGAGAGGCCTTTATGCACCACCAAAATAACTATGGGGGAAAGCAGTAGGGGGAAAACTCTCTCTGTGTATTACATTTTTCCAGAAAATGTCTAATAGCCTAGCAACCCAAAAACCTTTGAGGAGAAACAAAAAAGCAGTCCTCCATACACTGTTGAGTTACTACCAATGATGTACAGTACCAGTCAGAAGTTTGAACACACATACTCATCAAGTGTTTTTCTTAATTTTTTATATTTTCTACATTGTGGAATAATAGTTAAGACATCAAACCTATGAAATAACACATATGGAATCACGTAGTAACCAAAAAAGTGTTAAACAAATAGATTTTAGATTATTCAAAGTAGCCACCCTTTGCCTTCATTACAGCTTTGCACACTCTTGGCATTCTCTCAACCAGCTTCACCTGGAATGCTTTTCCAACAGTCTTGAAGGAGTTCCCACATATGCTGAGCACTTGTTGGCTGCTTTTCTTTCACTCTGCGGTCCAACTCATTCCAAAACATCACAATTGGGTTGAGGTCAGGTGATTGTGGAGGCCAGGTCATCTGATGCAGCACTCCATCACTCTTCTTCTTGGTCAAATAGCCCTTACACAGACTGGAGGTGTATTGGGTCATTGTCCTTTTGAAAAACAAATGATAGTACTAAGCGCAAACCAGATGGCATGGCGTATCGCTGCAAAAATCTGTTGTAGCCATGCTGGTTAAGTGTGCCTTGAATTCTAAATAAATCACCAACGATCTCACCAGCAAAGAACCCCCACACCATCACACCTCCTCCTCCATGCTTCACGGTGGGAACCACACATACGGAAATCATCCGTTCACGGACTCTGCATTTCACAAAGACTGATTCAAACAGTCTCCTCTGAACAGTTGATGTTGTTACTTGAACTCTGTGAAGCATTTATTTGGGCTGCAATTTCTGAGGCTGGTAACTCTAATGAACTTATCCTCTGAAGCAGAGGTAACGCTGGGTCTTCCTTTCCTGTGGTGGTCCTCATGAGAGCCAGTTTCATCATAGTGCTTGATGGTTTTTTCGACTGCACTTGAAGAAACTTTCAAAGTTCTTGAAATGTTCCCGATTGACTGACCTTCATGTCTTAAAGTAATGATGGACTATCGTTTCTCTTTGCTTATTTGAGCTGTTCTTGCCATAATATATACAGTGGGGAGAACAAGTATTTGATACACTGCCGATTTTGCCGATTTTCCTACTTACAAAGCATGTAGAGGTCTGTAATTTTTTATCATAGGTACACTTCAACTGTGAGAGACGGAATCTAAAACAAAAATCCCGAAAATCACATTGTATGATTTTTAAGTAATTAATTAGCATTTTATTGCATGACATAAGTATTTGATACATCAGAAAAGCAGAACTTAATATTTGGTACAGAATCCTTTGTTTGCAATTACAGAGATCATACGTTTCCTGTAGTTCTTGACCAGGTTTGCACACACTGCAGCAGGGATTTCTCCCAGACCTGCCTGAACCCAATAAAAAATCTTGTGGGAGGGGAGCTGAAAAGGTCCGTATTGCCCACGACAGCCCCCGGAAACCTGAAGGATCTGGGAGAATGTTTCCTGTAATGGAGGA
>NC_036842.1:19284579-19287484 GCF_002910315.2 Salvelinus sp. IW2-2015
TCTGTGAGAGCCGGAATTCTTACTGGTTGGTAGGTGATCAAATACTTATGTCATGTAATAAAATGCAAATTAATTACTTAAAAATCATACAATGTGATTTTCTGGATTTTTGTTTTAGATTCCGTCTCTCACAGTTGAAGTGTACCTATGATAAAAATTACAGACCTCTACATGCTTTGTAAGTAGGAAAATCGGCAAAATCGGCAGTGTATCAAATACTTGTTCTCCCCACTGTATATGTATATATATATATATATATATTAACCTTTGTTTAACTAGGCAAGTCAACTAGGCAAATATGGACTTGAACCTTTAGCAAATAGGGCTATCTTCTGTATACCAATCCTTCCTTGTCACAACACAAATGATTGGCTCAAACGCATTAGGAAGGAAAGAAATTCCACAATTTAACTTTTAACAAGGCACACCTGTTAATTGAAATGCATTCCAGGTGACTACCTCATGATTGCGGTTGAGAGAATGCCAAGAGTGTGCAAAGCTGTCATCAAGGCAACGGACGGCAATGAAGAAGAATCTCAAATATAAAATGTAACACTTTTTTGGTTACTACATTATTCCATGTGTGCTTTTCATAGTTTTGATGTAGTCACTATTATTCTACAACATAGAAAATTTAACAAATAAAGAAAAACCCTTGAATGAGTAGGTGTGTCCAAACGTTTTACTGGTACTGTATATTAAACCTGGATTGATGATGCTGTGTATTGGCCAGTTAGAGGCTTTGAACCACAGGTCAGTAATATTGGCACTTCCCAGTAGGAGCAGTCCTCCAATAGGAACGAATGGAATTCCACAGTATTTCAATTAAATATTTAAAGGACAATATTACATGTAGTTAGGTATTTTTGTTGTTGTTGTGCGGACAGTAACAGTAAACCTTTTTGTGTTTAGCATGCATAACATCATTTAAAAGAATGCATTGACGTGTCTGTAATAGAATACACGTGGATAAAACAAATATTGACATTACAGTTTTTTTCAATTGCTAACAAGCATCGGTCAATACTGAAGCCACTTTTTCAAAAATCTTCACACAGTCTGCATTACCAACATACAGTTGAGGTCGGAAGTTAACATACACTTAGGTTGGAGTCATTAAAACTCCTTTTTCAACCACTCCACAAATTTCTTGTTAACAAACTATTGTTTTGGCAAGTTGGTTAAGACATCTACTTTGTGGATGACACAAATAATTATTCATTTTTTTTTTTACAGACAGATAATTTCACTGTATCAAAATTCCAGTGGGTCAGAAGTTTAGATACACTAAGTTGACTGTACCTTTAAACAGCTTAGAAAATTCCATAAAATTATGTCATGGCTTTAGAGTCAATTGGGGGTGTATCTGTGGATATATTTAAAGGTCTACCTTCAAACTCAGTGCCTCTTTGCTTGACATCATGGGAAAATCAAAATAAATCTGCCAAGACCAAAGAAAAACATTTATAGACCTCCACAAGTCTGGTTCATTCTTGGGAGCAATTTCCAAATGCCTGAAGGTACCACGTTCATCTGTACAAACAATAGTACGCAAGTATTAACACCATGGGACCACGGAGCCATCATACCACTCAGGAAGGAGATGCGTTCTGTCTCCTAGAGATGAAAGTACTTGTGCGAAAAGTGCAAATCAATCCCAGAACAAATGCAAAGAAAAAGGAGAAGGCTTGCAAGCCGAAGAACACCATCCCAACCGTGAAGCACGGGGGTGACAGCATCATGTTGTGGGGGTGCTTTGCTGCAGGAGGGACTGGTGCACTTCACAAAATAGATGGCAACATGAGGCAGGAAAATTACGTGGATATATTTAAGCAACATCTCAAGACATCAGTCAGGAAGTTAAAGCTTGTTCGCAAATGGGTCTTCCAAATGGACAATGACCCAAGCATACTTCTAAAGTTGTGGCAAAATGGCTTAAGGACAACACAGTCAAGGTTTTGGATATGTGTGGGCAGAACTGAAAAAGCATGTGCGAGCAAGGAGGCCTACACACCTGACTCAGTTACACCAGCTCTGTCAGGAGGAATTGGCCAAAATCCACCCAACTTATTGTAGGAAGCTTGTGGAAGGCTACCCGAAACGTTTGACCCAAGTTAAACAACTTCAAGGCAATGCTACTAAATACTAATTGAGTGTATGTACACTTCTGACCCACTGGGGATGTAATGAAATAAATAAAAGCTGAAATAAGTAATTCTCTCTACTATTATTCTGACATTTCACATTCTTACAATAAAGTGGTGATCCTAATTGACAGTGAATTGTTACTAGGATTAAATGTCAGGAATTGTGAAAAACTGAGTTCAAATGTATTTGACTAAGGTGTATGTAAACATTCTGACTTCAACTGTACATCTTGGCCAAACAGATAATCTCACCTCCAAAACTCACTCAAACCACCAAAACACTTCATACGTGTCTCAAAATAAGTTTGTTTGACCATAACACCATATTCTCACTCAGAAAGCATACATTGTCACTCATAACACACTGACCTCAAAACACTAACAGGGAGCTTTACATAAATGATGAACTTCTCTTTGAAGTTTGAATGATTTTTCACATGAATCAGTATTTCATTATAGAATAAGAATAACACCTTTTCACTTTGACTGTACTAAATTATAAGTAACAACAATGAATCAGAAATGCAGCAATTTGCTTCAATAGCCTTTATTTTTTCTATATCTTTGCATATAGTCATTTACTTGTGAAAAATAAAAAGTTGAAACAAAAAACAAATTCCTGAAATTCCAGGGCTGCAATAATAATTACAAAATAAACATCAACAACATGTGTAGTATACTCACTCATACTGTACAGTACTGTGAGGATTCTAGTTCTCATCAACATGTGTAGTATACTCACTCATACTGTACAGTAC
>NC_036842.1:19287509-19317201 GCF_002910315.2 Salvelinus sp. IW2-2015
TTCAACTGTACATCTTTGGCCAAACAGAATAAAATCTCACCTCCTAAAACTCACTCAAACCACCAAAAAACCTTTCATACGTGTCTACAAATAAGTTTAAGTTTTGTTTGACCATTAACACCATATCTCACTCAGAAAGCATACATTGTCAATCCATAACACACTGACCTCAAAACACTAACAGGAGCGTTTACATAAATGATGAACTTCTCTTTGAAGTTTGAATGATTTTCACATGAATCAGTATTTTCATTATAGAATAAGAATAACCTTTTCACTTTGACTGTACTAAATTATAAGTAAACACAATAATCAGAAATGCAGCAATTTGCTTCAATAGCCTTTATTTTTCTATATCTTTGCATATAGTCATTTACGTGAAAAATAAAAAGTTGAAACAAAAAACAAATTCCTGAAATTCCAGGGGCTGCAATAATAATTACAAAATAAACATCAACAACATGTGTAGTATACTCACTCATACTGTACAGTACTGTGAGGATTCTATTCTCATCAACATGTGTAGTATACTCACTCATACTGTACAGTACTGTGAGGATTCTAGTTCTCATCAACATGTGTAGTATACTCACTCATACTGTACAGTATTGTGAGATTCTAGTTCTCATCAACATGTGTAGTATACTCACTCATACTGTACAGTACTGTGAGGATTCTAGTTCTCATCAACATGTTGTAGTATACTCACTCATACTGTACAGTATTGTGAGGATTCTAGTTCTCATCAACATGTGTTAGTATACTCACTCATACTACAGTACTGTGAGGATTCTAGTTCTCATCAACATGTGTGTATACTCACTCATACTGTACAGTACTGTGAGGATTCTAGTTCTCATCAACATGTGAGTATACTCACTCATACTGTACAGTACTGTGAGGATTCTATTCTCATCAACAGTTGTAGTATACTCACCCATACTGTACAGTACTGTGAGGATTCTAGTTCTCATCAACATGTGTAGTATACTCACTCATACGTACAGTACTGTGAGGATTCTAGTTCTCATCAACATGTGTAGTATACTAACTCATACTGTACAGTACTGTGAGGATTCTAGTTCTCAAAAACAGTGTAGTATACTCACTCATACTGTACAGTACTGTAGGATTCGTGCTCATCAAACATGTGTAGTATACTCACTCATACTGTACAGTACTGTGAGGATTCTAGTTCTCAACAACATGTGTAGTATACTCACTCATACTGTACAGTACTGTGAGATTCTAGTTCTCAATCAACATGGTTGTTTGTAGTATAACTCACTCATACTGTACAGTACTGTGAGGATTCTAGTTCTCATCAACATGTGTAGTATACTCACTCATACTGTACAGTACTGTGAGGATTCTAGTTCTCCCTCTCTCATGCATTTGGCCACAAATTCTCATCAACATCACATCTTATGTCTTCTCTGGCGATGCATTTTGGAAGGTATCTTCTGGAATGTCTAATCCAACTCTGGCAGTCTTCAGGAGAAGTGTCTCCACACCCCACATTCATGGCATCCTGTAAGGACATCTGGTCATCTGGATGGTGGTCATAAAGCTTCCACCTCCATGCAGAGAAAAACCCCTCTATGGGGTTTAGGAAGGGGGAGTATGGAGGCAGGACTAGTACTGACATCCTGGGTTGTGCAGCAGACTGGTGGAATCCCACACAACAATGACGGTAGTGGAGTTTCTTGCCCTTCTCTCCACCGCTGGCACAAGACGATTTTGCAGGTCATCCAGAAAATACAGTACATCCACAGTTTTACAGTACTTTACATTATGCATAGCTGTAAATGTACCCTGTTTGGTAATTGAACAGACATCTTACCTGAACATATTGATACCAGAGTTCCTCCACACGTTCACCGTTTCTCTCAGTGTACAACTGCTTCATCCTTATTTTATGTTTCTCTGGGACTCTGGCAACTGTCGTTGTGCTGACCGTATTCACACTCCCAAAAGTTATATTGTCTGCCAGCGCTCCGTCCCGAATTTCCCGCAGTATTATTGCATTGTTGCCAATTACCATGTCAACAATGGCAATTTCCTGCGCATCTGATTATATTCTGCCTCTCCCTCCTGTGGGAGGCAACCTTTGGATCCTATTGAAAAACACAAAACAATCAATATATTTCAAAATGTCGGTACATGTGTTGGTCAATTTCTTCAACATATGATCAGGTCTATATAATTATCAAACATACACTAGTAATGGAAAGGAAACACAGACTCTTTGTTTAAGTATTAAAATACTCCTTTAGTAATACAATTGTAGGCAGAAGTTGGTACTGAGTACAGTACATAATAGCTCTCCCCAGGTTCTGCAAAATGTCTAAGACATCCTGTAACTCATATAGCCTCTCCCAGTCCTCCTTGCATGAGTTTCCCTGGCAACAATATTTTAATGAATCTAACCTCCCCCTGGCAGCAGCAACCATCTTGTCAGCAATTAAAATATCAGAAGTGGGTTTGACCGAAACTTGACCTTTCATCAGAAGAATAGGGTCATAACAAGGTGAACGAGTCCAAGCATCTTCTGACAGGTGGCTGTTTTCATCAGACCTGCGGCAGCCTTGTGTTCTCAGAAAACCAGTCGTATTCTCAGAACCTCAGATAGCCAGTTGGGGCCCAGACAGGAGGAGTATGTATGAAGGTAGGCGGTTTCCGCCTTCTGATAGTGTCTGAATGGCACAACACTCAAAACAGGTGTTAATACACACACAGAGGTCTCCTAGAAGAAGAGACCTTACAGTTGATCATAACACAATTTATTAACCATTTAAAAGGTATGAGGCCTTGGTTTAACCCCTTCACATCTAAAAATGTGAACATACTGTATTGTATTGGTTTACAACATGGTCAATAATTGTGGCCCTTATCTCATCAGAGACCACTGCTCTTGGTCTTCCTCTCCATTGTCCTCCACGCATTCTCCCTCTCCCTGTCACTCTTCTTTCCCCACCAACCTGTCTTCCTCTCCGTTGTCCTCCACGCATTCTCCCTCTCCCTGCCACTCTTTCTTTCCCCAACAACCTGTCTCCTCTCCGTTGTCCTCCAGCATTCTCCCTCTCCCTGCACTCTTCTTCCCCAAACCTGTCTTCTCTCCTTGTCCTCCACGCATTCTCCCTCTCCCTGCCACTCTTCTTTCCCACCAACTGTCTTCTCTCCTTTTCCTCCACGCATTCTCCTCTCCTGCCACTTTCTTTCCCCACCAACCTGTCTTCCTCTCCTTTGTCCTCCACGCATTCTCCCTCTCCTGCACTTTTCTTTCCCACACAACCTGTTCCTCCTCTCCTTTGTCCTCACGCATTCTCCCTCTCCCTGCCACTTTTCTTTCCACCAACCCTGTCTTCCTCTCCGTTGTCCTCCACGCATTCTCCCTCTCCGTGCCACTCTTCTTTCCCCACCAACCTGTCTTCCTCTCCTTTGTCCTCCACGCATTCTCCCTCTCCCTGCCACTCTTCTTTCCCCACCAACCTGTCTTCCTTGATCCATGTTTCCAAACGAAATCATTCCGAAGCCGTCCTCTTTTGTCTGTTTGGTAACGAAACTAAAAACAGGACACGTGGGTAGGCTTTCAGCTGAAATTGCCATCAGCTGTGTTTGGAATGATTAAATATTCTGCTGAGATGTTCTATATGTTTCAATCTGGTTACTGCAGAAATGCACGACATTTGCCATCATTCTGTTTTGAATGTGTTTTAACAGTTTTGGAAACGATGTGTTAGCATTTGAAAACGTGCTGCAAATATATAGTTTGCAGGTGGTGGAGTATAAATGAGAAAAGAGTTGATGGATTTCAGAGAATGTGTTCATTGAATGCATTTTGTGTGAAAACAATGACAAATTATACAGTTTGGTCCACATACACTTCTGTTTCACTGACTGTGTGAAGAGTTTTGACAATGTGACTTCACTTTTGATGAATTCATGTTAGCAATTGAAAAAAACTGTAACAAATGCATTTCTATAGCTTCCAAAATATGTTTTACAACGTTGGAGGAGTGCCTAGATGGAAGCATGGTGGCTTCAAAACAGCTTACATAGTCATCTAGTGTAAATCATCTTTACACACAGTAAGACCTGTGTGTGTAAAGATTTGTGTGCGCTAGTGTGTGCATGTGTGTGTGTCCATGTGTCCATGTGTGCGTGCATGTGCGTGTGTGTGTGTGTGTGTGTGATGCTAATTCTCATACAGCCTTGCATGGCTCAGCTGTAAAACTCTGTATCACAGCAAATAAAAATCTCAGTCAAGCGCAGGGGAGCGTATTAGTGGTTCGAACCTTATGTTGATGAACTAGGCAAGTTAAATGTATATTTCATTTCCAAGTGTGCCTTTGTCATGATCAATTACCCTGAGAGACCATAAAACTAAAGTAATTCTGGCCGCTGGGTAAGGCAGCAGGCCCTGGCAAATGGAGGAGAATAAACAAACGCAATACTATACCCTCACAACTGGATCCAATATCCTGAACAAACCACAAACCAAACAGTCAGTGCTAATGCAGGAAGGAAGGGAACACACAGTATGTACAATACAAGATAAACGTCACCTACATTGTATCGCAAGTGTCATCGTCATCAAATCTGCAAGCCATTGCAAAACGGACCATATCGCCTATGAACTTCAAACAATTTCAAACAAATGCATAATCCAACCCATAGATACCAAGTTCAATTCAATCAAATTCGCATTGCACAGCCCCGTCACTTGAAAAGCATTTCTGTAGTAGGGTAATTTGTACATATGAAAATAGAAAACAAAATAATGCACATGCAGGTTGATAGTTAGTGGTGCAACCTGTACTCAGGGTTAGACGTAACATAGTAAACGAAAATCCAAGACACTCAAATTAGTATGATACGTTACGTTTCATATGATGTGTATTCATTTGTGGATGTCCAGCATTCATTTCGTATGGTATGTTACAAATTGCAATTTGTACAATATGTTTATGCATCTCTGTGTGTGGAGTATAGGTGGTCCAGAGTTATTTTCCCTCTGGTTGCACATTTAATATGCGATAGAAATTTGAGAAAACTGATTTAAGTTCCCTTGCATTAAGGTCCCGGCTACTTGGAGCGCCGCCTTTGGGTGAGTGTTTTCTTGTTTGCTTATGGCGTATTACAGCTCATTCAATGCTATCTTAGTGCCAGCCTCTGACTGTGGTAGTATGTAAATAGCTACAAAGAATATAGATGATAACTCTCTCGGTAGGTAGTGTGGTCTGCAGCTTGTCATGAGAAACTATACCTCAGGTGAGCAGTAGCTCGAGACTTCCTTAGATATCGTCCACCTGCTGTTGTTTACAAAAATACATGGACCGCCGCCCCTTGTCTTACCAGACGCCGCTGTTCTATCCTGCCGGGACATCGTATAACCAGCCAGCTGTATGTTGATATTGTCGTCGTTCAGCCACGACTCCGTGAAGCATAAGATGTTACAGTTTTTAATGTCTCGTTGTTAGTTTAACTTCCCATTTTATTGTCCAAAGATTGCGTATTTGCTAGAAGAATTGAGGGTTTATTCGATCGCCTCTGACTTCTCAGAAGGCAGCCCGCTCTCCGGCCTCTCTTTCTCCGCCTCCTCTTCACGCAGATCACTGGGGTCGGGCCTGTTCCCGAGGGAGCCGTATATCATCCGCCTCGGGCTCGTCAGAGTCGTGAAAGAAGAAAAAGGATTCTGCTAATAAGTTACAAACAACGCAGATGAACAAACAAAAAAACACAATCGGTTGGGGGCACGTAAAACGTCTGCCTTCTGCTCTGGCGCCATCTTAATCCAGGTGAAAGCTATGATCCCTTATTGATGTCACTTAAATCCACTTCAATCAGTGTAAAAGTAGGGGAAGAGACAGGTTTAAGAATGATTTTTAAGCCTTGAGACAATTGTAGACATGGATTGTGTATGTGTGCCATTCATATGGTGAATGGGCAAGACAAAATATTTAAGTGCCTTTGAACCGGAGGTGCCAGGCACACCGGTTTGAGTGTGTCAAGAACTGGAATGCTGCTGGGGTTTTTATGTTCAGCAGTTGCCCATGTGTATCAGGAATGGTCCACCACCCAAAGGACATCCAGCCAATTTTACACAACTGTGGGAAGCATTGGAGTCAACATGGGCCAGAATTCCCGTGGAACACTTTGGACACCTTGTAGAGTCCATTCCCCGTCAAATTGAGGCTGTTCTGAGAGCAAAAGGGGGTGCAACTCAATATTAGGAAGGTGTTCCTAATGTTTGGTATACTCAGTGCGTTGTATACATTTTTTATATCTGTGTCCATATTGTCCATGAGATTCTATTAGATAGACCATATTGTTCAATAGAAAATGTACCACCGGCTAAATCTATGACGTTTTATAAATTTCTAAACTTGATCTCCACTATAAAAGCATCTCAAATTCATACTTGAGTATAAGGAAAGATACCTTAATAGAAAATGACTCAAGTAAAAGTGAATGTCACCCAGTAAAATACTGCATGAGTAAAAGTATAAAAGTATTTGGTTTTAAATATAGTCAAGTATCAAAAGTAAATGTAATTCCTCAAATAAATCATTTCAAATATCTTATATTAAGCAAACCAGACGGCACCATTTTCTTGTTTTTTATTTATTTACAGATAGCCAGGGGCACACTCCAACGCTCAGAAATAATTTACAAACTAAGTATGTGTGTTTAGTGAGTCCGCCAGATTAGATGCAGTAAGGATGACCAGAGATGTTCTCTTGATAAGTGCCTGAATTGGACCATTTTCCTGTCCTGCTAACAATTCAAAATGTACTTTTGGGTGTCAGGAAAAATGTATGGAGTAAAAAGTACATTATTTTCTTTAGGAATGTAGTGAAGTAAAAGTGAAAGTTGTCAAAAATATAAATACTAAAGTTAAGTACAGATACCCCCCAAAAGTATTTTGACTTAAGTACTTAACACCACTGCAAGTCTTCTAACTATTGACTTTTTTCACAACTGCTTCCAGTTTGGCAGCAAAATATTTACAACAAAGACATATTGACATAGTCAAATAAATAAAAGTGTGTAAAAAACAGAAGGATATTTCATGTTTTTTCTTCTATTTTGTTACTTAGATTGACGCACATAAGGACAAGGATAAAGGATAAAACACCAATGGTATTCACTAAGTTGCTGGTTTATACTGTATTCAGGATAATGTTTTATGGCTTTGTCATTCATTTAAAAAAAAGTATTATTATTTTATATATTTTATATGTGATAAGGCCCCCCAGAGGGCCAGAGATAATTACAGAGTTCAATTATCTGTGATAACCCGAAGTAACCAAAAAAGGCCACTAGATGTAATTTAGCAACATTCTAGTAGTTTACTGGTAAACTTTGAAAGTTACCAGTAATATACCCTCCCTTTGCAACCCTACCCTGACCCTAAAACTAACCCTAGTTTCAAATTCCAGAGTGGTTTAGGTTACGAATAAAATGTTTGATTCACTTCACAGGTATATGGATGTGCTCTATTAGCGTTTATGTATCGGGAGCAATTTGTAAACAGAAACACAGCTGTTTGATTGGTATGTCCTGGAAGGCATTTTCTTCTGTGACACGATGAAGTCCAATCTGTAATGGTGCCTATGGGCTTGTAACCCAGCCAACAGAGAGCTTAAAACAGTTACAGTACCAGTCACTCAATAATACTATTTTCTAATTTTACATCAGAAGAAAAGAGAAATAGCCTTGGCTGCTTGGGGATCAAGCCGTTGTTGCTAAGAGACTGATGAAAGTAAATGGTTAGTGGAATGGTTTGAATGAGTCACTGACCGCAGAGTGTGTTTGTGTGTGTGTTTGCACCCGTTTATTTAATACTAGAATAGCCAGGCCTTAAAAACACCAATTATACCAGTCTATTTTAACAGTTTAATACATTAATCGGCTGTTCTAGTAACAACACCAAACGACTTGCCTGTACTCTATTACGGAGAGAGACAGAAGCCAACGGTGATAATAATGATCTCTCTGATGATGATGATGATGATGATGTAAACTCTATAATATGTCATCCACTCTGGGGTCTACAAAACATGCCTCCCCTTTCGTTTGGATTGTGTGTGTGTCTCCTTTACCACATGCCCACTATAATACCCAAACACAATCTCTGGCCAAAACGAGACTAGTTGGATTGAACCAATTCATCTAGTCTTCTCTTTCTCAGGGAGCAGTAAGAATAGCCCTCAACACTGGGCTTAAAATACAACAACTGGACTACAAACTCAGGCACCATATTGTTAGACAGCTTGCCCTAAATAGAGAGAGTGGGAGCTGGGGAAAATAGGGCGTGCGTGTGGCTGAAAGGTATCAGCTGTACATTGAGAGGGTAATATAAATGCAGGGGCAGTAGCAGTCCTAATGAGCTCAGTGGAAGCTCCATCCATGCCTTTCAACCCAGATCGATCGGATCCAGAAATAGAGTGTGAGACTCAGACTATAAGGTTGGATGAGTCTGATACTCACTATTGGTCCTCCGGGCTCTATTAAAGATCCAACGGCGCTTTTCAGACCAGTGCTGTATTGTACCAAAATTCACCAGAGGGGCCTGGCTATGTCACTTGGCGAGAGACTCACTGGAACATTGTGTTGTGTGTAAGGCTGGGACAGGTTTTATTTTTTTTCATTCTTGACTTGTAATCAGATAATTAATTATTATTGGGTTACCAGTTCCTGGTATCATGTATATACTTGAATAAACAACCACTTAGTGAGGGAGGGCTGAGGGTCAAACTTCCTCATCCACATCACTGAGCCTCCCTTGGTTTTGAAATAATCTCATGGTCTGCTGAACCTATTGAATCCACTGCCTTGTTCATTGCTACTCTAGGTATTTTTGACGTGCCTTAAATAGGATGTCCATTCAGCCAGCCACCTGTTGTACACAGTGACAGTTAGCAGTCATTAGGCGTGCTGTGTGTGGGAGAGGGGAACATGTGTTCTAGTGAGCCTTGGTGCAGAGCTCAGTTCATCTATCTCAGCAAGCTGTTTCCTTGACAAAGGTCAACCTGCCGCTCCGTGGGTCCAGTGGTCATTTTTCAGCTCTTCCCACACCCACACATTGAACACACACACACACTCTCACGTACTGTATGTGTACACAAACAATGCACATGCATGTACATGCATATGCACACACGCACGCACGCACCCTTTTGCCTTGAATTCTGATAATGATAATGGCACCCGAGGGGATGGCTGCTGTTTTTACGGGCTCCTAACAAACTGTGCTATTTTGTTTGTTTTTTCGCATTGTTTGTAATTCATTTGTACATAATGTTGCTGCTTCCGTCTCTTATGACCGAAAAAAGCTGGACGAAAATTTTTCTTTAATGAGTCCGACGTGAAGGATATACTGCTTTGTCGAGACCAGGCCCAAATTACTGTCATCCATGTAAAGAAAAGACAGAGAAAAAGGGGGAGGAAGGTGGGGTGCCTTGTGAGAATTAGCCGGCAAGTAGGTAACTACCACAACCCTCTGTATTATTGGCCAACGTGCAATCATTAGAAAATAAACTGGACTATCTACGATTAAGACTATCCTACCAACGGGACGTTAAAAATGGTAATATCTTGTGTTTTACCGAGACGTGGATGAACGACCTTTAAACAGATCAACATTCACAAAGCCGCGGGGCCAGATGACCTAGACAAAAAGAACACCTATGTGAGAATGCTGTTCGTTGACTACAGCTCAGCTTTCAACACCATAGTGCCCTCAAAGCTCATCACTAAGCTAAGGACCCTGGGAATAAACACCTCCCTCTACAACTGGATCCTGGACTTCCTGACGGACCGCCCCCAGGTGGTAAGGGTAGGCAACAACACATCCCCTACACTGATCCTCAACACGGTGGCCCCTCAGGGGTGCATACTCAGTCCCCTCCTGTACTCCCTGTTCACTCATGACTGCACGGCCAGGCACAACTCCAACACCATCATTAAGTTTGCCGATGACACAACAGTGGTAGGCCTGATCACCGACAACATTGAGACAGCCTATAGGGAGGAGGTCAGAGACCTGGCCGTGTGGTGCAAAGACAATAACCTCTCCCTCAATGTGATCAAGACAAAGGAGATGATCGTGGACTACAGGAAAAGGAGGATCAAGCACGCCCCCATTCTCATCAACGGGGCTGCAGTGGAGCAGGTTGGGAGCTTCAAGTTATTTGGCGTCCACATCACCAACAAACTAACATGGTCCGAGCACACCAAGACAGTTGTGAAGAGGGCACGACAAAACCTATTCCCCCTCAGGAGACTGAAAATATTTGGCATGGGTCCTCAGATTCTCAAAAGGTTTTTCAGCTGCACCATCGAGAGCATCCTGACGGGTTGCATCACTGCCTGGTATGGCAACTGCTCGGCCTCCGACCGCAAGGCACTACAGAGGGTAGTGCGTACGGCCCAGTACATCACCGGAGCCAAGCTTCCTGCCATCCAGGACCTCTATACCAGGCGGTGTCAGAGGAAGGCCCTAACAATTGTCAAAGACTCCAGTCACCCTAGTCATAGGCTGTTCTCTCTGCTACTGCACGGCAAGCAGTACCGGAGCACCAAGTCTAGGTCCAAGTGGCTTCTTAACAGCTTCTACCCCCAAGCCATAAGGCTCCTGAACAGCTAATTAAATGGCTACACAGAGTATTTGCATCCCCCCCCCCCCACTCTGCTGCTACTCTCTGTTATTATCTATACATAGCCACTTTAATAGCTCTACCTACATGTACATAATTACCTCAATTACATCGACACCGGTGCCCCTGCACATTGATACATTGACTCGGTACCGGTACTCCCTCTACATAGCATATTGTTATTTTACTGCTGCTCTTTAATTATTTGTTATTCTTATCTCTTACATTTTTGGGGGTATTTTCTTAAAACTACATTGTTTGTTAAGACCTTGTAAGTAAGCATTTCACTGTAAGGTCTACACCTGTTGTATTCGGTGCATGTGACAAATGACATTTGATTTCATTTGATAATCATACTAAAAGGTTATATCTTTACATTAAAAAACTAAGTCTGAATAGAATATCATTTTAGAATTGTGTTACCTGAGAATAATCCAAAGTCTAAGGATTTAATAATCCTACTGATTTCTTGTCATGGAGGACTGATTGGGCTCATTGCTTCAAGTTGAAAAAATAAATGCTGCTCTCATGGAATGGCATACTTTGAGCACTATTGGAAAGTGCTATTTGTCTGTGAAAAATTATGCCATATGCTACATTTGCTATAGGACTATTGTTTACATTTTTGTTGGTGACACTTTGATATCTTGATAATTTGCAGCTGTTTAAAGGGCGAATCCACAGTTGAAAAAATAACAAAGCAGACACCCTGTCTCTGTTTTGGTAAAAAGCTGAGGGATAGGCCTGGAAAAATGTAACTACTCTCAGATTAACTTCTTTGATATAGGGGGCAGCATTTTCACTTTTGGATGAATTGTGTGCCCATAGTGAACTGCCTCCTACTCTGTCCCAGATACTAATATATGCATATTATTATTACTATTGGATATAAAACACTCTGAAGTTTCTAAAACTGTTTGAATGATGTCTGTGAGTATAACATAACTCATATGGCAGGCAAAAACCTGAGAAAAAATCCAAACAGGAAGTGAGAATTCTGAAAATGGTCATCGTTCAACTCATCGCCTATTCAATTCCCTGTAAGATATGGATCTGTTTGCACTTGCTACGCCTTCCACTAGATGTCAACAGTCTGTATAACATGGAATGAAGCCTCTAGTGTGATGTGGGGCCGGATGGGAGGTGTTTCAGTCATTGGTCTGGCAGATTGCCAGTTCTTGCTCATGCACTTTCCTCATGATATCGCCATGCGTTCCATTACTTATAGAGACTGAAAAGAATGCTCCGGTTGGAACGTTATTGGATATATATGATAACAACATCCTGAAGATTGATTCTCTACTAAGTTTGACCAGTTTATTCGACTTGTAATATAACTTTTTGAAGTTTTCGTCCGACGTTTGCCTGCATCTGCACGAGCGTTTGGACACGTACTACACATGCTAGCAAAAGTAGCTAATTGGACATAATGGACATTATCTAAAAAACAACGATTTATTGTGGAACTAGGATTCATGGCACTGCATTCTGATGAAGATCATCAAAGGTAAGGGAATATTTATGATGTAATTTTGTATTTCTGTTGACTCCAACATGGCGGAGAAATGTTGTTAAATCTGAGCGCCGTCTCAGATTATTGCATGGTGTGTTTTTTACGTAATTTAAAAAAAAAATCTGACACAGCGGTTGCATTAAGAACAAGTGTATCTTTAATTATATGTAAAACATGTATCTTTCATCAAAGTTTATGAGTATTTCTGTTATTTGACGTGGCTCTCTGTAATTACTCTGGATATTTTGGAGGCATTTCTGAACATGGCGCCAATGTAAACCGAGATTTGTGGATATAAATATGCACATTATCGAACAAAACATAAATGTATTTGTCACGCGGGACTAGGTGGGAGCAGGAATCAGGCGCAGAGAGAGTTCCACTGGGGGTATAGTGCTCTTAAGGCCCACACAAAATATAAGCCCAACAAATACAGGGCGCGGACATATAACGTGACAGCCCAAAAACCACAGGGTGTCAAGTGAAAGAAAGAAAATACACCTCAGCCTACAATGCACACACGTAACAAAATAAAGACAAAAACAAAGGAAATAAAGGTCAGAACGTGACAGTACCCCCCTCCCAAGGTGCGGACTCCGGCCGCAAAACCTGAACCTATAGGGGAGGGTCTGGGTGGGCATCTGTCCGCGGTGGCGGCTCTGGCGCAGGACGTGGACCCCACTCCACCATAGTCTTTGTCCGCTTTAGTGTCCTCCTAGGAACGGCGACCCTCGCCGCCGACCTAGGATTGGCAACCCTACTAAATGGCCCCACTGGACTGAGGGGCGCCTCTGGACTGAGGGGCGCCTCTGGACTGAGGGGCGCCTCTGGACTGAGGGGCGCCTCTGGACTGAGGGGCGCCTCTGGACTGAGGGGCGCCTCTGGACTGAGGGGCGCCTCTGGACTGAGGGGCGCTCCGGACTGAGGGGCGCCTCCGGACTGAGGGGCGGCTCACGGACAGGGCGGGCTGGCTCTGGCGGCTTCAGGGACAGGCCGGGCGGTCTCTGGCGCTCAGGACAGGCGGGCGGCTTCTGGCGGCTCAGGACAGGCGGGCGGCTCTGGCGGCTCAGGACAGGCGGGCGGCTCTGGCGGCTCAGGACAGGCGGGCGGCTCAGGACAGGGTCGCTCAGGACAGACGGGCGGCTCAGGACGAGACGGGCGGCTCAGGACAGACGGGCGGCTCAGGACAGACGGGCGGCCAGGACAGACGGGCGGCTCAGGACAGAGGGCGGGCGCTCTGGACAGACGGGCGGCTCTGGACAGACGGGCGGATCTGGAAGACGGCGGCTTGGACAGACGGGCGCTCTGGACAGCGGGCGGCTCTGGACAGACGGCGGCTCTGGACAGACGGGCGGCTCAGGACAGACGGGCGGCTCTGGCGGCTCAGGACGACGGGCGGCTCTGGCGGCTCAGGACAGACGGGCGGCCTCTGGCGGCTCAGGACAGACGGGCGGCTCTGGGCGGCTCAGGACAGACGGGCGGCTCTTGGCGGCTCAGGACAGACGGGCGCTCTTGGCGGCTCAGGACAGACGGGCGCTCTGGCGCTCAGGACAGACGGGCGGCTCTGGGCGGACATCAGGACAGACGGGCGGCTTCTGGCGGCTCAGGCAGACGGCGCTCTGGCGGCTCAGGACAGACGGGCGGCTCTTGGCGGCTCAGGACAGACGGGCGGCTCTGGCGGCTCAGGACAGACGGGCGGCTCTGGCGGCTCAGGACAGACGGGCGGCTCTGGCGGCTCAGGACAGACGGGCGGCTCAGGACAGAACGGGCGGGCTCAGGACAGACGGGCGGCTCAGGACAGACGGGCGGCTCAGGACAGACGGGCGGCTCAGGACAGACGGGGTCGGCGGCTCAGGACAGACGGGCGGCTCAGGACAGACGGGCGGCCCAGACAGACGGGCGGCTCAGACAGACGGGCGGCTCAGGACAGACGGGCGGCTCACGGGAGCAGACGGGCGGCTCAGGACGCCGGCGGGCGGCTCAGGACAGACGGGCGGCTCTGACGGCTCAGGACAGACGGGGGCTCTGACTGGCGCTGGACAGACGGGCAGCTCAGACGGCGCTGGACAGACGGGCAGCTCAGGCGGCGCTGGACAGACGGAAGACCCTGGCGGCGCTGGACAGATGGAAGACCCTGGCGGCGCTGGACAGACGGGAGCACCTGTAGTGAGGAGACAGAGAGACAGCCTGGTGCGGGGGGCTGCCACCGGAGGGCTGGTGCGTGGAGGTGGCACCGGATAGACCGGACCATGGAGGCGCACTGGCTTGGCTCAGCCGGGCTGTGCTGGCGAACCAGGGACACCATGCGTAGGGCCGGTGCCATGTAGCCCGGCCCGAGGGGACGCACTGGAGACAAGATGCGTTGAGCCGGCTTCATGGCACCTGGCTCGATGCCCACTCTAGCCCGGACGATACTAGGCGCTGCTACGTACCGCACCGGGCTATGCCTGCTCTCCGGGGACACCGTGCGCCTCACAGCATAACATGGTGCCTGCTCGGTCCCTCTCTCTCCAATGTAAGCATGGGGAGTTGGCTCAGGTCTCCTACCTGGCTTAGCCACACTCCCCGTGTGCCTCCCCCCAAGACATTTTTGGGGCTGCCTCTCTGGCTTCCAGCCGCGCTTACGTGCAGCCTCCTCATACCACCGCCTCTCCGCTTTCGCTGCCTCCAGCTCAACTCTGGGGCGGCGATATTCACCAACCTGAGTCCAAGGTCCCTTGCCGTCCAGAATCTCCTCCCAGGTCCAGGAGTCCTCCGATCGCTGCTGCTGCCCGTTACCATGCTGCTTGGTCCTTTTTTGGTTGGTGGTTCTATAACGCTCGTCGTTATGAGAAAGAGAGGAGGACCAAACTGCAGCATGGTGAGTATTCATATTCCTTTTAATGAAAACCGAAATACTCGAACAAAACAACAAAATAACGATAAACGAGAATAAACCGAAACGAAACAGTCCTGTCTGGTGACATACACAAAGACACAGGAAACAACCACCCACAAAACCCAACACAAAACAGGCTACCTAAATATGGTTCCCAATCAGAGACAATGACTAACACGTGCCTCTGATTGAGAACCATATCAGGCCAAACACAGAAATAGAAAATTATAGATAAACAAACAGACTGCCCACCCCAACTCACCCCCCTGACCATACTAAATAAAGACAAAAACAAAGGAAATAAAGGTCAGAACGTGACAGTATTGTGTAACATGATGTCCAATGAGTGTCATGTGATGAAGATCATCAAAGGTTAGTGATTAATTTTATCTCTATTTTTGCTTTTTGTTAATACTATCTTTTGCTGGGAAAATGGCTGTGTTTTTCTGTGGCTATGTACTGAGCTAACATAATTGTTTGTGCTTTCCCCGTAAATCCTTTTTGAAATCAGACATGTTAGCTGGATTCACAACATGTGTAGCATTCATTTGGTGTCTTTCATGTGTGATTTCATGAAAGATTGATTTTTATAGTAATATATTTGAATTTGGCGCGCTACATTTCTTCTGGGATTTTGGCCAACTGGGATGTTAGCATCCCACCTATCCTAGAGAAGTTAGACAGAACTATGGATGCAAGGACTGACTATCCATGATATAAAACCAATAATTTTAAAGCTGATATTTTGGGTTTTAATTGGGTGTGACAGTCGAAATAATCTTCTCTATAAGTTATATTCTTTAAGAATCAATGGGTATATATCATAGATTCATGAGTAAAAAAAAGATGCAGCAACTACAGATGGGAAGGAAAAAAAATTCTGCACGAATTAGATTGAGCAGTAAAAGCCCTCTAATGTTGCAAGAGTGCATTTTTTACTGGCTGTCAACTGATCACAAAAACAGTGATTGATGGGCAGCTTAAACTTCTTCAATTCAACCATTATTGGGTTAAAATACATACATGCATGTTTTAACAGCCATCCACTACAACCACAATCTGTAAAGCGCAAATAGTTAAATGAGAGAGCAGCAGAGTGATTCACATCAATGTGCTATGTAGATACTGTATCAATAAGGGACTATATGTTATTTACAATGAGGGGTACGTGGAGAAAATTGTACCTCTTTGAAATGAAAATGGCTGGTCTGTCACGTTAGCTAGGAGTGGTGGGTGTGGAGTCAGGCGCAGAGAGCAGAGGTTCCAGAAAAGACGTATTTATTCCCAAAAATGGTCACGCCAAAAACAACAGGCACAAATTACCAACAAAACGGAACACCAAACAATCTGTAATTGAACAGAACACAAACCTCCACTGACAGAACAGAAAATAAGCCCGCACAAAAGCAGGTGGGCCTTGAAGGCTTAAATAGCCCCGAATTAACCATAAACAAGGAAAAAGTGAAAACAATAAAGACAAAACCCAACAGAAAAGGGAAAAGGAATCGGTGGCAGCTAGTAGACCGGTGACGACGACCGCCGAGCGTCGCCCGAACAGGGAGAGGAGCCACCTTCGGTGGAAGTCGTGACATGGTCCTCAATTCAGTAATATATATTTTTACCCGACCCTCCCTGAATGCTTGAAAAAAAAACAAGTGATACTCCCCTATACCCAAAATAATAATTCAAACATAAAGTGTATAGCAGAGAACATGCCTACCATTTGCCGTCACCCCTAGGACAGACCAGGGCCTTAGATATACCGTTTATAAGCATTACATGGCAAAGTAGACAGAAGGTTGTGGATTCACAGACCACTGAGGACAATGGTAGGGGTGAAAAGATATCCATTTAATCTTATTTAATATCACAACAGAGCATGACAACGAATGAGCGCATGTTGCGCCACTGGAGACATTTTGATTTCTATACAGGCTATTGTTAAAAAAGAGGATAGTCTAAGTTTGGAAGAGTGCTAAAGTTGTCTATCAACTGTAAAAATGTAGCACTACACAACTGAAGTATCTGATCCTCAATGAATTCAAGAAAAAGCCATTAGTTGTTTAACACAGCAGCCGCATTTAATCACGTAGTCCCTATATGCACTCATTTGAGAAACTATGACTTTCTAATTTATTCTATCTTATTCCATGATATTGTTGTGACAAAATATATTTGTGTTGACTGTGGGCATTGGAATACAAGAGTATCTGCTTGGCTAAATTAATACACAATGCAAACATCTCACTGCATGATCCTCAAACCAAAGACTGGCCAAACCCGTGTTTCTAAAAGTCAATTCAAAGGCACTGAAGTATGACTGTATAGCCAAATAAGGAATTGTTTGTTTAATTATTATTTAATTCTACATCATTATTTTGTACAGCCTAAATGTGAAATGTACTGTATATGCATGTTGTTGAAGTGCATGTTGTTGGCTTAAAAAAAGAAGACACCTATACCATGTCAGAAATAGTTTGAATGTACAAAAGGTTGAGTGTGCATCCAAATATTACACTTTATATACATAAAAGAAGACTGAAATATTACAAAACTGTTTGACATAGAAACACCGGAATTTCTGCATAAAAAAAATCTAATAATGTTTATTTATTATGAAAAATATGAATAACGTTCCACCCATGAGGCCACTAGAGGGGGATTTGGACATTTGACTGCAAACGTCTCAAAATCAGAATACCATCACACACCCCCTCAATTCGTTCCTTGGTTTTAACTTAACACACCAAGCTCTTCAATGACACTGAGATATCTAAGGAGTACATGGTGACTGAAGGAATTGGCTGACAAAAGTAGTAGACTATAATATAGTAGACTATAATTCTTGTCTGTCAAACAGGTAGGCATACCTCTTATTTCTTGAATAGGAAGAAATAGGCTCCAACACAAAGCCCTCTTGTTATTAGTAGCCTAATGTCAAATGAAAATAAAGGCTGTTTAAATGTATGAGGCCTTCTCAAATTAGCTTTCTTATAGCACCCATGCGCTGTCCATCTCCGCGGTTGCTGCTTCATAGTGATTTAAGTTATGTAAATTACTCGAAAATGGCTTATTTTGAGGTAAATAACTGATAAATAGCTTCATTATGGGCAACAAAACACATTGTTTTTATTAAAATAAATTACTGCAGTCCTCTTTATCATCTTCGCACTCTCTCTCTCAAACTGAACAGGACATTAGTAGGCGCTCAGAGACGAACTGTTTTTGACATATACATATTTTTTTCTGAAGAAGCCTTTGACTCGTCTCCTGAAGTGCCACCGTACACAGCACAGTCGTTGGTTAGGCAGCACAAAAGGGTTTACATCAGCAAGAGCAGGGCAGGCTGGGGCTCTTGATTGGGAACACCTATCCAATGCAGTGTGTAATGCAGTTTAGCCTAGTTTTATATACACCATCCCAGCAGTGCAAAAACTCAGGAAGGAGGTACATTTTCTAAGAAATATAACTTTGCCCTGTGCTTCTCCCAGCATGATCCTCGTATAGCATAGGCCTATAGCCTATAGTATCGGCTATGGGTAATTTGATTAAGACCACACTAGGTGCACTTGATATTTTTATTTGAACCTTTATTTAACTAGGCAAGTCACTAAGAACAAATTCTTATTTACAATGACGGCCTACCCCGGCCAAACCCAGACGACGCTGGGCCAATTATTGAGTGCCCAACAGAGAATCAGGGATGAGGGGCATCATCGGGCACACATCAAGATGCACATTTTCAAGATACCAAGCAACTAATTCTCAAACCCTGAGCAATTTGACATTTAATCGACTACAAATAACATGACCCTCCTCTGGACTAAATACAAAAATACTAATCCCTCCCCCTGATGAAATTGAAAAAAGCATGAACCTCCCACATTTTTTCCAGGTTACAATTGTGTAAATTTTGACTACTCCCTATGTCATATCCATGTCACCTGTAGGCTACACCACTGCTGTCCTCCTTACCTCCAAGTTTATTCAAGTTGGATAATCTTTGGATGCCGACAGCAGTCGCACCATTGAAAGACATAGCTTGGACTGTAGCCTACAAAAGCCTACTCCTGCTCTTGTCCTGCGATCCATCAAACGCAGGTGTGTCATTATAGTGGTCTCTGACCTGTGGTCAGACTCGCTCAGGCAGGACACTTTTGAGGCACCTTTTTTCAATGCTGATTTGAATGTCATTGAGAAAACAGAAAGGTGTCAAATTATTTTTTTTGCAAACATCTTTTCTGAATTTAAAAGTAATCCAAGAAGTAATCATCTAGTTTTTCAAAATTATCTGTAATCTGATTACAATATTTTTGTTGGTAATGTAACGGATCAAAGTTACAACATTTTGTAATTCGTTACATATAACAGTGGCTTCAGAAATATTCATTCCCATTGACTTTTTCCACATTTTGTTGTGTTACAAAGTGGGATTAACATGGATTTCATTGTCATTTTTTGGTCAACGATTTACACAAAATGCTCTGTTATGTCAAAGTGGAAGAAAAATTCTAACATTTGTAAAACATGTATATAAAAAAACACTCATCTTGATTAGATAAGTATTCAAACTCCTGAGTCAATACATGTTAGAATCACCTTTGGCACCGATTACAGCTGTGAGTCTTTCTGGGTAGATCTCTAAGAGCTTTCTACACCTGGATTGTGCAACATTTGCCTGTTATTCTTTTCAAAATTCTTCAAGCTCTGTCAAATTGGTTGTTGATCATTGCTAGACAACCATTTTCAGGTCTTGCCATATACTGTCAAGCAGATTTAGGTCAAAACTGTAACTCTGCCACTAAGAAACATTAACTTGGTAAGCAGCTCCAGTGTAGATTTGGCCTTGTGTTTTAGGTTATTGTCCTGTTGAAAGGTGAATTAATCTCCCAGTGTCTGGTGGAAAAGCAGACTGAACCAGGTTTTCCTCTAGGATTTTGCCTGTGCATAGCTCCATTCAGTTTATTTTTTATCCTGAAAAACTCCAGTCCTTCACAATTACAAGCATACCCATAACGTGATGCAGCCACCACTATGCCACCACTATGCTGGAAACTATTACTCAGTAATGTGTTGCCCTGGATTTGCCCCAAACATAACACTTTGTATTCAGGGAAAAAAGTATATTGCTTTGCCACATTCTTTGCAGTATTACTTGCAGCTATCTGCCTCAGTCTGCATAGCCAGCATTAAGCTAATTGTCTGTGATAATATTTTTATTAACTTATCCACAAACATAACACAGGACTACTACAAATAATCTGGATGGCCTTTGAAGTCTTATTTCCACCAAATTTGGCCAGGGTCTATTGTAAGTGGCAGTGTGAGCGTGTTATATCATTGTTTTGATGGGAATTTTGTCTGTTTTACAGATACATTATTATCATCTAAGTCACCAGGTCTTGTTGTTGTTCTCCCATGCCCATCAATGATTAGCTATCACATGAATATGCACTTAGTTCAACATGTTCAACAGGTCTCCGATATGAATTTAGCAGCACATTGGTGGATGACCCGAGTGTTTGCTGAGATATTTGTATCTGCCATTGGTAGTGTACACACAACATCTACAAAGCTTTTATAGATGCTTCAGAGAATTATGTTCACATATTTTTCGATACTGCCACATTAGACATAACATTTGTTACTTTCTGTTATTAAAGGTTTGTTTTTAAAGGTTTGTAACTTCAAAATTACAATTGATATACCAAATTAGCAACATACTGTATTACATTAGATGACACAAGGATAGTTGTGAGTATTGTGGAATTCCGTCTAATGTTACTGGATAATTCTGTCAGGGTGGTTTGGGGTGATGTGTCCTTGACTGCTGAAATTCCAAGTCCCACATGTTCTCTCTTGCTGTAACCGTTCCACAGCTTCTCCCGGCTAAACATCCAGAGAAAAAAAACCGGTTCAATGTGTTGGAGGCACTGTCACGCTCGCTATCCTCAAACTCCCTGTCATAAATCGACCAAGGCGCAGTGTGCATGTAGTTCCATATCTTTTAATTAAAGTGAATCCGAAACAATCAAAAAACAAACAGGTAAACAGCAAAGAACGTGACGCAACCGAGGTGCACACAAACACACACGGAAAATAATTACCCACAACACACAGGTGGGAAAGGCTACCTAAGTATGGTTCTCAATCAGAGACAACGATAGACAGCTGCCTCTGATTGAGAACCACACCCGGCCAAACACACAGAAATAGAAAACATAGAACACAAAACATAGAATGCCCACCCCAACTCACGCCCTGACCAAACCAAAATAGAGACATAAAAAGGATCTCTAAGGTCAGGGCGTGACAGGCACCATGAAAATAAAATGTATTACTTTACTGTTGTGCATTTCTGCCAACCACACCACTGTCACCATTGTTACAAAATAGAGCTGGGAAAACATAAATTCTCGTAAAAGGCCAGGGAGTGAATAAACACAGAAATATGCTTTTTTACAACAAAGCCATATTTTTTACATTTCTGACCTTTGAGCAAAGTAATAGCTCAGGTCAAACAAATATAACATATAACACACCCTCACAATTCAGACCCACCACACACATACAGTACATTATCACAGTACATCATTGCAATACATGTCTAATGCTGTTATGGTTACATACCGTATACAACATAACAATCATTTCTTGGCTCTGAAGGCATTTTGGAGTAACCTATATTGGCTGTCTGTGTTTTGCAGGTGGGTCTTACTTCAGTGTGATTGTGTTGTGGCTGTGTTGATTGCCATAGACAGGTTGAGCATGGACCTCTCTCAGACAGCCAAGGACAGGAATGATAACAGTGCGTAACAATGGAAACTGTGGAAATACAAAAGGTAACGTTTTTAGCAACCACTGGCTGGCAGGCTGGAAGATGACTCATTCACTGAGTGGCACTGTGATGTTTCACCTAACCGGCACTGTGATGTTTCACCTACCCAACACTGTGATGACGTTCACCTACCCAACACTGTGATGACGCTCACCTACCCAACACTGTGATGACGCTCACCTACCCAACACTGTGATGACGCTCACCTACCCAACACTGATGCATGACCTCACCTACCCAACACTGTGATGACTTCACCTACCCAACACTGTGATGACGCTCACCTACCCAAACACTGTGATGACGCTCACACTACCCAACACTGTGATGACCGCTCACCTACCCAACCACTGTTGATGACTCACCTACCCCAACACTTGTGATGACTCACCTACTCCAACCACTGTGATGACTCCACCTACCGCAACACTGTGATGACTCACCTACCCAACACTGTGATGACTCACCTACCCAACACTGTGATGACTCCCACCTACCCAACACTGTGATGACTCACCACTACCAACACTGTGATGACTCACCTACCCAACACTGTGATGAGCTCACCTACCCAACACTGTGATGACTCACCTACCCAACACTGTGATGACTCACCTACCCAGACACTGTGATGACTACCTACCCAACATGTGATACTCACCTACGCCAACACTGTGATGACTCACCTACCCAACACTGTGATGACTCACCTACCCAACACTGTGATGAACTCACCTACCCAACAACCTGTGATGGACTCACCTACGCACACTGTGATGACTCACCTACCCAACACTGTGATGACTCACCTACCCAACACTGTGATGACTCACCTACCCACAACACTGTGATGACTCACCTACCCAACACTGTGATGACTCCACCTACCCAAGCAACTGTGAGACTCACCTACCCAAACACTGTGATGACTCACCTACCCAACACTGCTGCATGACTCACCTAACCCAAACACTGTGATGCACCTCCCAACCTACCCAAACACTGTGATGACTCCACTCCCTACCCAACCACTGTGCATGACTCACCTACCCAACACTGTGATGACTCACCTACCCAACACTGTGATGACTCACCTACCCAACACTGTGATGACTCACCTACCCAACACTGTGGTTGTTCATCTACCCAACACTGTGATGAATCAGCTACCTAACACTGTGATGGCTCACCTACCCAACACTATGATGACTCACCTACCCAACACTGTGATGACTCACCTACCCAACACTGTGGTGACTCACCTACCCAACACTGACGACTCACCTACCCAACACTGACGACTCACCTACCCAACACTGTGATAACTCACCTACCCAACCAACACTGTCGTGCCCGTGGAGAACTTCATAGAATATGAATATTATGTAGTAGGCTACTTTTTGTACGGAATGTGTCACAAAATTTTGCATAGCATGTTTATTGACAGCCTCACATGAGCTCACTGTTGGAAATTATGTGGAGTCCTCCCCTTGCAGAACATCATAGAAAATGAATCCTATTATGCAGGCTACTTCTGTATAGAATGTGTCAAAAAAGTTTGTAGAAACTGTGTCACATGTTAATTCCTTTGTTAGACCGCATCAAACAAACAATCATGCACATTCTGATTCATTTGTGTTGTATTTTTTTAGTGGTTAAATGACCATTGACATAGAACACCAGGATTGAAGAACTGAGCTACAAATGACCTACGGAACACCATGATACACATCATTATTTTGGCCCGAAAAGGAGGGAGGGTTGAATGCTCTGGATTTTAAAACCGCTAATATAATCTTTAAGATCAAATGGATACCAAAGTGAGAAATAAGGATTTAATTTGGAATATACTCCTTAATTTAATATTCCAACAGGTTGGCTGTCTAGAGTTCTTACTCAAGTGCAACTTTGATGTGGGTAAAATCCCTATTAAACTTGCCAACTTTCATAAACAAGTACTTCTGACTTGGAATATCATGTACAAACATAACTTTTCCCGACATAGATATACAATCTGGAATATTAAAGACATAAGATACAAAAAAAAGTCTTTGTTTTTCCAGAACTGGTTTGACAACAGCATTATCTGGGATAAACAATTATTGAATAACGATGGACAACTATATAATTATCCTGAATGCATGAAGACACACCATGTTCCAATCACTCCTCAGGAGTTTCAAATAATTGTTAGTGCTTTCCCTAGAAGTGCTGTTCTTCTTTTAGGATAATATAGTGGTACTCCAACAGCAACTGTTGAGTAATTTGTAGCCTCAATTTAGCTTGAAGAATTTAACATTTTACACTGAATGTAATAACATGTATATAATAAAGCTCTGTCAAGGTGCTACTATTCCCTCTGCTAGAATGTACTGGAATGCAGCTCGAGACAAGTGGACTGGAACAACGTTTTGTTGTTGTCTAGCAAATATTGTATATCTAACAAGGTGAAAGAAGTATCACAAACTCATTCACAGAGTGTTCCCTGTAAAGACCTTTATTGTACACAGATTCAAAATTGCTATAGATGACAAATGTGTGTTTTGTGCTTGTGATCCAGAAACTATTAACTGTTTATTTTGGGACTAATCTCATGTCAGAAGATTTGGGATTAAGTTATAATACTTTATTTGAAGGGAATCTACTGTTTATGTTGATTTGGAAGACTGATATTATGTTTTATTTTAACCCAACTGTTATGGACCCCGACTTAAATTTGAATATTTAATTGGATCATTTTTCTTGGAAGATTCTTTATTCAAAAGATGAAGTGGGCAGAAAACAAAACCCTCTTTAAATGGTTTAAGACAGAACTGAAACATCATTTGAAATGATCAGTAAATGTGAATGTTCTTTCGAAATTCAAAAACAGCTGAGAGAAACACTGAACAATGTCAACAAAGGTTGCGTTACACTGGGAGAAGTTGCACTACAGACGATTAGAACCCCTCTCAGCTCTTAATGGGGCTGTAGGCTGCCTGTCTGCATGAACTTTTGATGGTCAAAATACAAAGCTAAAAACAAATATTTCAGCCATGAGGTCTGCAGTGTTTTGGCAGTAAGAGTGCTGTGTAGCATCAACATCCACTCAGCAGCCAGTAAATCCCCCAGCAGTCCCGGGCCACATCTGATGATGTCACCACCAAAAGCTACTTCACGAGCGTCGCTTGTTCCCATGCAAAAAAATTCTGAAAGCAGTGTGGTGCAGATAGGGCTGTGACGATTATGGAATTTGGGGTAATGATTGATTGTCAAGAAAATGACCAAGTTTTTTTTTTTTTACATTGTTTTGAGCATGTTATTTATCTTTGAAAATGACCTACGACATACCTAATGAAGACAACACAGCTTTGGTGTTCTGACCGCTTTGAACTTTTTGAAAAGAAGATTCTCCCAACCGTGCCGCTCTGCTCGTAAAAAGATGACTAACTTTACCCACTTCATGTAAAAATGAAAAGCTGCTATTGGGTGAACTATTAACTACTAAAATTGAATCCCCCTTCTCCTAAAATGAATATGTATTAAGACTATAAGGATGATTCTTTTATTTAGTTCACGGTTATTGTCCATACATGGTTACACGATTATACAATAATTGTGCCAGCCCTAGGTGCAGACTGCTGGAAATTACACACCAGGAATCGGCGGAGACAGAGGATGACACTGACACACACACACACACACACACACAAAGCCATCACAAACCACAATTGGGAGCTTACCATTTCTGAGAGAGTGATGGGAGGTCATAGTAGAGCTACTCTACAATTATCCTCATCCTGACCAAGATTCTAAGCTGACATTTGGAATTGTTTTAAGATTTTCATATTTTGAATTTCATTTTAGGACCCCTTTAGGTATCAAAATTATATGAAAAATGATTTGATCAAATATTGAATATTGGCCTTTTCTTCTATAGCCCAGAGAAACGTATTGAATAACACATTCATAAATGGCAAAAAAAGACAGTCAAAAAATCAATAATAAGAAGCAAGGTTTTGAAGTGTTTGTCCTATCTAGGAGATATAAAAAAGCTCAGAACATATATATATATTTTTATATATGTTTTTTTTTTTTACACATATATAAGTCCTATTTTTGTGTTATATAATATATAATTGATATATATATATATACACTACCATCAAAAGTTTGGCGGTCACTTAGAAATGTCCTTGTTTTACTGAAAGAAAAGCACCATATTTTTGTCCATTAAAATAACATAAAAATTGATCAGGAAATACAGTTGTAGACATTGTTAATGTTGTAAATGACTGTTGAGGCTGTTGGAAACGACCAGATTTTTAAGGAATGTCTCCATAGGCGTAGAAGGCCATATTATCAGGCAACGCATCACTCCTGTGTTCCAATTGACAAGTTGTGTGACAGCTAATCGAAGTTATCATTTTAAAAGCCAATTGATCATTGAAAACTTTTGCAATTATGTTAGCACAGCATGGAAAACCTGTTTGTTCTTGATATAAAGAAGGCATTAAAAACTGCGCTTCTTTAGACTATTGAGTATCTGCGGAGCATCAGCATTTGTAGGGTTCGATTACAGGCTCAAAATGGCCAGAAACCAAAAGAACTGGCTTCTGAAACTCACAGTCTATTCTTGTTCTGAGAAATGTAAGGCTATTCCATGTGAGAAATTGCCAAGAAAACTGAAGAGCTCGTTACAACGCTGTTGTACTACCTCCCTTCACAGAACAGCGCAAACTGGCTCTAACCAGAATAGAAAGAGTGGGAGGTCCAATGGCACAAAACTGAGTAAGCGGTACAAGTACATTTAGGTGTCTATTTGGAGAGAAACAGATGCCTCACAAGTCCTCAACTGGCAGCTTCATTAAATAGTACCCGCAAAACATCAGTCTCAACGTCAACACTGAAGAGGCGACTCCGGGATGCTGGCCTTCCAGGCAGAGTTCCTCTGTCAAGTGTCTTTGTTCTATTCCCCATCTTAATCTTTTCTTTTTATTGGCCAGTCTGAGAAATGGCTTTTTCTTTGCAACTCTGCCTAGAAGGCCAGCATCCCGGAGTCGCCTCTTCAGTGTTGACGTTGAGACTGATGTTTTGCGGGTACTATTTAATGAAGCTGCCAGTTGAGGACTTGTGAGGCGTTTTTTTTACACATATTTAAGCCTTTTTTTGTGTAGGCACAAAACTACTTTCATACTACTTTCCATAAAAAAAATGTAAACCGGTACCGGTTGCCTTCAGACGAGTCCCGTGATACTTCTGAGGCTTGTAGAGCAAGACGGAGAATGCCACCTTGTTCTTGAGAATCTCCCCTTTCCACAGTGGTGTCACATTAGTTTGTAGCCCAAAGGGTTCGGGAAGTTACAAACCGAAGTTGGCATATCAACGGTGCTGACTTCAGACGAGTCCCCTGGCACTTGTGGGCGTCGTAGTGCAAAACTGAGAACACTCTCCAGAGAGTTTTTTTTTGGCAATAAACTACCTCCATACTTCCATCCGTGACACTTGTGGGGGTTGTAGATAGTCTCCCCTTTCCATGGTGGGGTCAGAATAGTTTGTAGTCCAAACCGTTCGGACGCTACAGACGTTTTCGTGAGAAGACCGATTTTCGGGACGTCTCATGGTCTTACAAACACCACTCTAGCTCTGCCACCTTTCACTTGTAGATGCGGAAGTGCGACATCGGTGGATGCAATGGATTGAGACGCATCCAAGATTTTGATGGGGATTTTTTTATTATGGGGCTTAGATTGACACACTATCAACTCTAGAGGTTTAAAAATACAGATTCACAATGTGTTCCTGATTACTCTTCTCTGAGTATTTTGAACTGCTATAATCACAGACTAATATATCTTGTGTTAGTCAGTGTGGTACTCTTTGTAATGGATGCTCCTTGTCCCTTTCCATTCAGATCTATGTTCTTATCAGCTGATTTAGCTTTCCAGTAAAAGCTCATCTTGTACTGTACATGCAGACATTACAGATAACAAAAAGTAAAGGTGACCTTTCTGTCCATTATGTTATATAAAGTACAATACATTATAAAACATGACTTCACACAAACATTCTTCTAATTCTGATACACAAAACTCACATTATAGCCTCAGTCATGACTTAAAGAGGAATGAACCATTTTATTAGGAGCCAAATATTTCAGAGGTCATACAGACGCTAGGATTTGTGATTCCTCATGAGTCATGGATATAAGTAATTACACGTAAATTATCCTTGTGATAATCAGGGGATCCTATTCTAAAGGCCCAGACGGCATTCCCAGCCGCGTCCTCAGAGCATGCGCAGACCAGCTGGCTGGTGTGTTTACGGACATATTCAATCAATCCTTATCCCAGTCTGCTGTTCCCACATGCTTCAAGAGGGCCACCATTGTTCCTGTTCCCAAGAAAGCTAAGGTAACTGAGCTAAACGACTACCGCCCCGTAGCACTCACTTCCGTCATCATGAAGTGCTTTGAGAGACTAGTCAAGGACCATATCACCTCGCAGGCTGCGTTACATCCGTACATCCTGTTACCGCCACGACTTAGCGTGGCCATGCAACGCCTCCATCATGAATCGAGAGAATCAAGTTTGCGCGATGACCACTACAGTGGTAGGCTTGAATTACCATAACAACTGACGAGACGCCTAGCAGGGGGTCAGGTGAGTAGGCCCTCGGGCAGTGCCTCTGGGGTGGTCCATGGAAGAGTAACCTCACACTCAACTGTTGAACAAAACAAAGGAGATGAGCTATGTGGCAGCTTCAAAGGTAGAGAACACGCAAGGAGAGCGAGCCAGCCCCCCTATCCACATCGACCGGTCAGTAGTGGAGAAGAGTGGAAAGTATTTATAAGTTTCCTCGGTGTACACATCACGACAAACTGAAATTGGTCCACCCACATCCAGACCAGTCGTCGTGAAGAAGGCGCAGCAGCCGCCCTCTTCAACCTCAGGAGCGCTGAAAGAAATTCTGGGCTTTCCACCAAAAGCACTCACCAAACCTTCTACATGATTGCACAATCAGAAGAGCATCCTGGTCGGGCTGTATCACCGCCTGGTACGGGCAACTGCTCCGCCCACAACCGTTAAGGCTCTCCAGAAGGGTACGTGAGGTCTGCACGAAACGAGTAATCATCCGGGGTTGTTGTTCAATAATCTCTGACCGGTCCCTCCAGGACACCTACCACCAAACCCGACTGTTCACAGGAAGGCCATAAGATCATCGCCAAGAACAACCACCCAAGCCACTTGCCTGTTCACCCCGGCTTATCATCCAGTAAGGCGAGGTCAGTACCAGGTGCATCAAAAGCAGGACAGTAGGAAGACTGAAAAAACAGCTTCTCTCTAAGGCCATCAGACTGTTAAAAGCCCCACTACATTTAGGCCAGCTGCCCAAACATCTGATCTCAACTCCAGCCACTCTTAAAAATGCGCGAATTGCATGGAAATTATGTAAAAATGTACCACTAGCCACTTTAAACAATGCCACTTAATATAATGTTTACCATACCCTACATTACCCATCTCATATGTATATACTGTAACTCTATATCATCTACTGCATCTTGCCATCTTTATGGTAATACATGTACCACTAGCCACTTTAAACTATGTGCGCACTTTATGTTACATACCCTACAGTACTCATCTCATATGTATATACCGTACTTCTATACCATCTACTGCCATCTTGCCTATGCCGTTCTGTACCACCACTCATTCATATATCTTTATGTACATATTCTTTATCCCTTTACACTTGTTGTGTATAAGGTAGTAGTTGTGGAATTGTTAGGTTAGATTACTTGTTGGTTATTACTG
>NC_036842.1:19317262-19355983 GCF_002910315.2 Salvelinus sp. IW2-2015
CACCTTACCCGACACCCTATAGACCACTCCAATTGCTTATCGACCCAATAGGCCACAGACGACGCAATCGCAGGACCACCACTGCACAACTGCCCTAACCCACTGCGACAAAAGAGGACCAATACCCATGTGAGATGCTGCTTCATCATTGTCGGAACTAGAAGCACAAGCATTTCGCTACACTCGCATTAACATCTGCTAACCATGTGTATGTGACTAATAAAATTTGATTTGATTTGAACTCTCACGTTATTGCCTGAGCCATGATGCTGTCCCTAAGGAGACAGTCACACACTTGGACATATACACTGCATTCGGAAAGTATTCAGGCCCCTTCCCCTTTTCTACATTTTGTTACGTTACAGCCTTATTCTAAAATGGATTAAATAAAAAGGTTCAATCTTCAATCTACACACAATACCCCATAATGACAAAGAAAAAACAGGGTTGTAGAAATGTTTGCAAATTTATTAAAAATAGAAATACGTAATACTTATTTACATAAGTTCTCAGAACCTTTGCTGTAAGACTCGAAGTTGAGATCAGGTGCATCCTGTTTTCATTGATCATCCTTGAGATGTTTCTACAACTTGATTGGAGTCCACCTGTGTTGAATTCAAATGACCGGACATGATTTGGAAAGGCACACACCTGTCTATAATGTTCCACAGTTGACAGTGCATGTCAGAGCAAAAACCAAGCCATGAGGTCGAAGGAATTGTCCATAAAGCTCAGAGACAGGAATGTGTTGAGGAAAATATCTGGAGAAGGGTACCAAAAAATGTCTGCAGCATTGAAAGTCCTCAAGAACACAGTGGCCTCCATCCTTCTTAAATGGAAGAAGTTTGGAATCACCAAGACTCTTCCTAGAGCTGGCCGCCCGGCCAAACTGAGCAATCGGGGGGGAAAGCCTTTGGTCAGGGATGTGACCAAGAACCCGATTGTCACTTTGACAGAGCTCTAGAGTTCCTCTGTGAAGATGGGAGAACCTTCCAGAAGGACAACCATCTCTGCAGCACTCCCCCAATCAGGCCTTTATGGTAGAGTGGCCAGACGGAAGCTACTTCTCAGTAAAATGCACATGACAGCCCTCTTGGAGTTTGACAAAAGGCACCTAAATGACTCTCAGACCATGAGAAATAAGATTCTCTGGTCTGATGACACCAAGATTGAACTCTTTGGCCTGAATGTCAAGCGTCATGTCTGGAGTAAACCTGGCACCATCCCTACAGTAAAGCATGTTGGTGGCATCATCATACTGTGGGGATGTTTTTCAGTGGCAGGGACTGCGAGACTAGTCAGGGTCGACGGAAAGACAAACGGAGCAAAGTACGAAGAGATCCGTAACAAAATTTTGAACAAGTCAAGGGGTCTGAATACTTCCTGAATGTGCTGTATCATTAGTCTACCACAGACAGAGACAGAAAGATACGTCACAATTTGTATTACATAATTAGTCTCTGCTCCGAAGACCTTTCGCCTCCTAGCAACGCTGTGAGAGACAGTTAGCCATTTGGTTTGGGCCTCTGGGGGAAGATGAGCCAATGATAGTACAGCCTCCCTGCCAGGTTGGACTCCGCTTTGAGCCCTTAGCACCGTCCAAAACCATCATTCACCACATTCTTAGTGATGGAAGATAAACTTTATACAATTGAGTAAAGATTGATTCTCGCTGGCGCGCAGCTTCCAAATATTTATCTTTCTAAAAGGAGGTTTTTCTATCAGCGGGGTGGCAGGGGTGGAGAGGGGGTGGTGGGCCAGATGTATTTCTGAGAAGTGTGAGTGCAATCCTGTATTCTCTGCAAAGCTCTGTCGGTGCAGATGTGCAACGCTTTGGATCTCATTTTTTATTCCTGGTTATGTTTGAAAACTCCTGTCCTTTTTCTTCACAAACTGAAAGGATCATAAACACATTCTATTTTAGAGTCTGTTATTTTTGCTCTGTTCTGTACATATCAATTGGATAGGGTTAAATTAGATGACTAGCAGCCCTTCATATTATCTAACAGAAAAACGAGTGAAGAGCATATTAAGTGGAACATGCAGTAGCGGTGCGTGGGTAAGCCAAGTAGAAAACATGTTGACTCACCCTACTTGTAAAGAAATGGCAATGCCATCCTGCTCTCTTTCATGTTAACGAAATGGTCTATCATTCTGTCATACAGTACACAATTGTATTTTTTGTTGTCCTAGGCTACCTGACTAAAATGCTTGGTCACTAGCCTAACTTAGTTATCGTTAGCCTTCTACATCTACAGTACATACATATTGAACTTCCATCCTCTCAGGCCAGGGGCATAACAATGTATGAATTAATGGTTGGATCAGAATCTCCGTTATAATCATTGGCCAGTCTCGGATAATTAAGTAAAACCACAAGTCCAAATCCCTGTCTCCATCCATAGCTAATTGAGGAAAGGGCAAATTTGACCTAGCTGGCTAGCTAGCCACTGGAGGACAACTACACAGCGAGATGCAACAATTCAAGCTTTTCTGTCAATGTCATACGCTGTCAATGGGATTTGATAGGATTGATGCCTAATCCAAGCTGGTTCCTTGACATTTTTTTTTGGTGCACCAGGACCATTCACAGTTGAGCTCGCTCAGTCTAGCTCAACGCTGATTGGCAAATGTTTTAGATTTTTTTGTCAAGGGAGGCCAGATGCTCCCTTCCCTTCAATGCTACTTACGGCAACTATGTCATACTCGTTTGGACCAGACAGCATCAGATAGATGGCCTACACATAGAAGGACAGTGGGGTGCTGTTTCACTCACTTGGATGCTTTCTCCTGTGAGATACTGTCACGATCGTCTATAGTAGAGAGTGAGGACCAACATGCAGCGCGTGGAAAGTAAGTCATCTTCCTTTTATTTGAAGAGAACGAACACCAAACGAAACCACTTTACAAAATAACAAAACAGACGAACGTGAAGCTAAACATGAACTAGTGCCTACAAGCAACATAGAACATKGACATAGACAATACCCCACAAACAGCTAAAGCCTATGGTTACCTTAAATATGGCTCCCAATCAGAGACAACAATAACCAGCTGTCTCTAATTGAGAACCCATTCAGGCAACCATAGACTTCCCTAGACAACTACACACAACCATAGACACAGCTAGATACCTATACTAAACATAAACCCAACTACTCTAATAAACCCCCTAAACCTTACAACCACCCTAGACACTACAAAACACATACACTCCCCATGTCACACCCTGACCTAACTAAAATAATAAATAAAACAAAGAATACTAAGGCCAGGGCGTGACAGATACATTCAGCCTCCTGCGAATTGAAGGAAAATTATGAGACACAGAGTGATGAAAGATACATTTTTGGTGGAAGCCTTTAAAAAAAACTGTTTTCTACATTGTAGAATAATAGTGAAGAAATCAAAACTATGAAATAACACATATGGAATCACGTAGTAACCCAAAAAAAGTGTTAAACAAATCAAAACATATTTTAGATTCTTCAAAGTAGCCACCTTTTGCCTTGATGACAGCTTTGCACACTCTTGGCATTCTCGGAACCAGCTTCACCAGGAAAGTTCCCACATATTCTGAGCACTTGTTGGCTGCTTTTCATTTGCTCTGCGGTCCAACTCATCCCAAACCATCATAATTGGGTTGAGGTTGGGTGATTGTGGAGGCCAGGTCATCTGATGCAGCACTCCATCACTCTCCTTCTTGTTAAAATAGCCCTTACACAGCCTGGAGGTGTGTTGGGTCATTGTCCTGTTGAAAAACAAATGATAGTCCCACTAAGTGCAAACCAGATGGGATGGTGTATCACTGCAGAATGCTGTGGTAGCCACGCTGGTTAAGTGTGCCTTGAACTGGGGCCCCAAAAGGGTGCATGCTCAGCCCCCTCCTGTACTCCCTGTTCACCCATGACTGCGTGGCCACGCACGCCTCCAACGCAATCATCAAGTTTGAAGACGACACAATAATAGTAGGCTTGATTACCAACAATGACAAGACTACAGGGAGGAGGTAAGGGCTCTGGGAGTGTGGTGCCAGGAAAATAACCTCTCAGTCAACATCAACAAAACAAAGGAGATGATCGTGGACTTCAGGAAACAGCAGAGGGAGCTATGCACATGGACAGGACATCAGTGGAGGTTCCTCGGTGTACACATCACTGATAAACTGAAATGGTCCACCCACACAGGCATTGTGGTGAAGAAGGCGCAACAGCACTTCTGCAACCACAGGAGGCTGAAGAAATTTGGCTTGGCACCTAAAACCCTCACAAACTTTTACAGATGCACAATTGAGAGCATCCTGTCAGGCTGTATCACCGCCTGGTACGGCAATTGCACCACCCGCGATCGCAGGGCTCTCCAGTTGGTGGTGCGGTCTGCCCAATGCATCCCCGGATGCAAATTACCTGCCCTCCAGGACACCTACAGCACCCGATGTCACAGGAAAGCCAAAAAGATATTCAAGTGCAACAACCACCCGAACCACTGCCTGTTCACCCCGCTATCATCTAGAAGGCGAGTTCAGTACAGGTGCATCAAAGCTGGGACCGAGAGACTGAAGAACAGCTTCTCAAGGCCATCAGACTGTTAAATAGCCATCACTAGTACATTAGAGGCTGATGCCTATTAAACATAGACTTAAAATCACTGGCAACTTTAATAAATAGAACACTAGTCACTTTAATAATGTTCACATATTTAGCATTACTCATCTCATATGTATATACTGTATTCTATTCTATTCTACTTTATCTTAGTCTATGCTGCTCTGACATTGCTCATCCATATATTTATAAACTCACCAAAAAAAGGACCCTGTCGTTTAAAGATAATTCTTAAATATCCAAATAACTTCACAGATCTTCATTGCTAAGGGTTTAAATGCTGTTTCCCATGCTTGTTCAATGAACCATAAACAATTCTTGAACATGCACCTGTGGAACGGTCGTTAAGACACTAACAGCTTACAGACGGTAGGCAATTAAGGTTACAGTTATGAAAACTTAAGACACTAAAGAGGCCATTCTACTGACTCGGAAAAACACCAAAAGAAAGATGCCCAGGGTCCCTGCTCATCTGTGTGAACGTGCCTTAGGCATGCTGCAAGGAGGCATGAGGACTGCAGATGTGGCCAGGGCAATAAATTGCAATGCCCATACTGTGAGATGCCTAAGACAGCGCTACAGGGAGACAGGACGGACAGCTGATCYTCCTCGCAGTGGCAGACCACGTGTAACAACACCTGCACAGGATCGGTACATCCGAACATCACACCTGCGGTACAGGTACAGGATGGCAACAACAACAGCCCGAGTTACACCAGGAACGCACAATCCCTCCATCAGTGCTCAGACTGTCTCAGACTGACACAAAAGGATGAGATAGGCTGGACTGAGGGCTTGTAGGCCTGTTGTAACCAGGTCCTCACCAGACATCACCGGCAACAACATCGCCTATGGGTACAAACCCACCGTCGCTGGATCAGACAGGACTGGCAAAAAGTGCTCTTCACTGACGAGTCACGGTTTTGTCTCACCAGGGGTGATGGTCGGATTAGCGTTTATCGTTGAAGGAATGAGCGTTACATCGAGGCCTGCACTCTGGATCAGGATCGATTTGGAGGTGGAGGATCCGTCATGGTCTGGGGCGGTGTGTCACAGCATCATCGGACTGAGCTTCTTGTCATTGCAGGCAATCTCAACGCTGTGCGTTAAAGGGAAGACATCGTCCTCCCTCATGTGGTACCCTTCCGGCAGGCTCATCCTGACATAACCCTCCAGCATGACAATGCCACCAGTCATACTGCTCACTCTGTGCGTGATTTCCTGCAAGACAGGAATGTCAGTGTTCTGCCATGACCATCGAAGAGCCCAGATCTCAATCCCATTGAGCACGTCTGGGACCTGTTGGATCGGAGGGTCAGGGCTAGGGCCATTCCCCACAGAAATGTCCAGGAACTTGCAGGTGCCTTGATGGAAGAGTCGGGTAACATCTCACAGCAAGAACTGGCAAATCTGGTCCAGTCCATGAGGAGGAAAAGCACTGCAGTACTTAACGCAGCTGGTGGCCACACCAGATACTGACTGTTACTTTTGATTTTCACCCCCCCCCCCTTTGTTCAGGGACACATTATTCAATTTCTGTTAGTCACATGTCTTTGGAACTTGTTCAGTTTATGTCTCAGTTGTTGAATCTTGTTAGGTTCATGCAAATATTTACGCATGTTAAGTTTGCTGAAAATAAATGCAGTTGACAGTGAGAGGATGTTTCTTTTTTTGCTGAGTTTATATTATTAATTCCATTTCTTTACTTAGATGTGTGTGTATTGGGTAGAAACACAAGCATTTCGCTACACCCGCAATAACGTCTGCTAAACACGTGTATGTGACCAATACAATTTGATTTGATTTGAATTCTAAAAACATCACAGACAGTGTCACCGCTAAAGAACCCCCACACCATCACACCTCCTCCTCCATGATTCACGGTGGGAACCACACATGTGGAGATCATTCGTTTATCTATTCTGTTTCTCACAAAGACTCAGCGGTTGGAACCAAAACTCTCAAATTTGGACTCATCAGACTAAAGGACAGATTTCCACCAGTTCAATGTCCATTGCGCAGGTTTCTTGGCCCAAGCAAGTCTCTTCTTATTATTGGTGTCCTTTAGTAGTTGTTTCTTTGCAGCAATTCGACCATGAATGCCTGATTCACTCAGTCTAGTCTGAACAGTTAATGTTGAGATCAAATCAAATCAAATGTATTTATGTAGCCCTTCGTACATCAGCTGATATCTCAAAGTGCTGTACAGAAACCCAGCCTAAAACCCCAAACAGCAAGCAATGCAGGTGTAGAAGCACGGTGGCTAGGAAAAACTACCTAGGAAGGCCAAAACCTAGGAAGAAACCTAGAGAGGAACCAGGCTATGAGGGGTGGCCAGTCCTCTTCTGGCTGTGCCGGGTGGAGATTATAACAGAACATGGCCAAGATGTTCAAATGTTCATAAATGACCAGCATGGTCAAATAATAATAATCACAGTAGTTATCGAGGGTGCAGCAAGTCAGCACCTCAGGAGTAAATGTCAGTTGGCTTTTTTAGCACGTCCGGTGAACAGGTCAGGGTTCCATAGCCGCAGGCAGAACAGTTGAAACTGGAGCAGCAGCAAGGCCAGGTGGACTGGGGACAGCAAGGAGTCATCATGCCAGGTAGTCCTGACGCATGGTCCTATGGCTCAGGTCCTCCGAGAGAGAGAAAGAAAGAGAGAGAGAAGGAGAGAATTAGAGAGAGCATACTTAAATTCACACAGGACACCGGATAAGACAGGAGAAGTCCTCCAGATATAACAAACTGACCCTAGCCCCCCGACACATTAACTACTGCAGCATAAATACTGGAGGCTGAGACAGGAGTTACATACACTCAATTAGAGATGTGGCTGTTTTTTATTTGGGCTGCAAATTCTGAGGCTGGTAACTCTAATGAACTTATCCTCTGCAGCAAATGTAACTCTGGGTCTTCCTTTCCTGTGGCGGTCGGAGCAAGTTTCATCATACCGCTTGATGTTTTTTGCGACTGCACTTGAATAAACTTTCAAATTTCTTGAAATTGTCTGGATTGACTGACCTTAAAGTAATGATGGACTGTCATTTGAGCTGTTCTTGCCATAATATGGACTTTATGGTCTTTTACCAAATAGCCCCAATGGCGCTGTCCATGCTGTCACAGATGCTATAATGGTACAGATATAAAGATGAGTCCTCTAGCTCTAGGGTCTGCTATTACTGACTCAGATGTTCCTTCCTGGTTGACTTTGTATGTTTGCACCGCCTACCTGCCTGCCTTCCTTTGCCTTTCTCCTCTTCACAGAGTGGGTATTGAGGGCAGACAAAATGCTGTTACGTCTCCGTCTCTACGTCTAAAATGTACTGGGAGCACAAAGATGCATGATGTGTACACTGACTCAATAAGATATCAGAAAAGAGAGGGGAAAGAGAGCGGGAGAGATGGAGGACAAACAGAGTGGATGGAGAAGGGCTAGTGCTCTCTGGTTACATAACCGAGTGGCCCAGATAGGTAGGGTGGGTGGAAGTGAGTTCATTCATCTGCAATAACCACCTGCAGATGTGGTACAGTACATCTAATCCATGAGTAAACTCCTATTGATTGCTAGTTGGTGGTTCAGAGAGTGGACTAGACGCTTGGCTGCCCAGCTACACAGAGAAGAACACACATATATTTACAGTTGAAGTCGGAAGTTTACATGCACCTTAGCCAAATACATTTTAACTTAGTTTTTCACAATTCCTGACATTTAATCCTCGTAAACATGCCCTGTTTTAGGTCAGTTAGGATCCCCACTTCATTTTAAGAATATAAATTGTCAGAATAATAGCAGAGAGAATTATTTATTTCAGCTTTAATTTCTTTCATCACATTCCTAGTGGGTCTGAAGTTTACATACACTCAATTAGTATTTGGTAGCATTGCCTTTAAATTGTTTAACCTGGGTCAAACGTTTCAGGTAGCCTTCCACAAGCTTCCCACAATACGTTGGGTGAATTTTGGCCCATTCCTCATTACAGAGCTGGTGTAACTGAATCAGGTTTGTAGGCCTCCTTGCTCACACACCCTTTTTAAGTTCTGCCTACACATTTTATATGGGATTGAGGTCAGGGCTTTGATATGGCCACCCCAATACCTTGACTGTGTTGTCCTTAAAGCCATTATGCCACAACTTTGGAAGTGCTTGGGGTCATTGTCCATTTGGAAGATCCATTTGCAACCAAGCTTTAACTTCCTGATTGATGTCTTGTGATGTTGCTTCAATATATCCACATAATTTTCCTGCCTCATGTTGCTATCTATTTTGTGAAGTGCATCAGTCCCTCCTGCCACAAAGCACCCCCACAACATGATGCTGCCACCCTGTGCTTCACGGTTGGGATGGTGTTCTTTGGCTTGCCAGCCTCCCCCTTGTTCCTCCAAACATAACGATGGTGATTATGGCCAAACAGTTCTATTTTTGTTTCATCAGACCAGAGTATGATCTTTGTCTCCATGTGCAGTTGCAAACCGTAGTCTGTCTTTTTCATGGTGGTTTTGGAGCAGTGGCTTCTTCCTTGCTGTCGATTAGGACTCGTTTTACTGTGGATAGAGATACTTTTGTACCTGTTTCCTCCAGCATCTTCACAAGGTCCTTTGCTGTTGTTCTGGGATTGATTTGCACTTTTCACACCAAAGTACGTTCATCTCTTGGAGACAGAACACGTCTCCTTCCTGAGCGGTATAATGGCTGCGTGGTCCCATGGTGTTTATACTTGCGTACTATTGTTTGTACAGATTAACGTGGTGTCTTCAGGCATTTGTAAATTGCTCCCAAGGATGAACCAGGCTTGTGGAGGTCAGCAATTATTTTCCTGAGGTCTTGACTGATTTCTTTTGATTTTCCCATGATGTCAAGCAAAGAGGCACTGGGTTTGAAGGTAGGCCTTGAAATACATTCATAGGTACAACTCCAATTGACTCAAATTATGTCAATTAGCCTATCAGAAGCTTCTAAAGGCATGACATCATTTTCTGGAATGTTCCAAGCTGTTTAAAGGCACAGTCAACTTAGTGTATGTAATCTTCTAACCCACTGGAATTGTGATACAGTGAATTATAAGTGAAACAATTTGTCTGTAAACAATTGTTGGAAAAATTACTTGGGTCATGCACAAAGTAGATGTCCTAACCGAGTTTTAATGACTCTAACCTATGTGTATGTAAACTTCCGACTTCAACTGTATATTCCAGACATTGACAGGCCATAGTAGCAATAGGTGTTTAGTTATTTTCCATTGGTCAACCTGAATTTCAAAGAGCACGACGCAACCCCGGAATAGACTTTGAGGGACATGGATGTTGAAATTGATTCACCCATATACAATGTAGGCTCAGGGGAGTAGGGACAGTGAAGAGGGCTGAAGTGCTGAGGAGTACTATTGAAATGCTAGTTAGTGGCCGGTGAAGGTTTGTACTACACCATTCAAAGTCCATTAAGGGCTTATTATCTGGACGTGTAAGACAATACGTTTTGGATGTCCAGATCTAATGTTACGGTAACTCTAAGAGGTAGCTTCTGTATTTAACGCCTGAAAATACACTGAGCAGAGGTACTGTATGGAACATCATGTAATTGTCCTATCCCACATCCTCAGTGATGCAACATTCAGACCCTCCACTTAAAGACCTTAAGCTTATTCACATAAACAGCTGTACTGTATATTTATGGTCGTTGTCTTATATACAGCAGTGATTTCATCCATTTTATGGTGATGTGACTCACAAACCTAATCCAGACTACAGGAAATAACATCCCCACGTTGTTACACAGGAATAACATTTAACATTCAATTTATCAGACACCATCTCGAACAGACAGAGAATACAATTATCTCTGCCGGGAATAAAAGTCCCCGCTGAGGGCAGAGAAATAGACTGCAGAAGTTTGTTTGAGGTGGAACTGGGCTCACTTGGCCATGTCTAACTCACCACCAGTGAGACAACTGAAGTAGAAACTTGGGTGATGAGAGGTAAATCATTACCGGGGTGTAGATATCAAAGGGCACCGTTGTAGGGCATACATCAAGAGGTGCTTCAGACAGAGGGACATGGAGGCTTTTTTCTGTAGGTGCTATTTTTGTCTGTATGTTTCCGTGTTTGTCTCCCACTCACAGGTAGATGATACAGAAGTACATGGTGTGATGGGGTACGGTTGCACAGCATTACCGAGGCTCAAGGGACCGACGTCACGCGAACCAGCCACAAAACAGTAGCAGATGTTCTGTATTCCTATAGCTTCTTCCCCTGAGGAAGGTAGCAAGGCATAATTGGATTTAAAAAATGAGTACGAAAAATATATATAAATATATTGTATATGGCTTGTAGTTCTTCATGAAGTCTGTCCTCTCTCCCTGAGTTCTCTTACTTCCAGCTGTGCAATCTACTCTGGCTCCTTAAATAGACTTCCTGCACTTGATGCCTCTTCTTAGTTAAATCTGAATATTCCTAATTTCATGTCACCAAATCTGAGATGTATTTTTAATAAATTGAAAATTGTAGTAAATTGTAGTAAATCAAATGAATATTTTGCCATTGTTTATCACTGACCCCCCCAAAAATATATAATTCATGTTTAATTTACTACAATTTCAGATTTTAGATAAGTTGTCCCTTGTTGAACTGTGTTCTTTGTGAGTTGTACACCATACGTGCCCTGACAAAATTACCATAATGAAGTGTGTGTAAACACATGACAGCTGGGATGTGTTGCAAGAAACATCTGTTGAGAGAGAAAAACAGGCTGTCATGGCTAGTTATGGGCTCTACTGTGTGAAGTGTCATATTGCTCTTGCAATTACTGACATTAACCTGAGTGATTGCTGAATTCATGATGCCATAAAAATATTGAAGCAGTAAACAGGATACAGAATTGCAATTCAAATTTTAATTTAAATGAATTACAATTGAATTCAGTTAAATGCCTGTTATTGTCTGTATTGGGTGTACTATGAAAAAGTATTTTCCACCTTTCTGATTTTCTCTATTTTTGGTATTTTCAACCAAAATCTAATATTAGATCAATCACAATATCACAAAATCACAATACAAATGGATACTTATTTTATGTATTTAATTAACAAAATCATGCAACACCCAATTTTCCTGTGTGAAAAAGTAATTGCTCCCTTACACTCAATAACTTGTTGTGCCTCCTTAGCTGCAACCAAATGCTTCTGTTGTTGTTGATCAGTCTCACATCGCTGAGGAGGAATTTTGGTCCACTCTTGCATGCAGAACTGCTTTACCTCAGTGACGTTTGTGGGTTTTCAAGCATGAACTGCTGGTTTCAAGTCCTGCCACAACATCTCAATTGGGATTAGGTCTGGACTTTGACTAGGCCATTCCAGAATGTCTAATTTGTTGTTTTTAACCATTGTCATGAAGACTTCATTGTGTGTTTTGGATCATTGTCTTGCTGCATGACCCAGCTGTGCTTCAGCTTCAGCTCACAGACGGATCGCCTGACATTCTCCTGTAGAAGTGGTCTTGAGGTGTGGTCTTGAGGCAGCAAAGCATTCCCAAACCATCAAACTACCCCCACCATGCTTGATATGAGGTATGAGGTTTTACTGTGGAATGTAGTGTTTGGTTTTCACCAAACATAATGGGACCCATCTCATCCAAAAAAGTTGACTAAAGTTTGCCAAAAAGCACCTGGAAGCACCTGGATGATCATTAAGACTTGGAAGAATGATCTATGGACAGATTAGTCAAAAGTATAACCTTTTGGACGATATTAAATTAATCACTTAAATTTTCTGCAATATCGGGGAAATACCACATTTCCTAGAAGGCATTAGTTTAGCCCTCAAGTTGACCCTGAGGCCTTCATAAAGAAGGTGGAAATATATTTGGCTATTCTAAGCACCAAGGTTGAAAGAGTATATGGACAGTTACCAGAGAAAAGTGACGTATTCTTTGGTATCTGGAAGTGAGGCCTGTCACATTCATTGAAACTCATGTTCTATTACTGAGTAGAATTTCTTTGAATTGCACTGAATTAAATTCTACTTCCCGTCACTCAAAATTAAATAACAATTCTACATCCTGTGGGGTGGGGCCAATTCAATTTGAATTTCAATTGAATTGAGCCCAACCCTGGTGTGTGTGTGTTTGTGCGCGCATGGTTGCATGACTGTGAATGTATTTGTTGTGTATTAGTGGACATTAAAATGCCTTTATTTGTACGGCATGTTCAATGGAAAAAAAGTTTAAAAACGGACTCGTTTCGGCTGCTTGGCCTTTGTCAGGGAGTACAACGATATGATAATACAATGTCCTCTTTTGAACAGCATATTTCAATCAACCGTGATTTGAAGAGGGAGTGGTTACAGAATTCATTGGACAATACCTAGTAAGCAATACTATAGACGTTCAAAAGGGAAATACTGTAATTATGTTATGAAAAATGCAACTCAAGACTAGAATGATCAGAACCCATAGAAAGGTAGTTCTAACCTTGAATATGACTGGGCTAAGAATAGGAGAGCCATCTATTTTATAGTACACTAGAACACAGAAAACACGGACCACAACAGTCTAGACATAGCTGAAGGCAATAGAGCAAAACGTTCACTAGATGACAGTAAATGGACATGTCACGACCCTACAGGAAAGGTAAGAGGTCCATATCATCATTTAAACCAGGGTACTTAGTGACCTGCAGTTTGTAAATCCCAAAACGTTCCCTGTGGTTTAGCTGTTTAACAAAGGTCACTGTAATGTATATGAATACAAGACTGTACACACACACACACACACATTAACGCACACACACACACTACTTTTTTATGCCCTTGTAAAAGAGCCTTCTTCCCAAGCGCACTCAGTTTGTTGTTCCGAATGATTCAAATTGCCAATTTTGTCCATGTTTTGGATTACAACTTTCCAAATGGCAAACAATCCACAGTGACATATGTTCAAAGGCTGTTCTGTGTTTTTTCCTGCTGCACCACGATTCCCCTCAGTCTTAGAAAAGCCACTCATAGCGATCCCCACTCACTCTATATGATGTATCCTGTTAGGAGTGTGTATTGGAGGCGAAGTCAGGTGCAGGAGAGCAGAGTGTAGTGAACAGGCGCACTTTTTATTCCGGTCAAAAGGACAGCACATAATACATAAAATGTGCCCAAAACACGGAACATAGACAAAAAGTAATGCGCGTAACAATATCCACAATATCAAAATACACGTAACACAAACAATCCTACACAAAGACATGATGGGGAACAGAGGAATAAATACATATGAATTGACTGGGGAATGAAAACCAGGTGTGCAGGGAACAAGACAAAACAAATGGATACATGAAAAATGGAGCGACGATGGCTAGAAAGCCGGTGACGTCGACCGCCGAACGCCGCCCGAACAAGGAGAGGAGCCGACTTCGGCGGAAGTCGTGACAATCCACAACACACAGAGCACCAAAGGTAGGATTTACAGAAAACAAATGAGAGAGGAAAAAAAACAGAGAGAACCAATGAGTGAGAAGGACAGATGGAGCATGTCACTCTTTCTTTCTCTGCCTATTTTGAAACAGCGTAACGTTCCTCTCTCGCAGTTCCCATGCTTCATTCACTAACCCAGGCACATCAGAGACCTCATGGAAGAATCTGTGAAGTATCAGTGTGTCACATCAAAGTATTGTTATACACAGCCCTTCTCTCCATTGGCACAACCAATGGCCTTAATTTCACTCTTCAAAACAACTCCAGCAAACTATTTATACAAGAGAGTATAGTTGCCATGGTTCTGGGTTCCATTACTAGTGCCTTCATTTCCCCCATTCTCTTATACCCTTTGGCTGACACCACTGGTGATGAGGTCTTGGGTTTGGATGCTGTAGCTAATACCAAGGAAAAATGTCAAAGGAAGATGAGATTCTCCAAGGACGCCCACCTGATTTCTTACAAAGCCAAAGCATTTAATCGGAAATACTCTTCCCATGTCAACATAAATTATCTGGAAAGAGCATTACAGTGCTTTTATACGGTTCCTGGTTTTGGACCAATGCAACTCTGAGTTAAGTTGTTTCCTACAGAGCCCTTAACTAGAATAGTTTCACATGATTTGCAGTCAAACAGCACCAATAAGTCACTGTAATATAATAAGCAAGGCATCCCAGTAGTCAAAACTATATACTGTATATGGCAACATGCTTTGATTCTGTTTGTGTACGCTATCCAATGCAAAAGAAAAACACATGATTAGGAGTGAGAAAAAGTTTGTTTCCCTGAAGTGGAAGTAAGCATTGGCTCCTGCTGCCGTCATTACGTGGTGTTTGGTCCTGTAGCTACGATACCATTTCTGGGCTGCTCCTGGGTTGTACGTGCTTCTGCATCCCCTCTTCAGACTGTTTTGTTGATACTACACAGCAAATTCCCTGAAAGTGTTACATTTAACACTGTTCCCGTGTCTGTATGCGTTCACACGTTTCAGTGTTAAATTTACACACTGCTTAAAGTGCCTTGCCTTTCGAGTGAAAGTGAATTAGAGTTACCACCCATGACTGTGTTTGCTAGTGACAGAGACATGGGACTCAGTACAATCCATATTGTATAAAGTTCAACATTACAGCGTGATTGAAATTCACGGTAAGTGCTGCATATGTCGGCTCAATTGAAATTACCTTCAAATCACACAATCTTTAATGCTTCAGCGATACATTTTAAATAGAGCCCATGGCTGATGCATACATTTTTTATCAGTCCTGCATTTGTTTGTATTACGAAACCCCATTAGCTGCTGCCAAGGAAAAATTAAGTCAGTTATACAATTTTAAAAACATTACAATACATTCATTACAGAATTCACAACACAGTAAGTGTGTGCCCTCAGGATATATGATAATGATGGGTGTGGTTTTGGTTTAACTCTGGTTATTAACACCAACACTATGGTTCTTTTACACCAATGATTGTTAATTTAACACTTACAGAGTTCATTTAACTCCTGAATCACCACTAGAAATGACGCTGTGAGAATGGCTGTTTGGGTAACGATCAGATTGTAGTTATGACTCTCTGACATCAAGGCTGATTCATGCCCATTCATTTCCGCTCCCAACTAATTTCACAATTAGGACAAATAGTGGTTTTACAGTAGAGTTAATGAGTGTCCATGTAAAGGGGCTATGGCTCAGCGGAAGGACCTTATATGGTGGAAAATGACTAAACGTCTGACATAAAAAAAAGCTGCTCACAATGTTAGGCTGCTACTCTGTGGTGTAACGATATTGGGGCAGATAGGTGATAGCAAATCGTGTGTATTGTTCTCATGTTGTTCTTTGCAGTCTACATCCGGTAACGATGAGGTAATAATAACTCTGTTGGAAGCTGCATCCTTTCACAGAGATAAGCTCATGCATAGGCAATGTATCAAACAGTTTTTCTGCTCAATATCTCTTATCTCAACTTTTTACTGCTACTGATACAGTTTTGTACCATTCATTCTGGGACTTGTTGCTTTCTATTCCCACCAATGACTCATTCATTGGATATTAATCAAGAGAGATCTCACTGTATCCATTAAAACCTAGTTTATTGCAACACGATGTACACATGCACACAAATGCACACTGAAGTTTAGAATAGAATAGAATATGGACTATACCATAGATTTGGACTATATGCCAAACAACAGCTTCTCTCGTGTGGCATGTCTGTTTTTTGGGTTGTTGGGTCCTGGCTTATGTCAGCTCTGTTCATATTGCATCAGCTAGGTACAACTGGTGCACCATTGAACTCCTAAATGCATACAATGTACCCTGCCTCTGAGATTGATCATCCTCACTGCTGACGCCAGTGACTCTTATGCTTGATACAACTTCCAGCAAATGCACTCAGTTGTGACGGCAGAGTGAGAGAGAAAGCGGGGGAGATATATAGAGAAGGGGGAAGGCAAAGGGACAGAAAAGGTTTGACAGGAAACTGGTGTGTCCACATGGTGTTAATTATGTTGTGTCTGGAAAGAGAGAGAGAGGGGGATAGAGCCCATGTGTAGACAAAGACCATGTGCTGATAGAGACCATGTGCAGATAGAGGGCATGTGTAGATAGAGAACATGTGCAGATAGAGGCCAAGTGTAGATAGAGACCATGTGCTGATAGAGGCCATTTGTAGATAGAGGGCATGTGTAGATAGACGCCAAGTGTAGATAGAGGCCAAGTGCTGATATAGGCCATATGTAGATAGAGGCCATGTCCTGATAGAGACTTTGTGTAGATAAAGTCCATGTGCTGATAGAGACTATGTGTAGATATGGGCTATGTGTAGATAGAGACGATGTGCTGATAAAGGCCATGTGTAGATAGAGACCCTGTGTAGATAGAGGCCATGTGCTGATAGAGGCCATGTGCAGATAGAGACTATGTGATGATAGAGGCCATGTGTAGATAGATACCGTGTGTAGATAGAAACCATGTGTAGATAGAGGCCATGTGTAAATAGAGGCCATGTGTAGTTAGAGGCCATGTGTAGATAGAGGGAATTTTGAGATAAAGGCCATGTGTAGATAGAGATCATGTGCAGATAGAGACCATGTGTAGATAGAGACAATGTGCTGATAGAGACGATGTATAGATACAGGCCATGTGTAGATAGAGGCCATGTGTAGATAGAGGTCATGTGTAGATAGAGGCCATGTGCTGATAGAGGCCGTGTGCTGATAGAGACCATGTATAGATAGAGGCCATGTGTAGATACAGGCCATGTGTAGATAGAGGCCATGTGTAGATATAGGCCATGTGTAGATAGAGACCACGTGTAGATAGAGACCATGTGCTGATAGAGACCACATGTAGATAGAGACCACGTGCTGATAGAGACCATGTGTAGATAGAGACCACATGTAGATAGAGACCACGTGCTGATAGAGACCATGTGCTGATAGAGACCATGTGTAGATAGAGACATGTGCTAGCTAGAGGCCATGTGTAGATAGAGGCATGTGTAGATAGAGGCCATGTAGTAGATAGCCATGTGTGATAGAGGCCATGTGGAATATAGAGACCCTGTGTAGATAGAGATCCATGTGGCTGATAGAGACCAGTGTATAGGTGAGACCTTTGGTAGATAGAGCATGTGTGACTGAAGAGCGCATGTGTAGATAGAGGCCATGGTGCTGATGAGAGACCATGTGCTGATAGAGACCATGTGCTGATAGAGACCATGTGTGATAGAGATGGCACAATGTGCCTGATAGAGACCATTGTGTAGATAGAGGACCATGTGTTGATAGAGACCATGTTCAGATAGAGGCCAATGTGTGATAGAGGCCATGTGCAGATAGAGACCATGTGCAGATAGAGACCGCGTACTGATAGAGACCATGTACTGATAGAGACCATGTGCTGATCGAGACCATGTGTAGATAGAGACATGTGCTGATAGAGACCATGTGTAGATAGAGACCATGTGCTGATAGAGACATGTGTAGATAGAGGCCATGTGCTGATAGAGACAACGTGCTGATAGGACCATGTGCTGATAGAGACATGTGTAGATAGAGGGCCATGTGCTGATAGAGACCATGTGCTGATAGAGGCCATGTGTAGATAGAGACCTTGTGCAGATAGAGACCGCGTATGATAGAGACCATGTGGACTGTATAGAGACCATGTGCTGATCGCGACTATGTGTAGATAGAGGCCATGTGCTGATAGAGACCATGTGCTGATAGAGACCATGTGTTGATAGAGACCATGTGCTGATAGAGACCGTGTGTAGATAGAGACCGTGTGTAGATAGAGACCATGTGTTGATAGAGACCATGTGCTGATAGAGACCATGTGTAGATAGAGACCGTGTGTAGATAGAGACCATGTGTTGATAGAGACCATGTGCTGATAGAGACCATGTGCTGATAGAGACCCTGTGCTGATAGAAACCATGTGTAGATAGAGACCATGTGCTGATAGAGACCATGTGCTGATAGAGACCATGTATAGATAGAGACCATGTGCAGTTAGAGTGAGGAACAGGAGCCCAATTCCGACCTGAGTTATGTGCCCGTAAATGGAATGGAATAAGTTTTTATGCACTTTTCGCTCAGTGCGTATTCTGACCTTGAATTTAAGCATGAGAATAGCATGCTATTCACCCGCAATTCGCTTGGGGTGGAGATTGAATAAATGAAGGTGTGGCAAGAGTGTGTCTCCAGATACCCGTATTCTGACCTTGCCTCAATTCCCAAATAATTCCACCACCATTATGCACGCCGAAACCATGAATTATATCTAGCAAACTATCGGTTCCAAGAGGAAAAAGCATCTACTTAATTTTTTCAGATCGAAACAACACCATTCTCCATGCACTGCAATTTACAAATTGATAAGAGCTATTGATAAGAGCTAGGTAAATTAGTAATCTGTTTGGATAAGGGACTTGTAAAACAAGTGTCATTTATATTTACATCTATTTGACCTTATAATCACTGGAGACAAATGTGAAACCAGTCATATGGCAGCAAACTGAAGCACATCAACATATGACATTTCCCACTCTAAAAATGATGAAATGCTGTTCAGAATTATTCAGAATTGAAATTGTATGTATTTTTAACTTGCGGGGATGGGCACTCTCAAATGTCTTAATTATAAGTTACCCTGACTTTCTCTGTCTCCTATTTCTATCATGTTAAATATTAGCCACTATCAGTATCGACCGTCAATAGGCAAACAATAGATGAGGGTATTGCCTACTATTGTAGACTATTCTCCCTATTATAATTCTATGTACACTAATCTTCCAACATTAACATGGGTTGAAGAACTGAATGTGGCAATTTTCAGAATGAATCAAACCACAGTTTTCTTCTTTTTGCGCGTAAATGCTCCCCTAACCTGTTTTTTATGATTCATAAATACTTTCCTTAACCTAAATAATCTACAATATCAGAGTATTTTTAGATCTACCAATTCGTGCTGAAACAGAGACGAATATGTATATATTTAGATGGCTTTCTTTCATTGATCCCTAATATTCTGAACCCGTTCTGTCAAATTATTCTAGTGAGTCTGAAAACAAAATTCAAACTAAAAGATACACCGTATTTATAGGGCTGGCATAAGATAAATGTACTAAATGTACTGAGGGTAGGAGGGTAGGAGGGTAGGCTGCCGTCTTATCGGCTCTCAACCAATCATGCTATTTTGTTAGTTTTTTCGTGTTGTTTGTAACTTGTTTGTACATAATGTTGCTGCTACTGTCTCTTATGACCGACAAGAGCTTCTGGACATCAGAACTGGGATTATTCACCTCAAATTGGACGAGGAGATCTTCTTCAGTGAGTCGGACGCGAGGGATTTGCTGCAGAAACCCAACGAGGCCCCGATCCCCATTATTCGCTGGAGAAGGAAATGGAGATTTCGAGGTAAAAGATCAGGGTGCCTTGCGAGGATCAGGCGATGAGTTGCTAATCTGCCCTTTCCTTCCGTTCTGCTAGCTAACGTTCAATCGCTGGAAAATAAATGGGACGAAATGAAAGCACGTATATCCTACCGACGGGACATTAAAAACTGTAATATCTTATGTTTCACCGTGTTGTGGCTGAACGACGACAATAAGAACGGACAGCTGGCGGGTTGTACACTCTATCGGCAAGACAGAACAGCAGCCACTGGTAAGACATGGGGCGGGGGCCTATGCATGTATGTAAACAACAGCTGGTGCACGATTTCTAAGTTTTGTATCTCATGATAAGCTGTAGACCACACTATCTACCAAGATAGTTCTCATCTGTATTTTTCGTAGCTGTCTACATACCACCACAGAGCGAGATTGGCACTAAAACCGCACTCAATGAGATGTATTCCGCCATAAGCAAACAGGAAAACGCTCATCCAGAGGCGGCGCTCCTAGTGGCCGGTGACTTTAACGGAGGGAAACATAAATCACTTTCACCGAATTTCTATCAGCATGTTAAATGTGCAACCAGAGGAGGAAAAAATCTAGACCACCTTTACTCCACACACAGAGACACATACAAAGATCTCCCTCGCCCTCCATTTGGCAAATCTTACCATAACTCTATCCTCCTGATTCCTGCTTACAAGCAACAATTAAAGCAGGAAGCACTAGTAACTCGATCTATTAAAAAGTGGTCAGATGAAGCAGATGCTAAAATAAAGGACTGTTTCGCTAGCACAGACTAGAATATGTTCTGGCATTCTTCCGATGGCATTGAGGAGTACACCACATCAGTCACTGGCTTTATCAATAAGTGCATCGAGGACGTCGTCCCCAAAGTGACTGTATGTACATACCCCAACCAGAAGCCATGGATTATAGGCAGCATCCGCACTGAGCTAAAGGGTAGAGCTGCAGCTTTCAAGGAGCGGGACTCAAGTACCACTGAAACATGCTTGATAGCATCAGCTGTTCCGTATGACTGTGTGATAACGCTCTCCGCAGCCGATGTGAGTAAGACCTATAAACAGGTCAACATTCACAAGGTCGCTGGGCCAGACAGATTACTAGGACGTGTACTCCGAGAATGCGCTGACCAGCTGGCAAGTGTCTTCACTGACATTTTCAACCTCTCCCTGTCTGAGTCTGTAATACCAACATGTTTCAAGCAGACCACCAAAGTCCCTGTGCCCAAGAACACCAAGGTAACCTGCCTAAATTACTACCAACCCGTAGCCATGAAATGCTTTGAAAGGCTGGTCATGGCTCACATCAACGACATTATCCAAGAACTCCTAGACCCACTCCAATTTGCATGCCGCACCAACAGATCCACAGATGATGCAATCTCTATTGCACTCCACACTGCCCTTTCCCACCTTCACAAAAGGAACACCTATGTGAGAATGCTACTCCATGACTACAGCTCAGCTTTCAACACAATAGTGCTATCAAAGCTCATCACTAAGCTAAGGACCCTGGGACTAAACACCTCCTTCTGCAACTGGATCCTGTACATCTTGATGGGCCGCCCCAAGGTGGTAAGGGTAGGTAACAACACATCCGCCACGCTGATCCTCAACACGGGGGCCCCTCTGGGGTGCATGCTCAGTCCCCTCCTGTACTCCCTGTTCACTCATGACTGCACTGCCAGGCACAACTCCAACACCATCATCAAGTTTGCTGATGACACAACAGCGGTAGGCCTGATCACCGACAACGATGAGACAGCCTATAGGGAGGAGGTCAGAGACCTGACAGTGTGGTGCAAGGACAACAACCTCTCCCTCAACGTGATCAAGACAAAGGAAATGACTGTGGACCACAGAAAAAGGAGGATCAAGCACGCCCCATTGGCATCGACGGGGCTGTAGTGGAGCAGGTTGAGAGCGTCAAGTTCCTTGGCGTCCACATCACCAACAAACAAACATGGTTCGAGCACACCAAGGCAGTTTAAGAGCACGACAAAACCTATTCCCCTCAGGAGACTGAAAAGATTTAGCATGGGTCCTCAGATCCTCAAAAGGTTTTACAGCTGCACCATCGAGAGCATCCTAACAGGTTGCATCACTGCCTGGTATGGCAACTGCTCGGCCTCCAACCGCAAGGCACTACAGAGGGTAGTGAGCACGGCCTAGTACATCACCGGGGCCAAGCTTCCTGTCATCCAGGACCTCTATACCAGGCGGTGTCAGAGGAAGGCCCTAAATATTGTCAAAGACTCCAGCCACCCTAGTCATAGACTGTTCTCTCTGCTACCACATGGCAAACGGTACCGGAGTGCCAAGTCTAGGTCCAAGTGGCTTCTAAACAGCTTCTACCCCCAAGCCATAAGACTCCTGAACAGTTAATCAAATGGCTACCCAGACTTTTTGAACCCCCCCACCCCCACTCAGCTGCTACTCTCTATTATCATCTATGCATAGCCACTTTAACTACCCTACCTACATGTACATAATTACCTCAACTACCTCGACACCGGTGCCCCCGCACATTGACACATTGACTCTGTATGGGTACCCCCTGTATATAGCCCCACTTTTGTTATTTACTGCTGCTCTTTAATTATTTGTTTTTCCTTTTTCTTACTATAAAATTATAGTTTTTTATGTATTTTCTTAAAACTGCATTGTTGGTAAAGGGCTTGTAAGTAAGCATTTCAATGTAAGGTCTGCAGCTGTTATATTCGGCGAATGTGACAAATACAATTTTATTTTATTTGATCTCTTGGACAAAATGGTGGAAATTAAATACAAAAAATATTCACAGTATAGGACCTTAAGTGAAGTGAGTGGTCATGGATGTGAAGACAAGATTGCCTAGTCACTAAGCTCTTCCAGTCAGTGGGTTTCTAGTTCAATTAAAATGGTATCGCCAGTGGACTGTGGCTTAGTAAAACTTTCATCAGCTTCTACCCCCAAGCCATAAGACTACTGAACAATTCATTAAATGGCAACCCGGACTATTTGCATTTTATACTGCTGGTACTTGCTGTTTATTATCTATGTATAGTCAATTTATCCCTACCAACTGTACATGTACATATTACCTCAATTACCTCGTAACCCTGCACGTTGACTCGGTACCGGTACCCGTTTGTATATAGCCTAGTAATTGTTATTTCCTTTTGTTACTTTTTTAGTTATTGAGTAAATATTTTCGAAACTCTTATTTTCTTAAAACTGCATTGTTGGCTAAGGGCTTGTAAGTAAGCATTTCACGGTAAGGTCTACACCTGTTGAATTCAGCACATGTGACAAATAAAATTTGATTTGATTTGATTTGATCATCCACATTAATCTCCCAAAGTGTCTTGATTATAGCCCCCTTTGTGATTGTCCCTAGTTGCTACCCACATATTGCTCGTGATTACTCACCCTGATTGAGGCCTGAAGGCCTGATACATGATTAAACTCATAATCTCTTTTCAGTATACAGTATAATTATGGTCATAGAGTATGAATTAACAACGGGAATCACATATTGTAGAGGAGAGTGGGAATCATTGACAGCATACGGGGATATTTTATTTTAAAAAGTGTTACACAATACCTTTGTGTAGGCAGGCATGTTGCTAAAATGTTATTTATTTATTTATTTATTTTACCTTTGTTTAACCAGGTAGGCAAGTTGAGAACAAGTCCTCATTTACAACTGCGACCTGGCCAAGATAAAGCAAAGCAGTTCGACACATACAACAACACAGAGTTACACATGGAGTAAAACAAACATACAGTCAATAATACAGTACAAAAACAAGTCCATATACAATGTGAGCAAATGAGGTGAGATAAGGGAGGTAAAGGCAATAAAAAGGCCACGGTGGCGAAGTAAATACAGTATAGCAATTAAAAACACTGGAATTGTAGATTTGCAGTAGGCGAATGTGCAAAGTAGAAATACTGGGGTGCAAGGGAGCAAAATAAATAAATAAATACAGTAGGGGATGGGGTAATTGTTTGGGCTTTTATAGATGGGCTATGTACAGGTGCAGTGATCTGTGAGCTGCTCTGATAGCTAGTGCTTAAAGCTGGTGAGGGAGATAAGTGTTTCCAGTTTCAAACATTTTTGTAGTTCGTTCCAGTCATTGGCAGCAGAGAACTGGAAGGAGAGGCGGCCAAAGGAGGAATTGGCCCTGGGGGTGACCAGTGAAATACACCTGCTGGAGCATGTGCTACGGGTGGGTGCTGCTATGGTGACCAGCGAGCTGAGATAAGGCGGCACTTTACCTAGCAGGGTCTTGTAGATGACCTGGAACCAGTGGGTTTGGCGACGAGTATGAAGCGAGGGCTAGCCAACGAGAGAGTACAGGTTGCAGTGGTGGGTAGTATATGGGGCTTTGGTGACAAAACGGATGGGACTGTGATAGACTGCATTCAATTTGTTGAGTAGGGTGTTGGAGGCTATTTTGTAAATGACATCGCCGAAGTCGAGGATCGGTAGGATGGACAGTTTTACGAATGTATGTTTGGCAGCATGAGTGAAGGATGCTTTGTTGTGAAATAGGAAGCCAATTCTAGATTTCATTTAGGATTGGAGATGTTTGATGTGAGTCTGGAAGGAGAGTTTACAGTCTAACCAGACACCTAGGTATTTGTAGTTGTCCACATAATCTAAGTCAGAACCGTCCAGAGTAGTGATGCTGGGCGGGCGGGCAGGTGTAGGCAGCGATCGGTTGAAGAGCATGCATTTAGTTTTACTTGAATTTAAGAGCAATTTAGCCCACTAATATTATTACCTAATTCCAGTATGCCCTGGTATACCCAGCTATATACTGAGTGAACAAAACATTAGGAACACCTGCTCTTTCCATGACATAGACTGACCAGGTGAATCCAGGTGAAAGCTATGATCCCTTATCGATATAGCTTGTTAAATCCAGGTCAATCAGTGTAGATGAAGGGGAGGAGACAGGTTAAAGAAGGATTTTTAAGACTTGAGACAATTGAGACGGATTGTATATGTGTGCCATTCAGAGGATAAATGGGTAAGACAAAAGATTTAAGTGCCTTTGAACTGGGTATGGTAGTAGGTGCCAGGCTCACGAGTTTCCCGTGTGTATAGTCAACCACCCAAATGACATCCAGCCAATTTGACACAACGTTGGGAAGCATTGGAGTCAACATGGGACAGCATCCTTGTGGAACGCTTTCGACACCTTGTAGTCCATGCCCCAACAATTGAGTACTGTTCTGAGGGCAAAAGAGGGTGCAACTCAATATTAGGAAGGTGTTCCTATTGTGTTGTACACTCAATGTATATCTTCCATTATAACTCATGCTAGCTTTTATCATACCCACTGGGCAAAAACTGGGTAAATCAACATTGTTTCTATGCCATTTCAACAAAAAAATTCAATGTGATGATTTTGAATCAACGTGGAAAACTGATTGGATTTACAAAAAGTCATCAATGTAAGGGAATTTCTTAATTTTCCCCCCAACTTTTATCCTAAATCCAATAACATGTTTTTTTTTTTTTTGATTTCACATTGAATTCATGTTCGTTGACAACTCAACCAAATGTAAATCAAAATCAGACGTTGAACTGAAGTCTGTGCCCAGGGGGTATCATGTAGAGAGGATGCCGCTGTGCTTTTATTCTTTGTATTGGAATACATAGTGTGGTGTCTGGTATCTGTTGATTTGTAGACAGTATGATATTTGAGGAAGTAAACAATCCACCCTCGAGGAATAGGAGCTCCGGAGAGACAGATGGACAGACACAACCAAAACAGAGGATTTCATGAGGACATGACCCCAACACACACACACACACCACACACACACACACACACACACACACACACACACACACACACACACACACACACACACACACACACACCACACACACACACACACACACACACACACACACACACACACACACACACACATATACAAGTGCATCAAACACACAAAATACGTGTCCAACACAAACACACAACACAACACATGCTCTTCCTCCTCTCATCTCTCATCTCTGATTTATTTCCTTTATTGCCTCCCACGCTAACCTTGTATCCTCTTCAGGCACTGGAACATTGGTGACGCAACACAGGATATTCGCTAGCGTCACTCAGCACGCTTATGAAGTTAACTTTATTGGCGTATGCTCCATGACAAATGCCACACTGGACTTTCTTCCTCTCAAGAGACAGTGGTCACGATGACTACTGGCCAAGCATAAACGTTGATGTCGCTGAGCTGAATTAAGGTTGGCAGCCTGAATAGATCTATGACTTTATATCAACCATGACGTTTCCAGCAAGAGACGGAGACCTGGCCTGAAATGCACTGCAACTTTGACCGAAGCACTGATCGTGATATTACTGTGATCATTATCATTCATTATTGCATTGAGACTATTGTAGACTCTCAGAGGAAAGGCTATAGCTTGACTTAACCCTGAGAAAACATTTACTTTAATAAGATTCTGACTATTAAGGCACTGTAAGGCATTTACTATTTCCCGAAACTCATTAAACACATGCATCCTCTCTCTGAGTCAGCATTAACTAGATAAGACTTGTCTCTAAACTTGCTGGTCCTTAACCCCACAGAAAGAAAATGTCCATGCATTTGAGCAACACGTTCAAATCTAGAAGACATGTAGTGTACTCAGCACAGCTGGACAGGGCAGCTGCCGGCCTTGGACCTGGATCTTTATCCTGTAAACTTACCCCAAACATACAGGCACGCACACACACACACACACACACACACACACACAACACACACACACACCACACACACACACACACACACACACACACACACCACACACACACACACACACACACACACACACACACACCACACACACACACACACACACACACACACACACACACACACACACACACACACACACACACACACACACACACACACCACACACACACACACACACACACACACACCCCCCCCCCCCCTGAGGGAAAGCCGAACCCCAGCCACAAACGGATGAAATCCAGCGGTTAAATTGAATACAATTGGATAGTGGGCCACAGCTGCAGGGGAATCAGCACAGCTTTTGACCTTTGACCCCCTGCAGAGTTTCCCATCCAGTTGCCTGTCTGTCAGTCAACCTGTGACCTACAAGTCAGTGGGTAGTGGTTCACATGGTGTACTTGTACTACACCCAGGATAGGAGGTGGATATTTAGTTTTATCCAGCGTGGTGCATTGACTCGAACCTTACATGAGGGAGAGATGTGGTCATGTGTTACCTCTATGGTTTCCTTTCTCTCTTTACGTACACATTGTGGTCAAGACTGAAATACAAATAAACCATACAGGAGAGAGAGAGAGAGAGAGAGACAACATTATCCTTCAGTCGATTCCAGTCCTGCAGAATCAGCCGATTATGTATTTCTATTATTTTGAAATGCAACTGATCCATAACTTGGTAGTCAGGTGTTGAGACAAGATAAGTTAATCAAATGTCATAGAGAGGTGCCAGCAGATACTGTGGTATTTGGTATTTTGGTATTTTATTAGGATCCCATTAGCTGTTGCAAAAGCAGCAGTTTTGGGTCCACACAAAACATGAAACATAATACAGAATTACTAATACAGAACATCATTAGACAAGAACAGCTCAAGGACAGAAATACATACATTTTAAAAAGGCACAAGTAGCCTTCATACTGTATCACTGCATACACACCAACTATCTAGGTCAAATAGTGGGAGAGGCGTTGTTGCCACGAGGTGTTGCTTTATCTGTTTTTTGAAACCAGATTTGCTGTTTATTTGAGAAATATGAGATGGAATGTAACTCTTCTTCGTCTGATGAACAGGAAGGATCGGACCAAAACGCAGCGTGGTAAGTGTTCATGCTTTATAGAAAAAACTGAACACTAAATTCAAAATAACAAAGTGAATAAACGAAAACCGAAACAGTCCTGTAAGGTGCTACAACACAAAACAGAAAACAACTACCCACAAAACCAACATGGAAAATGGCAACCTAAATAGGATCCCCAATCAGAGACAACGAGAAACAGCTGTCTCTGATTGGGAACCAATTCAGTCCACCATAAATCTACAAACCCCTAGACCATACAAAATCCCCATAGAAAAACAAAAACCCTAGACAAAACAAAAACCCCTAGACAATACAAAAACTAAACAAACCACCCTTGTCACACCCTGACCTAACCAAAAAATTAAGAAAACAAATATAACTAAAGTCAGGGCGTGACATGGAAGGAAGTTCCATGCAATAAGGGCTCTATATAATACCGTACGTTTTCTTGAATTTGATCTGGATTTGGGGACTATGAAAAGACCCCTGGTGGCATGTCTGGTGGGATAAGTGTGTTTATCAGAGCTGTGTGTGGTCCTAAGGAACTGTATTTTCACACTCTTGACATCCTTCCACAAACCTCATTGGCATAACCTGAGAAGCTATTCTGAGATAGAGCTCCATTGTGTTCCTGGATGTTCTGAATGCACATCACAGCAGCCCCACTCACATGGAACCAAACACAACCCATCACCGCTAGTAGTCTGGGTGTGAGAGACCCGATCAAAACAATTCAGAGGTGTTTATAGTGTGCCAGTCTTACTGCAGCCAATGGGTCCCGGGGTTGCACAGAGGGGTACCTTATATGCCCCTAGACCTCTCTACGCTGCCCCATAACCCAACCCACTCCTCCATCTACTTCCCACTCAGAGCCACATGCCCATCTGGGAGCAGGATTGGTGACAACACACACATTATTACTCACAACCCTTTTTGACAACATTCACATCCATACAAATACACACACACCAATTCGCACAGGTGTGCAAAACACATCCATGCAATGTCACACTTAGCATCATGGTTCCCTAGAAATCTACCAGTCCTGAAAGAATGACAAACAAACAAATAGCATCGACTGTCTCAGAACATCAACTGTGTATGTGCGTGTCTCAGAACATCGACTGTCTATGAGCGTGTCTAAAAACATTGATTGTGTATGTGCTTGTCTAAGAACATCGATTGTGTATGTGCGTGTCTCAGAACATCGACTGTGTATGTGCGTGTCTAAGAACATCGACTGTGTATGTGCGTGTCTAAGAACATCGATTGTGTATGTGCGTGTCTAAGAACATCGATTGTGTATGTGCGTGTCTAAGAACATCGACTGTGTATGTGCGTGTCTAAGAACATCGACTGTGTATGTGCGTGTCTAAGAACATCGACTGTGTATGAGCGTGTCCTGTTCTTCACGTTATGCTGAGCTGTCTGAATAGGGCTGGTCAGCGCTGCCCTGACACACACGCAAACACACAAACTCAGGGAGAAAGAGACTTGATTAACAATGTGCTTAAGTGAGAAAACAGAGCTGTCTTGACTCAATGTTGTCCTCTTTGTTCCATTAAGCTGCAGCTCATTCTGCACGGGCACTGAGAGGACACCTGCTGCTGGGTCCTTCCTGTGCTATGTGGGAGGGAATTGAGCTTCTCTGGCTGAGACTCAAGGGGGGGCAGCTGTTTTAGAGAGGCTGCTTCCCGATATTAACACACACACACACACACGCACACACATACACACATGCACGTACACACACTAATGCCCACACACACACACACACAAACACACACACACACACACACACACACAGTGCCACCACTCACCCCCAGTCGCCCTGTTGCCATGCTGCTGTGAGGCCACTTCTCTCCAACAATTCCTCCCCCTCCCGGGCCAACCAGGATTCAGGGGGCCGCATGGTTAGGGTAATTGCAGCTGGGAGATGTGGCAGTTCCTAAGCAACTCACCAAGAGCCAGTGGGATTGCCGGTTTGAGTATTACGGATGAATCAAGTCTAAAGCTCCCTATTGATGGCACACACAGTATATGCATTCACACTGTGTGGGAGAGAAGATTTTGAGAGCAGTCAACAAGCACTCTGTTGAGTTGTGGACCAAAATGCATCTAGTCTGACTGCTTTTTGATGTCAAAGCAGAGCTTGTCAAAGGCTCTGTGAGGTTTAATTATGGACTATAGGAGCACATGAACAATAAACATTCCACCACATGCACTCAGAATTAGAATTGCTGTATTACAGTGTGTCAATGCCATGATTTATAGAACATGATACAATTACCTTATGGTGATGAGGAATCAGATAGAAGACTGTAAATTCTTACATTAGGGAATTATACTGTAGATGGAACATTTATCTGAAACACGATGTTTAGGAACAGATCATGTCACCATGATCAGAACCATAGATGACCAGTCATATGGTAACAGAGTGACTCCATCAAGCAGAGCATTCCATTTGAAATGATCCTAGGGGGATATGCATGTGAGACACACAGCACTTTGGCCGGGATTCAATCAGAGGCGTATTTCAGACAAGCGGTCAAGAGCATTGCGGAGCATGCTGCAAATGTCGGCTCAAGAGTTAATCAGCTTTAAAAGTAAAGTACAGTGCATTTGTCTACAATGCGTATTTGATTGAATCCCGACCTAAGAAACGTAGTTGAGGTTCAGTTTCCATGTTCTGAGAGGATTTGTCATTGTTTGTTTGTAAAGTAGGGATGTTACATGGATACCATGACAATAAACACTCAAGATATGAAACACATTTCATATTTCTCCAAGTCTGTTGTTCCAGATGGCCAACGAAACGACTTCTCCTTCACTGGGTAGAATATTTTCATTTTTCAAGCATATGAAAATGTAATGTAAAGTCAATTTACCAGGGGACGGTGGTAGACATTGTTGAATTGGGACAAAGGAGGCAATAGAGAGGAAATGTGAAGTGTTCTGCTGTAGCTAAAACAACAGTCCGTTTTAGGGAATGACTGACGTGGGGATATGGCAGAAACAGATATCTGGGAGGAAGGAAGAGGATTTAGGATAAGAGGCTGGCTCGTGACCAGGGCCTCCATGGCGGGAGGAAAAAAAGACTGGAGATAAAAAGGAGTAGAATAAAGACAAGACAGACAAGGGGAGGAAACAAGAGCGATAGAGAGGTCGAGGGCGAGTGGTGTGTGTGTGCGTGCATGTTTCCGTGCGTGTGTGTGCGTATCTGCACGAGTGTGTATGTGTGTGTGTGAGCACATGTTCAAGTGCTTGTCTGTGTGAAAAACAGACGGCAGCTGGTGAAGGAGATTAAAGTTTCTATCTCTACAGTAACTGCCTCTTCAAACCCCCAACTGCTCAGATGCTAAACACACCCTCCTCACCCCCCTTTCTTCCACAAGTCCTATACCACCCCTACTTACCCCCACCCAACCCCCACCCTACAACTCATCATAGACCACCAACCATTTCCTCTGTCTTCCCCCTCTCCTTCCGTCTGTGAGCTGACAACAGAGGTCCATTTGGAAAGTGGTGCACGAGATCTTTTTTCCACTGGGTGGACAGAAAGAGGCTACAGAAGCAGAATGTGGCTTTATTCAATATGTATCACTGAAATTCAGCATTACAGAGTTATTGAAATTTAAAGGCAATATTCCCGCATTATCGGAGACTTCATTTACTGTTAACAATGCAGATGTCGGTTCAGTAGGAAATTACATTTAAATCTCTAGCAAGCTATCTGCAACGCATCAGCAAAACAGATTGAATATAGCCCTTGTTGTTAATTGTCCTCATAGTGTACGGTCATTAAGTCAGAGTTTGTTGTTTTTCTCTGCACTAATAAAGGCTTTATTCAATCCGTGTCACGGGAATTCAGCATTACACAGTTACAGAAATGTAAAGGCAATGTTCCCGCATTAGTGAAGACTGCATCCACGGTAAAACCTGCATATGTTTGTTCAATCGGAAATTACCTCTACATTTCTATTGTGCAATCTGTAATGCTTCAGGGATACAGATTGAATAGAGCCCTTAGTTAATATACTTTATTGTACATTTTCTTTGCAGATCAGGGAAATATGTCGGGACACAGGCCGGGATTCAATCCGACTTTGTCGACTAGGCACCTTTTAAAGGCAACATGACCTTGTTCGCAGAGACTGCATTCAAGCTACGTACCAGTCAAAACTTTGGACACACCTACTAATTCCAGGGTTCTTCTTTATTGTAAAATTTTTGAATAAAAGTGAAGACAAGAAAACTATTAAATAACACTAGGAACCATGTAGTAACCAAAAAAGTGTTAAACAAATATATTTTAGATTTTAGATTCTTCATAGTAGCCACCCTTTGCCTTGATGACAGCTTTGCACAATCTCAAATATAAAATACATTTGTTTAACACTTTTTTGGTTACTACATGATTCCATATGTGTTATTTCATAGTTTTGTTGTCTTCACTTTTATTCTAAAATGTAGAAAATAAATAAAAACCCTTGAATGAATAGGTGTGTCCAAACATTTGACTGGTACTGTATATCGGCTCAATCAGAAATTAAGTGTCAAGCGCGGTATTATCTATTGCTGATTGGATTGAATCCTGGCCTAAAACATGCATCTCAGTGCTAGAGGTGTCACTACAGACCCTGGTTCGATCCCGGGCTGGATCCCGGCTGTGATCGGGAGTTCCATAGCGCGGCGCACAATTGGCCCAGCATTGTTCGGGTTAGGGGTGGCCGTCATTGTAAAATAAGAATTTGTTCTTAATACATTGGCGCTCATACTGTAATAGATGTTGTATATGCATATGTATTTCTTCTCCAGCTCATTTTTTGGATTAACAACATGTAGCAAAGTGGACATACTGATATGACATACAATTCACAGCGAATTAAAATTCAGAGACATTATTTATTATTTCACCAGTTGGTTGTTTTATTTATTTTCAGCAATAACACCAAATGTATTTCTATTGTCTTTTTCGCTTGCTATCTTGGGAGATGCGTTTGAATTGTAAACAATGAAAATGATCAAATACATTTCAGAAAACTCCTGACAAGCAGTGTATGACCAGGAAAGGGCAGACCGTAGCCACCCTTCCTCATTTTTATAACAATACATGTCATCTTATAGCTTTGAGTCTCTCATATTTACATAGATACAGCCAGGTTCCAGCTCAATACAAGTGAAACCTCTTGTTTTTTTTCTTGTTTTTTCTTTATTTTCTTAAAGAATTATATGTACATCCTTAACCCCTAGCTGCCTGCTGCCAGGGTACACAGTTAGAATGACTTGCTTAATTCATGTATCTATTCTTGATTAATTACTTAAACTGTAAATCAACTTTATAGCAGAATTTTGCAACATAACTCTTACAAATAAAGTGTATAATACAGAGCTCAAGACATTGTCTTTCAGATAAAAATTTAAAAAAAGGAAAATAAACAAAAACATATTGCACTTAAAGTCAGGACAGCGGTGGACCTGGTTTGTGGTTAGGGGAAGGGAGAGCTTTCATCTGAGTGCAATGGGTGAAGCATCCAGCAAGATATCTAAATAAATAGGCAGACCTTTGTACAGGTGAAGCATTTATTTAATTTTTTATGTCTATGAAAAGAGCAACCTCCCAACAGTATTGCTCAGTATACTTATGGAGTGCAGGTTTGAACTTAAAACAATAAAAAAAAGACATTTTATGTGTAAAACAAAAATGAATAACAATAAAATCAAGCTTGGAAGCTTCATAGTCAAGTGCCTTAATGTCCTGAGAATGCTGCCTCGTTCAGTCTAGGTGGCGCTACAATGAATTCCTTATCAGAACACAGTCAAGTGTTACTTCTCTTTTTTCGATGGTCTTTGGAGACAGGCAGCAAGTCTTTTCGAGTTCGACTGCTTTTGCAGTTTTGGTCCGTTCCGTTGTTGGTATTTTTCCATCTTTCTCTCTCTCTCTTTTCCCTCTGTTTCTCAGTGTCTTTTCCTGTATTATTTGGATGAATGCGACAAGGTGAGACCCTGTGAGAGAGTGCTGAAAAGAACACATGCTGACTGTGCTTGAGAGAGTTGTGTACACCTTGAACAGAAAAAAAGATACAAAACCGGACAAAAAGCGGTTTTTCGTCCAGTCATCCAGACATTGATCCAGCTATCACGTTTCTCCTTTTTCTCGCAAGCCTGTTTGGAAATGGTCATGAATGCAATGTGAGACATTGAGAATCTAGGACAAAACAAACCTTTGCGTCGTACCAACAGCATTTGAACTGGCTCTAAAGGAGGAGGAGGATGGGGGTTGTAAAAAAAAAAGAAGGAAAATATCAACAAAAGCGCCAAAACAGTACCGGACTGTCTTCATGTCTGCGGAGGTTTCAGCACCCCATCCTTTCTACAGTACGTCCGGACAAACCAACGTATATCGTTATGAACCACAGAGAGTGATCAATTATCAATGAGAGTGATCAGAGAAGCGTCCAGCCGTCACATGACTTGACCAGCTGTCCTGACTGGGCTCTCCTCTCCATCCCTTCATCCATCCACCATCGGCCCGTCATCATGGTCGTTGTGTAAACAACATCCCCCTCAATGCCACAGCCTAGCTTGCTGTCTCTCTCACACCCAAATTATAGTGGGACAGGAAGATGGCAGAAACAAAACAAAACAGCGAACGTATAAAGAAAAATCAACCTCCCCCTGCTTTCAAGTCAATGTCTTCTCTCTTTCGTCGTCGTCTCTCACTTTCTCTCTCGATCTCTGTGTGTTTACGACGATGAGGAGGTGGACGTGGTGCTGGCCTTCTTCTGGTTGACTAAGTCCATGTAGAGTTCTGAGCGGAGGAAGCGGGGGTACGAGTCCTTCTCCATCAGGCCATATATCCTGCGCTGGGCCAGGTCGAAGCAGGAGCGCGTCACATTCTGAAGGTTGTCCTTGGTGTGCTCTCGGGTGTACGAGTCCAAGTTCACCTGAGAAAGGGAACGAGGGAAGGAGGGAAGGGAAGAAGCAGCAGAACAGGTTAGTTTCACTGCTACTGACAACTGGTTCAAGCTGTTGGGACTGATTTGTGATTTAAAGTTTCCACCCAGCTCTCCAGGTTTGAAACAAAAAGGGAAAGGGGAAAAGTGAGGGAGTATATTTGGTGCATGTCAGACGGCCAAAGAAAGCCAGTTTGTCTGGAATGATCTCACGTCCTCTCCAGCTCACTCATTCCCTTGTGGGAGCACCTTCTGACAGGCATTACACATTCATCACCTAACATCTTTAGCAGGGGAACAATGCTGAGGGGGCCTGCCAAAATCACTTATTTTTCTATTTACAGCAGGAACAAGTTCATTCATGGCCTAGTTTCTGCCAGGCAGGAGTTAGAAGCGGACATTCGTATAAAGGCTGAATCAAGACGAGTGAGGTTGGAATTAGAGAACACTATCTTAATTGATGGGCCGCTGACTAAGTCTTTTCCAGTAAGTCAAAGTAAACAATTTGGAAAATGGAAATGGAGAGCTCATTTAGGTATAAACATTGCCTAATGGCTGGAGAGGGTAAATGACAGTTTAATGGTATTTTCCGCCATCCCTTGTGGGTACGGGTCTGTGTTTGTATGGGGATTGCTGCTCACCTCTTTACAAGACTGGATGGCGATGTATTCAGCAAATACTTTCTTGGCTTTGGACGCCATCTTGGATTGCGACTTAATCTTTTTGTAATCCTCGCATGCTAGCCAGAATTCCAGATTCTCTTCGCTGAACTCTGTGCGCAGGAAAGCTCTGAACGCTGCCAGGCCATCTGAAAGGAAGATGAAAGACAGAGGTGTGGGTTAGTGGACGTGACTGGAGAGCCATGGCAACACAGCGGCATCTCTCTCAATGTGGGAGACTACCTAAAATAGCACAGTAGCCAAGTCCATTGAATCACGCTGTTAAAAAGGGGACTAAAGTCAGCATGCAGTCACCTCAAAAACACCTATCCAGTCACCTCCCATATGCAACAATTATCACCCCACTGACCCTACACTATACTCTGTTACTTTTTCCTGTCATTGACACCAGTAATTAGAATGCCTTTTTCAATGTCGTCTCTGAACAAAGAGAAGCCTTTCTTGTTCTAGGTGGGGTCAGTTTGCTTGTCAATACATTTCTGTTGCTTTGGCTATTGGGATTGGTGTTTTTAATTACTTAAGGAAAAGCCATCAGCAGGGTAAGAATAGCAGGAAGCAGATTCCCACCCTGCCTGGTTGCCCACACCTTTCCGTTTACATGAACCCCCCTGGGCAGATTACATTACACTAAGAGCAAAGGGAGGAAAAGAAAGGTATTCAAGTGTTGTTCCGCTAAGAGAGGGAGTTGAATAGGGATTTGAACAACCAACCCCACAGCACTCAGACCAAGGCCATGAATTATGGAAGCATATAAATATAGTAACACTACTCTGAAGCATTCTCTCTCCCTCTCTCTATCAGCCACCTAGCCTATAATCTGGTCGCTCTCCCCATACACTAATGCATGGTTCTATTCATCCACTGGGATTAGTGGGAGAGCTGCAGCAGAGTGCCCATTCACTGCAGGCGTGCAACAACTCATACACACACTGAATTCACATCGCAAAAGCAACAAGCACAAGCAAGGCATGCATGCTTAATGCACATCAATATGAGCATATTTCAATGTAAGACACCCCCCCCCCCCCCCCCCCAAACACATGCACATTGTTCCTTATTCATAATAATGCAATTTGTTTCCCATGCTTCAGTTCAACTTAAACCAGATCACATTGGACCTTATGGAATCAACATCCCGGATGGGTGGTGGTGTCTAGTCCTCTGTTTCATGAACGTTCTCATTTGTTAATTGTTCCTGTTTTAGCCCCTGGGCTTCGTTTGATTAAATGGGCTGGAAGAGAATTAGGGAAAGGAGAAAAGTGGATAACTGTTAGAATGAACGGGAAATCTCAATTGGTAAAAAAAAAGGGCAAACTTACATTTTTTGGCAGCAGTGTGTACCACATGAGATATCTGTTTATGATCCCGTATTCTTGACAATTGTATGACAGCTAATGTGTATGCCTCCTCCGGGGTGGGTGCAAATTCTCAAAGATGTGGCTAGCAGGGGATTTCCGTTAAATTGTTATGATTCTCATATGCGATAGTCCTCATATCGTTGCCGAAAGTTAAGAGTGTTAATGTTATCTTTCATTTCTATAGTGAAGTTGGTAACTGTTCGTGGTCTATGTTTCAAGGAAAAGTAATGTGTTGTGTTCTCAATGTTGCTGATCGTAATGTTATGGAGTTATGTTATGGAAACGTAAATGTTTTGGTGGTTCGTCGGATGGGTTGGTGAAAACGAGTAACTAGTTTGTTCATGTTATGTTACCGAAGATAGTAACTCTCTGTTGTTGGTGGTCTCTATCGTTAAATCTGAACAGTACGTTGATTATGCTTTTGTATGGATGTATGTTTTCTCTTGTATGTGGCATGTTGTTATGATCTATGAGTTCTTTGGAACATACTGTTTAGTTAAGGAGTCTGCATGTCATGTTGGTGGTTGTGTGAGACTAGTCGCTAATGCTGTTATTCTCAATCATTACTGTTAATTTCCTTTCTTCTTATTTGATACTCTAGTTATCATTTTGTGTTATTTGTCTTTTTTCTCATCGCTTTCTATGCTCTAGCTACTGATCGAGCAGCATGTCTGTGTGTGTAATGCTGTTTTGCATTGTTTGATTGCATAGCGAGGTGTGCTGAGACTGGATTGAGTGGAGCTGTTAGCTTTGTTTAGTTATCAATGTTACAACTGTCTAACTTCGACCCACGGGATAGTAATAAGATTACGTTCTCGCGTATATATCTGTTATATACTCCCTCGGTGGCGACAGAGTATACAGGATGTGTGTCTAGGGAATAGGGTGGATGGGACTAAGGACGCGGCCAATCGGGGCGAGGGTTTGAACTGAGGGTCCAACCCCGGGGCAGCTTTTGATGCCCGGTAATGGTTATGTTTATTGTTTTTGTGGAACGGTTCCTGTTTTGCATATCTATGTTATTCGCAATGCCCTCTGATAAGCAGGTAAAAATGTTATGGGATATACTCAAAACTATTCTGTTACTCCTCTTAAAAAACGAATGAGTATTGGCATATTAAGTCGATTATTTCCGTACATGTGGTACTAACAGAGGAGATCCGATTAATGGTAGTAGCGCTCCCAGGTTGATGATAGTAATGTTTGTTCATGTTTAAGAATGTAATTGTTAGTCTATCCACTTCTTGAACTTTAGTCTCTACTGAACAGTATGTTTATGAGTTTATTGTCATACTATTGAGGTGTAATCTAATGATAAATGATTTGCTATCATCAATGTTACGAATGTGATTATGCTCATGTTACTAGGGAAATAGTGTAACTGTATGCTGATCTTCGGTTCTCTGCTAGTACTGTTATGTCTCAATGTTCTTGATAGTAAGTTTAATGGTTATGTTTTCTGAACAGTATGTTTATTGTCTCATGTTTACTGAAAGTTAACTGTTTTCCTCCAGACTACTCGACGTAACTGTATGTTACGATGTTTGTGTACTGTTATGTTATGTTCTGGAACAGTAACTGTTATGTCTCTATGTTAGTGCTAGTAAACTGTTTGTCTCAGTTATGAACCGTAAACTGTTTTCTCATTGTTATGCGAACAGTAAATGTTATGTCTCATTAATGAATAGTAATGTTTTACTCTTGTTTATGACACTAGAATGTTTGTCCTCTATGTCTTGATAGTTGTTGTGTCATGTTATGAAACAGTACTGCTGTTCTGGTCTCATGTTTACATTTGAACTAACTGTTATGTTATGTTATTGATCGTATGTTTGATAGATTTCGATGGTTACTGGAAAGAGAGTATTATGACTCATGTTTTATGAACGTATGTTGTT
>NC_036842.1:19356008-19363422 GCF_002910315.2 Salvelinus sp. IW2-2015
CCGCCCCCCCCCCAAAACACATGCACATTGTTCCTTATTCATAATCAATGCAATTGTTTCCCATGCTTCAGTTCAACTTAAACCAGATCACATTGGACCTTATGGAATCAACCCGGATGGGCATTAGTCATTTCCCTTTATCCCCCTGGGTTAGATTGATAAATGGGTGGAGAGAATAAAGAAGGAGAAGAATAAGAAGGAAAGGCAGCACACTTACATTTGTGGGCCGCAGCTTGTCCAGAGGATTCCCCCCATTTGCAGTGCCTCCTCCGGGGTGGGCCGCCAAATGAAAGCGGAGCGGTTTCTTTAGCAAGCCCATCCTCTGCCAGGTTTCTCATAGTGTGACCCATCCGAACTCGCTTGTGCTCCACTGTACTGCGCACTGGACTGGTAAGGAGCGTCAGTGTGGTCCTTTGGCTAGTCCTCTGTTTCAATTACTATTCCTTTCTTCTTCTATTCTCTCTTCTCTTGTTTTTCTCTCTCTTCACATCTCCTGGCGCTCTGGGGCTGTGTGTGAGCGAGCGTGTGTGAGTGGATATGAGGTGTGTGTGCCTAAACACTGTCTAACTCTTCCTCCACTAGACCTACTCATCTTTTACTCCCTCTCATCTGCAGCTCAGGAGGCAGGAGAGGGGAGGGACTAAGCCGGCCAATGCGCGCGAGGGTTTGAACCTGAGGGTCCACCCCCAGCTTTTTATGCCCGCCCCCTTGCTTCCCTCCATTTACGCAATGCTCTCTGGATAAAGGATAAACTTTCTTCTCCTTTCAACAGATTCTGCAGCATTATTAGAATTGGCAAACAGAGGGAATATACGGACCCAACCATTTGACATCCATTCTAAATCAACACTACGCAGAAGCACTACTGTTCTTTTTACCATTTTCTACCTTATTTACATTTTTATACGAAGCTTACTGTTGGCAACTGGCTTCCGTGAAGAAGATTAAATGTAATGTCTCTCTCTCTCTCTCTCTCTGTCTCTCTCTCTCTCTCTCTCTCTCTCGTCTCTCTCTCTCTCTCTCTCTCTCTCTCTCTCGTCTCTCTCTCTCTCTCTCTGCTCTCTCCTCTCTCTCTCTCTCTCTCTCTCTCTCTCTCTCTCTCTCTCTCTCTACTCTCTCTCTCTCTCTCTCTCTCTCTCTCTCTCTCTCTCTCTCTCTCTCTCTCTCTCTCTCTGTGAACAAAACATGTATGTCTCTCTCTACAACATTGCATAATACAGTATAATGTATGACTGACTACTTTCACATAAGCAAACAAATGGACCTCCTGCTCGCTCTGTTACGGTTGCTGGGCGATATTTATTACATTATGCACACTTTAATTTATTTTAAATAGCAGTTGAGTAGATGCAGCTTGTGTTCAAGCGAGCATACTCTAAAGACGCAATGGCAGACTATACATTAGACATACATTAGCCATTGTACGGGACCAGGATCAGTTTTGTCAATCAAACTAGCCAAATAGCTACAGTATAAATACAGTATAGAATATGTAATATAGATATGTAACCATGGATATTGATGTAGTCTGACTGGACCTATCGCTCTGTTACAAGAGTTGACCCATCACTGATCCATTAACATTTCACAATGTTGCAACTCAAAATCAACCACCAGAACACATACATCAAATCTAATACAGATACACTCTCTGAAACATTCTCTATTTAAACAGGTAGAAATAGGAACAAAAAATAACTATATGGCTGCCTTAACCAAAGCCATAACATCTACCTAACCTGTAACGGCATTCACATCCGTCTTAGCTTACGGATCAACCAGAGATTGTTAAACACATTGAGACGTAATTAATCAGTTATCACTCCTCCTTTCTTCCCTCCTTAATTTCTGTCTTTCTCTCAGTGGCTTTACAAGTGCATCTTCACAGTGCCAAATAGTCTGTCTCTCTGAGCCAAGTTATCACCAGCTGGCGTGAGACCCAGAAAGTGGGCATGTGACAAACACACTGACAAACACATAGCTACACACAAAAAAACTCACTTTACTGACTTCAAGGACTTGTCGAATTTTCCAGCTGGGTTGCTTCCGGGAGACTCATTCCTCCTCCTCAGGAAAGCAAGCCGGTTCTTCATGTCTTTGGCCCTGAGTATGGGAAGGACAGAGAGAAAGAAAGAAAGAAAGAAAGAAAAGGAGAGAGAAAAACAGAGAAAAATGAAGAAAGGGATGTGGAGAGACCAAGTGGGGAGAAGGGGTTTGAGTCTTCCAGAAATTAAAAACAAAACAATTAAATCCAAGTCATGGTAAACACAGCTCAAGTTTAAAGACAAACTCCAGTGGTTCAGATCAGTTCCGTATGCTCAAAATCAGAAAAGGGAAAAAGTGCCAGGGCTGTATACATTTCAGACTTCAGCAGGATATTCAAGTGCAGTAGAGTAGAGTGGTGTCCAGTGGAAGTTACAGCACAGTGACAGCTAGTATCTCTCCCTCTCCGTTGTCAATGTCTTCTTTCAATATATCTCTCCTCTAGTTCTATCCCTGGCAGGTCCTTATGCAGGGAGTGAGTGAATCTGGCAGTGAAGGAGGAGAGACTCACTCCTCTGCGCGATCACACCATTCTCCAGGTGCCGAAAGGGACCCTGAGAGGGAGATAACCCAGGGCCGGGGCCCTCGGGACGGGACATGGTGCACAGCTGCACCCCCTCCACCTCCATCACCCAAACTATACCCCCCACCATCAACAACACCCTGCAACTCCCTTTCCCATCACCATCTCCACAGAGACCCTAGTCTTCCATGCTTTCCAACAATCCCTGGCTGGCTCCTGGCTCCTCCCTCTGACCTCACATGCTTCCTCAAAGGGACACGACCCCACACGATTCCCATTTTCTGGTTGATTTCCACTGTGTATTAGCTATTAGCTCATGCGCTAACACGGCGCTGTCCTAGTCACTGTCAGCTGGCCTAATGCCACCAAGAGCCCCAGTGAGACCACCAAACCCAAAAAAGCATTTAATTTTTGGAGCCTGAAAACACACATTCAGTATAAACACTAACACACACACATTTAAACACACACATGCATACTGTACCCATGTACACCCTCACCCTCTCTCTGCCAGTATCAAAGGCCCTCTCCGTGCACCTGATCATGTGGGTTTTCCAGCCATAAAAAAATAAAAATATAAAAAACATGTCCTCAAGCTGGGGCTGGTTAGAGTGTTATTGTCTCCTCGTGGCGAAGCTTCTGGAAGTGGCTCTGAAGACTACAAGACAGAACTTCTTCTCTCCTCTCCTATCTCTTCAGCAGGATGGGAGAGAGACGGTGATCCTCCAGCCAGAGAGAGAGAGAGAGGGGACCATGTGCAACCCCCTCCATCCCGTCCCCCTGACACCGGATGTCTCTGCATTTCTCACTGAGCGAGATCAGGAAATTGATTGTAAAAATAAAAAAAGGCAGACCTCAAGGAATGTGAACAATATTTTTCTAAAATCCTGTTGCTGATTAGTGTGTATTTTTTTTAGGGCTATCTGGGTGACAGACTTAGCAGCCATTGTGATTCATCTAAAATCAGAAGGTGATCTTTAACAGGCACCATAAAAGGTTATTGGTGTTGCAATGGGCATGATTTTAATATTCCAGAGTAGGGCTGTATTAAACCATGCTCTATCCAGATGAGGAGCTAGCTCTAGTGTGAAGTAAAATTGGGTTGTTGATGTGGTGAAAAACATTAAAAACATTACACTCTACCTCTGGCACAATTTTTCTCTCAACAACCCAGTCACCAGTCTGAAGTGATCACTACCTCAAATAAAAAGCTGTTTTAGAAAGGCATAAAATCATCATAGAGAAGTGGAATGTATTTGATTGCTCTATTTTTAGTGTCCATCGCCGTTTGGCTTATAACTATGTGAGGTTAAAGCCGAATAGGGGTACCATGCCAACGTATGTGAGAAAAGGGACTTGTTTTTTACGAGCCCTGGAAAATATTTGCAAGCCTAATGATACCATTTATTAAGCAGGTCTGGTTTCAATACAACTTGAGTGAACTACGCTGGCCCAGGCTGGGTGAAAATATATGACAGGGCTGTGAACACTGGTCAGTGAGAACTGGGAGAGGGATCTGAATTCACAACTCTACATTGCCACCTTCTGGCTGGATTAGTGTACTACAGAGATATGGCCCTCCATTCTCAACATTTTAATGTACTGTAGCAGAATAATTACTAATAACATTGAATTATTAAATCCCCTTCTGATTTACAAATCTCACAATTTTGGGGGGGAATAAACTACACTAGTGATGAAAACTACAGTAAAATGTAATTTTGCTTAACAGACCATCCTACAATCCATTCAAACCATCTCAATATTTCAGTAGTTGAATAGCCTACTTGTTTGTGTTAATGCCATTCTATAAACCTATGCCATGAGTCTATACGTGTTATTGAGAGCCAAGCACATGTGAGGCTGCTGAAACGCGTCTTAGGCTGAGGCAGTGATAAGGAGGTTACGCATATGGCAGCTCTCTGGCCACGGCCATCCATCACATTGCTTCTGTGATTATAAGCTCATACACTGGGCCTGAGGGGCTGAGGGCTACAGCAAAGGTTCCCATTCGGCACAGGGAAGACACCACAGCCACACAGCCACACATCCACACAGCCACAAAGGGCAGGCAGGGGACACATTCTACACAGCTTAGTTAGCTTGTTCACCACGCGGCTGGGTGTCGTCAGGCCCCCTGCCCCCAGTCTAGCTATCCCAAGAAAACAAACAACCTGCTGGGAGAACAACTGGTACTGCAAAGAGGTGAAGGGGCAAGAGGAGAGGGGATCAAGGGAATGTGAGAAGAGACAGAGAGAGAGAGATACAGAGAGAGAGAGAGAGAGAGAGAGAAGAGAATAGTAGATCACGACAGGAGAAAGTTGAGAGAGGACATGTGAGACGAAAAGAGAGAGAGAGGTAGAGAGTAGTATGAGAGAGAGAGAGAGCGAGAGAGAGGAGAAGAGAGAGAGAGAGAGTAGTTGAGCTGTTTTGAGAGCTGTTAGGAGAGATGTAAAGAAGATTGTGTGCCCGCATTGTTCTGCTCTCCCTCACCTCTCATCTCTTTGTCTCCTGCATTTAACCCTCAACCCCTCTCCCACCACTCCTAACTCTGCATAACATACCCCAGCTACAGAGCTAATCGCCCACCCACCAGCGGCAGTGGAAGACGTTATGTGTGTTCCTCTCTTCATTAAACATAGCCCTAACCCTGACAGGGTAATCTGCTTTAAAAATGGCAACATCCCTCTATGGGAGATGCTCTCTAATCCCATCCATCCAGAAAACACTTCTGTTACGTCCCATGTTCCCTATCTGCCGGGCAGAGACGTGTGTGTGTGCGTGCTTGTGTCCGTGTAGACTAGAGGGTGCTGGAGGGTCTTTGGCGCTGCAATTATCTCAGGTCTCTGTGTTATTCCCACTTCTCCTGGCTCACATTAGAGACAGTAATAGCCTCTCTCCAAGCTAATACTGGTACCGTGAAACTGGGCCACGCTCCCAGGGATCTCTAGCTAGCTAGGCACTAAGAACTCAAGGGGAGAGCTGGAGCGCTGGGGAGGTGCAGAGAGACACACTGCAAATGTACTGTAGATGTGCTAGAGTGTGACTGTCTGACTGACTGACTCACTGACTGACTAACAACCACGGGGGCTACAGGGGGGCATGTCAACACCAACGTTAGATCACATAGAGAGATAAAGAAACTGCATTGATGTACCAGAAATGTGCAACAACAAAGTAATAACATAGTATAGTACCCATGTGTAAAGTACTTAAGTACTACTTTAAAGTACTTTTACTGAAGTATTTGGGGGTATCTGTACTTTACAATATAAAGTTTTGACAACTTTTACTTTTCACTACATTCCTAAAGAAAATAACAAACGTTTTACTAAATACACTTTCCTTAGCCCCCCAAAGTACTCATTACAGAACAGGAAAGGACAGGGAAATGGTCCAGTTCACGCACTTATCAAGAGAACATCCCTGGTCATCCATACTGCCTCTGATCTGGAGGACTAACTAAACAAACATGCTTCATTTGTTAATTATGTCTGCGTGTTGGTATGTGTCCCTGGCTATCCGTAAATAAATAAAAACAAGAAAAGGGTGCCGTCTGGTTTGATTAAAATAAGGAATTTGAAATGATTTATATTTTTACTTTTGATACAGGATTAGACATTTTTTTTCAATTTTAGCCTAAAATGACAAATCTAACTGCCTGTAGCTCAGGACCTGAAGCAAGGATATGCATATTCTTGGTACCATTTGAAAAGAAACAACTTTAAGTTTATGGAAATGTGAAAGGAATGTAGTAGAATATAACACAATAGATCTAGTACAATATAATACAATGCAAGAGAAAGGCCATAATGAATTATTCCAGCCCAGGTGCAATTTAGATTTTGGCCAGTAGATGGTATCAGTGTATGTGCACAGTTTTAGACTGATCCAATGAACCATTGCATTTCTGTTCAAAATGTTGTATCAAGACTGCCCAAATGTGCCTAATTTGTTCAAAATTGTGCACTCTCCTCAAACAATAGCATGGTATTCGTTCACTGTAATAGCTACAGTAAATTGGACAGCGAAGTTAGATTAACAAGAATTGAAGCTTTCTGCCAATATCAGAGATATGTCTATGTCCTGGAAAATTTTCTTGTTACTTACAACCTCATGCTAATCGCATTAGCCTACATTTGCTCAAACGTCCCATGGACGGGACACCGATCCCGTTGAAGTCAAGTACAGTGGGGCAAAAAAGTATTTAGTCAGCCACCAATTGTGCAAGTTCTCCCACTTAAAAAGATGAGAGAGGCCTGTAATTTTCATCATAGGTACACTTCAACTATGACAGACAAAATGAGGAAAAAAAATCCAGAAAATCACATTGTAAGATTTTTAATGAATTTATTTGCAAATTATGGTGGAAAATAAGTATTTGGTCAATAACAAAAGTTTATCTCAATACTTTGTTATATACATATACCCTTTGGTGCAATACAGGAGGTCAAACGTTGTTTCCTGTAAGTCTTCACAAGGTTTTCACCACACACTGGTTGCTGAGTATTTTGGCCGCATTCCTCATGCGATCTCCTCCTTGAGCAGTTGATGTTTTGGGGGGCTGTTGCTGGGAACACGGACTTTTCAAAACTCCTTCGCAAAGGATTTTCTATGCGCGTTGAGCATTGGAGACTGCTAGTGCACTCTCAGGACCTTTGAAATGCCTTCTTAACGAAGCGCTAGTTTCTGCCTTCTTATTTCCATGCGGGGGCCGTGGTGTCTTTGGGGATCATTGTCATGGCTGAAGACCCAGCCACGTTGTGCATCTTCAATTGCGCTTTGGCATAGTATGGAAGGAGATTTTCACTCAAAATCTCTCACGATAATGGCCCCATTATCTCTCTC
>NC_036842.1:19363973-19401473 GCF_002910315.2 Salvelinus sp. IW2-2015
GTTGTGGACAGGTGTCTTATACTGATTAACAGTTCAAAACAGGCTGCTCCATTATACAGGTAATCGAGATGGAGGACAGAGGAGCTCTTTAAGAAGAAGTTACAGGTCTGTGATGTGAGAGCCAGAAATCTTGCTTGTTTGTATGTGACCAAATACTTATTTTCCACCATAATTTGCAAATAAATTCATAAAAAATCCTACAATGTGATTTTCTGGATTTCTTTTTCTCATTTTGTCTGTCATAGTTGAAGTGTACATATGATGAACTTTACAGGCCTCTCTCATCTTTTTAAGTGGGAGAACTTGCACAATTGGTGGCTGACTAAATACTTTTTTGCCCCACTGTATATTTCAGCAATTAGATTTACTTTTGATACTTAAAGCTGAAATATGTAACTTTTTGCGCTATGGACCAAATTCACATAGAAATATCAGTTATAGGTCTGTCATTCTCAGTGAAAGCAAGTCTAAGAAGCAGTATGTGCGCTATTTCTATGCTCCCCATTCTTAAATTTCATTTTTGCGTATTTTTACTTCCGGTTTTGTACACCAGCTTCAAACAGCTGAAAACAATATTTTTGGTAATTGAAAATAAATTTCACAGCACTTAGGATGGTACAATGATTCTCTACACTATAATTGCTTGTACTGTCACATAAAGTGAAATTAGGCTAACTATTAGAATTTCAGCAATGAGGAAATGGCAAAGTGATTTCTGCAAAGTGCACAATTAAATATATATTAAACCAAATACTTTAAGACTTTTACTCAAGTAATATTTTACTGGGTGACTTTCACCAATGTATACTACACAGTTATACATGTATAGGAGCATGGAAGATGCACAAATACATATTACTGTCAAGTCCCACTACAGAATCAAAGAAAATGCCTGCCTATCAGCACCCATTGTCTGGTGCCTACAGTCAGTCCTGCTCTGACCTACTGTACTAGATGTTCCACCATGTCAGTTCATCAGGCTTGTTAAAACACAGCTGCTGTTGCTTTGAAGTGGATCCCTTATACATTCCACCTTCCTGTTCCACCCGGTGGCTGTTTCCCACAGTGTACTGGATCCCCTCTCGACACCTCCAGGCAGCCCCCATCCACTACAGCCAGGGGAGGGCGTAGAGGGTAGAGGGATAGGAGGTAGCCTTTGGGCTTGTTTTTGCCCCGTCTGCCACTCTGGCTGTTTGCAGTAGATTATGTGCCTGGCCCTGCACCGTGTACACAGAACACACACATACCTCGCTTCTGTGTGTTTGTTTCAAGTTTCAAGTTAATGTCACATGCACAAGTACAGTGATATGCCTTTCTTGCAAGCTCTAACCCCAAAAATGCAGTAATCAATAGCAATGTCATACTAAAAATAACAAGGTGTGTGTTTGTGTATGTGTGTGTGTGTGTGTGTGTGTGTGTGTGTGTGTGTGTGTGTGTGTTGTGGTGTGTGGTGTGTGTGTGTGAGAGTCGGAGTGTGCGTCTGCCATAGACATGGCACTAGCTGCACATTGTCCCTGTGTTATTCCCCACTATGAGGACAACAACTACAGCAACAACATGAAGATATCATGGAGCAAGAGACAGTAGGGTCCTCACGTTCTTTTACCACAGAGTAAATAAGAATGTGGGTTTCCAGAGTCGTTCTATGGCATAGAGGTAGGCTGTTTAAAAACAGAGCAGGCAAACACACTGGGACAGAAATGTGCCTTTGCACGAGCTCCTGAGAGCATCTGAATTCTGTCTGGAAATACAGTAGTACTTTCTTTTCTAACCAAGGCAAATGCTGAACATAGGAATTTTCCTACATTGTTCAGTATGTATAAATCAACACTGCACGGACCCGTCCCCCCTTAACTGAGCCATCTGCCAAATGTAAATCTAAATTATCAACATTACCCACCTAACAAACCACAGAGACCACGTAAGAAATCCAGGCCGATTATTAAAAGACAAGGCCAATCTTTAGCTACAAGTTGAAGTCCTCAAAATAGTTTTAATCACACGGGAGTCCTCTCACCCAGCGACTGGCAAATGAGATTCAGAAGAGAGGTCAGCTGGCCTCCTAACAGCTTTTCAGTAGTACCCCACAGAGCCTAAAACATCATCTCCCTCCTTCTCTCCCTCCCTCTCCCTATTTCTTCCTAATGCAGCAGAGAGCACACAGAGCATACCACTCGTGGGTTCCAACTTCTTACCTTTCCAGGTACTTCTCCGAGAAGTCAACCATAGCGGGGAACATGGGCACAAGTCTTTAGGGTCCTGTGTGTAGTCCTGTGTGTATAGTGTGTGTGTCAGAGCGTCAGAGCGCTGTGCTCGGGGCAGGGGTAATTCAGTTGTCACATTCCTCTAACCCGGAGAGGCTCTGCTGTAGCTTTATATAGTCCAGGGGCCAGGGGAGGCGGGCTCAAGGCTCACCCAATCACAAGGTGCTATTCTGAGAGGATGGAGCAGCATTCTGTCTAAGCCCGGACAAGCCTGGGTTTTATGGGGTAGGAAATGCTTTCATTTTCACAAATATATATTCACTTAATAGATACTACTGTTACAACTACACCTGTTACTGCTATTACCTCTGCAACAGCAAGTAGTAAACCCTCTAATACTAGACTATTACAAATGCTGCAACAACTACTATTGACCTTGTAGAACTAGCTATTACTTCTACTACAGCAATATGACAACCATCTTCACTATCACTAGTAGACATAACTAGAGATGACTCAAAAATCGAAAATCCACTTCCACCATTTGATTTTTTCCCTGTCATGTAGCACAACAGGTGGATATTATACTAGCACATCTGGTGTAATGTTATCCTTTCGTCTGGTGTGTGTGTGTGTGTGTGTGTGTGTGTGTGTGTGTGTGTGTGTGTGGTGTGGGTGTGTGTGTGTGTGTGTGTGTGTGTGTGTGTGTGTGTGTTTGTGTGTGTTTGTGTGTGTTTGTGTGTGTGTGTGTGTAAGTGTGTGAAAGTGCGTGCGCGCGAGTGTGTGTGTATGGAGAGGAGGGGAAGGGAAGGGAAGGAGAGAAAGAGGGAGAGGGGGCTAGGTGAGGAGATAGAGTGGCCTGTCTAGTAGCCTGTCTGGATAAAGGCCATTCCTACTCAGCATTAAACTCAGGTTCCCTCTTACAAACTTTGTCTGGAATTCAATCAAATATGCTCTTCAAAAACCTACACATTCTGCTTCCTGAGGCTCCTAACGTTTCGGCTACAACAGACTCTCGCTATAGGCCATCAGAAAACGTACAGGCCATCAGAAAACCGGGTGTCACCACTCTGTGTCTGCTAAACTTAACACAGGTACAGTATGACTGATGACTCCTGCCCCACTTATAATCCCCTACTGGCCAGTATCTAGCACGGTCAACCGGTGTGAGCTACAACAACCACCTCAAAGCAGACACTAAGGCTATGCCACAGTCACCAGTTAGCCCTTACCCAGGACCATTCATTAATACTTATTAGCCAATTAACAGTCCAAGCTTAATGTCCATTATAGTCTTGAATAGCAGAGTATTAAATACCAGTAAACATTGTTGCAATTGTTTTCCATTCCACAAAGAGTTATAGGTTTATTCCTACTCAGGACCGGTCGATTCTGAACGTGAGATACGAATGCACAACTCAAACATGTCCAGCAACATCAATGCACAATTTATGCAAAACATCAAGTTGCACTCGCATTGAGCCCATATTGTATAGTTTTCCTCAAAACAATCTCATGTGTTGATTTTCTCCCTACGAACATAAGTGGAAATGTGTTAAACATGGGGCTTTAAGGGGTCTACAGACCTTACGTAAACGACGCATATCACAAAATGGGCGGCTCCTTGTAGAACATAGTCCTGCTTACATCGCAGTGTTGCTATATCAACAGATTTTTGCACAGCTCCAAATCTGTGACTCTAGGGAGAGTTTATTAAATTGTTTTGGGGGCAGTATTGTGTAGGCAATGAAGTTGTTTCTTGGAAAAAGTATGTGAACCCTTTAGAATTACCTGGACATCTGCATAAATTGGTCTTAAAATGTTATCTGATCTTCATCTAACTCACAACAATAGACAAACATAGTCTGCTTAAACGAATAGCACACAAACAATTATAATTGTCCATGTCTCAATTGAACACACCATGTAAACATAAACAGTGCAGGTTGGGAAAGTATGTGAACCCTTGGATTTAATAACAGGTTGACCCTCCTTTGGCAGCAATAAATTCAACCAAACGTTTTCTGTAGTTGCGGATCAGACCTGCACAACGGTCAGGAGGAATTTTGAACCATTTCTCTTTCCAAACTGTTTCACTTCCACAATATTCTTGGGATGTCTGGTGTGAACATCTATCTTGAGGTCATGCCACAGCATCTCAATCGGGTTGAGGTCAGGACTGACTGGGCCACTCCAGAAGGTGTATTTTCTTCTGTTCAAGCCATTCTGTTGTTGATTTACGTCTGTGTTTTGGGTTGTTGTCCTGTTGCAACACCTAACTTCTGTTGAGTTTCAAATGGCGGACAGATAGCCTAACATCCTCCTGCAAAATGTCCTGATAAACTTGGGAATTCATTTTTCCGTCGATAGCAAGCTGTCCAGGCCCTGAGGCAACAAAGCAGCCCCAAACCATGATGCTCCCTCCACCATAGTTTACAGTTGGGATGAGGTTTTGATGTTGGTGTGCTGTGCTGTGCCTGTTCCTTCCAAACAACACACATTTAGTTTAATCTGTCCACAGAATATTTTGCAAGTAGCGCTGTGGAACATCCAGGTGCTCTTTTGCAAACTTCAGCAGTGGCTTCTTCCGTGGTGTACTCCCATGAACACCATTCTTGTTTAGTGTTTTACGTATTGTAGACTCGTCAAAAGAGATGTTAGTATCTTCCAGAGATTTTTGGAAGTCTTTAGCAGACATTAGGATTCTTCTTAACCTCATTGAGCATTCTGCACTGTGCTCTTGCAGTCATCTTTGCAGGATGGCCACTCCTAGGGAGAGTAGCAACAGTGCTGAACTTTCTCCATTTATAGACAATTTGTCTTACCGTGGACTGATGAACATCAAGACTTTTAGAGATACTTTTGTAACCCTTTTCCAGGTTTATGCAAGGAAACGATTCTTAGTCTTAGGTCTTCTAAGATCTCTTTTGTTCGAGGCATGGTTATTCTCAGGCAATGCTTCTTGTGAATAGCGAACTCAAATTTTGTGAGTGTTTTTTTATGGGGCAGGGCAGCTCTAACCAAAAACTCCAATCTCACCAGTTTAGTTGACTCCTGACTCCAATTAGCTTTTGGAGAAGTCATTAGCCTAGGGATTCACATACTTTTCCCAACCTATACTGTGAATGTTTAAATTATGTATTCAATATAGACAAGAAAAATACAATAATTTGTGTGTTATTAGTTTAAGCATACTGTGTTTGTCTAATGTTGTGACTTAGACGAAGATCAGATCAAATTTTATGTCAAATTTATGCAGAAATCCAGGTAATTCCAAAGGGTTCACATATTTTTTCTTGCCATAGGCTGTGCATCTAAAGTAGAATTTTGCATTGATAACTAAATATAATCTCAGTGACTGTTTAAACAATTAAAGGTATTTTGTTGAGAAGTAAAATGGTAAAAACACTGGTAGCCATGTGTCTTCTTCTGATATTAAGCTCTATTTTTATCTGATGGAACTGAACACATTGAAGCAGGATATTAAACTGAGACAATACTGTAAGTCACACTGGCAATTATAACAATATTGCTAGGGCATATTATTTAATTATAAAATCTGATTGTTTCACATGGAGGTGTGGAAAACTAAAGGCTAGCAAGCTTGCTATGCTTTTGTCAGGCTCAAGTCAGTTAGCTACTGCTAGCAAGGGATGACGACTCTTCCTTGCTTTCACCCTAAATGAGAAGACAATAAAAATAAAAACACGGACCATGTCACCAAAAGGCGTGCATTGCTCCAAAAAATCTGACTCCACCCAAGTGCACACACACACACGGTAAATGACGGCCTTTAGGGGGTCTTTGAGCCACAGCACAGGAAGGATCTACAGCTTTGTATCCTGACCTGGCCTCCTACGTATGTATGAGGGGCCTCTGAGAAGGTTGCATAGTGTATACACTCTTTGGTGATTGGACCAGGAGTAAGATCACGAGGAGATAAAGTCTGGAAAGGTTCAAGACACATACGGAGGCCCAGAGGGATGGTTGAGAGGTCTTCACCAAGGAAGGAGGGAGGAATGAAAGACAGAGCCAAGGGGGAAAGAAGGAGCATGATTTACAAAGACAAGGCTTCAGGTTTCAGACTGAACTCGGTCTCCTGGTAAAAGAAAACAATGGAGAGAGTGAAATCTGATGGATGGATGAGAAAAGGAGAGAAAAGGAATACCTGTTAAAGAAGAGGAAATGGGGTAAGTAGGGACAGGTGCTGTTTACAGCTACATAGTTGAGTAACTCAATAGATTGTCACGGGTTCGAATAAAGTACATTGTAGATTCATCTTGAGCAAAGTGCTTAATCAAGGTAGTATATGTAGCACACACTAACTGGAAAAATGTAAGAGATATTACTGTGATTACCCTAAAAAAATACTCCTGTAACCCCAACCCAATGCAATTAAATTATAATCCAACCGTTGTACACGTCAATCCCCAGGTTCAGCAATTTCCTCCCTACCTATGCTTTTGGGAAATTACTCAAAAGCAACAACTCTATTCTATGTTCGTGTAACCCGCTGCGCTGTAACCCACATATGCCTGATGGTGTAAGTGACTGCATATACTGTTTTACATGATTATTCCCCACATCTGGCGTGCCACGTTTTAACTTCCCGGAGCTCCATCTCACAGTGAATACGCTGGGGTATCAGCCTGTAGAGAGGACCAGATTTCCGAGACAGCATACACAGGTACTGTATCACTAGGGGGATGGATGCGGTAGCAACACAAGCACTTAGCTACAAGGTCTTTAATGTTAGAGCTCTGGTGTGTGTGTGTGTGTGTGTGTGTGTGTGTGTGTGTGTGTGTGTGTGTGTGTGTGTGTGTGTGTGTGTGTGTGTGTGTGTGTGTGTGTGTGTGTGTGTGTGTGTGTGTGTGTGTGTGTGTGTGTGTGTTCCATAATTGGGCTTCTGTGTATGTGTGAGTGTTAAAGGAAAATACCACTCAAAAACAATATTTTGGTATTTGTTTCATTAGTCCGTAGATTTTTGAGTGGTATGTTCCTTTAAAACCTCTCTGAGATAGGGTCTAGTTTCCTGAATTTCTGCCTGACTGACATGCCCAAAGTAAACTGCCTGTTACTCAGGTCCAGAAGCCAGGATATGCATAAAATTGGATAGAAAACACTTTGAAGTTTCTAAAACTGTTAAAATAATGTCTGTGACTATAACAGAATTTATATGGCAAGCGAAAATCTGAAGAAAATCCAACCGAAAATATATATATTTTTTAGCTCCCAGGCTCTTATAATGGGAACCTATTGTTTCTATGTAAATCCGTCTCCCAGATTGCGATTCCTATGGCTTCCACTAGATGTCAACAGTCTTTATTCAAGGATTCAGGCTTGTTTTTGTCTTTCGGCGCGCAAGGGAGATGGCGCGCACTTACTCATTTTTATAGTTTGTTTACATTTTAGAGTAACTGAGGATTAAATAGAAACGTCGTTTGACTTGTTTGGATGAAGTTTAGCAGTAGCTTTTTGGACTCCTTTGTCTGCGTGTTGAACAAGTGGATTACTGAAATCGTTGGTGCCAACTAAAATGACTTTTTGGGATATAAAGAAGGATTTTATCTAACAAAATGACCATTCATGTTGTAGCTGGGACCCTTGGGATTGCAACAGAGGAAGATTTTCAAAGTAAGTGATTTATTTAATCGCTATTTGTGACTTTATAAAGCCTGTGCTGGTTGAAAAACATGTCCACCGTCCTCAGACAATCGCATGGCATGCTTTCGCCGTAACGCCTTTTAAAAATCGGACAATGCAGTTAGAATAACAAGAATTTAAGCTTTTAAATGATATAAGATACTTGAATGTTCATGAATGTTTAATATTAAGATCATTTACTTGAATTCCAACTCCAATTTCACCGGATGTTGTCGACTGGTGTCCCGCTAGACAGAAAATTCTAATCGGAGAAGACAGCAATAGACATCCTGTCACGTTCCTGACCTGTTTTCTCTTGTTTTGTATGTGTTTATTGGTCAGGGCGTGAGTTTTGGGTGGGCAGTATGTTTTCTGTTTCTATGTTGGTTTTGGGTTGCCTGGTATGGCTCTCAATCAGAGGCAGGTGTTTGACGTTTCCTCTGATTGAGAGTCATATTAAGGTAGGTTGTTCTCACTGTTTGTTTGTGGGTGGTTGTCTCCTGTGTCTGTATGTATGTATGTTCGTGCCACACGGGACTGTAGCGTTTGTTTGTAGTCGTGTACCTGTTCGTGCGTTCTTCACGTTATATGTAAGTTCGTGTCCAGGTCTGTTTTCATTGTTTATTTGTTTTGTAGTTTATTCAAGTATAGTTCGTTTTCTGTCTTCGTTGTTTTGTCGTGTCTTAAATAAATCATGTCATCATACCTCGCTGCACATTGGTCTTCAGATCCCTCTCTCCTCTCCTCGTCTGAGGAGGAGGAGGATTTAGAGTATCGTTACACATCCACTCAACATGTACATATGTAGGATTTAAATTGATCAGTATTTTGTTGCTGAGACTTTTCCTGCAATGCAAGAAATGCAAACTTGTAATGTATTTGAGTTTTAAAAAGGCTTCTAAATTCTGTAATTTCCACTTTGACATTTCAGGCTTGATTTGCCCTATTGAAAAATGTATCAACCCTTACAAAAATGTCCATTAACTATAATTCACATTTCTTGATGCTGCAGGGATATTTTCCTGCTATAGCAATCTGTCTCAAATTAAGATACTACATCTGTAGACTCACTTCAGAGGAAGTGTGACATTGAGGTGACACTTAAGGACTTGGGAACAGACACTTTAGTCACACACACACACACACACACACACACACACACACACACACACACACACACACACACACACACACACACACACACACACACACACACACACACACACACACACACACACACACACACACACACACACACACACACACACACACACACACACACACACACCTCGCACGTACGCAAACTCACTCACTCACTCGTAGGAGGTGTGGTACATCCCTCTCAACAACTGCACATTTACATTCTCAGACTCTCAGCTGCATAAACAGACTATCCAGGGGCATAAAACAACGTTTTATTAATGTGCCACCCATAAAAAGACATACCGGTAGCCTACACACTTTCACATGTAGCTTGTTATTGCCAGTCAATCACAGCAGCAGCACCGTCAGAGGCTCCATGTGTCGCATGTGAAGTGGGAGATTTCTAATCAATGCAAATGGATTTACAATTACAGAATTAAGTTGGCTAAAATGAGAAGCAGTAGGCTACAATGGTCTCCCAACAGGTAGTCTGTTTTAATATGAACACCTGTGCTGAAACAACAGAGTCCCGACTCCCCATTGAAGTTGAAAATAAAATAAAATGTTTCTTTAAAACACTTGTATTTCGACTAGCTGGATAGATATAGATTCTATTATTCAAATTGTGAAATCATTTCAAACGCCTATCTGACACCTCTGTTAAAAGTCTATGGGAGAGTGAATGGCAAGTATGGGCTTGTGGCTTCAGCCATGTTTGATAGCCATGAGGCCATAGAATTAAGGCTAATGACATTGACATGAGGTGCCACTGTACTGTATGCTGCAGGGTCATCCATGTACAGTATAAGGAAAAACAATTATTGCATTACGCCACACTACCCCTACAATGAACAAGAAACTCTTTGTCTTTGGATTATAAAGGTTAGCATAATAGAGCTACAGCAAATGAAAATGTGTATTTAGAGTTCATAGCAGTCACAGCCAAGAATGGGAAACAAAAGAATCCCACATTTTTGAGACATTCTCTTTTTCAACAGTGTTCATGGATCCAATTTACGTAAAATAGGGAAACTCCATAAAGCAGCATTACTAATTCTAGTTTGATCAAATCTCTGCACTGCTAGAACACATGACATGGGATTCCCCATTCACAACACAAAGACATTCTCAATATTAACAACAAAGATAAGAAGAGAGAGGGTAAAAAACAAAGACAGGAAACAGTAAATCAAGGGTTGTTTGGTTACTTACAGGTTCTTGGATTTCTTAGACTTCTTGGACCCGTCGGGGCCAACGTCACAGCTGCATGGGGATCCGGCGCTGAGCTGAAGGGAGAGTAGGGAGAGCACACACTGCATCATCCAGTCTCCCCAGTCAAAGTAGAGATGGGCCCCTAGAGCCTCACACTGGGCCCCTAAAGCCACTAGTCCCTCCTGTGCCACTATCTCCTAGGCTAAAGTATGCAGTGTGATGGAGGTAAAGGGTATCTAGTCCAGTCTGTAACACACACAGCCAGCCCCCACTCTGGCTAATCCTCAACAGCACCCCAGCACATACTCCTACCGCCTCCTGGCCTCTCTCTGTGTGTGAATGTGTGGCTGACCGAGAGTGAATGCATGTGTGTGTGTGAGTGAGGGTGGCCTACGCTGTGTATGTGTGTATGTGTGAGAGAGTCAAGTTGTGTTTGTGTGTGAGTTTGTGTGTGAAAAGAGTGTGACACCAGTCTGGTAGCCCTGGCCCCAATTAAGCCTAAACCTAAGCCTATAGGCTCCAGTGTCACATTACACTTCCTGAGCCCCTCTGTCTCTGATTGGCTAAGAAAGAAAAGAGGGGGAGGAGTGGAAGAGGGATCATTCTCCGGTAATCTGCTGGTCCGAGACTGTCCTGGGGGAGGTGGAGGTTTCTGTGTGTGTGTGTGTGTGTGTGTGTGTGTGTGTGTGTGTGTGTGTGTGTGTGTGTGTGTGTGTGTGTGGCTGTGGCTGTGGCTGTTATTGGACTGAAACAATAAGTGCTTCTCTCTGCAATAGTCTCATTGGGAACCCATTTCCCCATACATTAGGTACAGTATAGTTTCTTTCCCCTGCCTGTGTCTCAAAGTGACAAATGAGAATAACAACACAGACACTGACTAAAAAAGCACTAAATTGTGCTATTGAACCAAGAGTTGGCAAGGAGTTCACAGCCATTGAACCTGTGCTGTGTACATAGTTGAGGTCAGTGCCATCTTAAAACAAAATCAAAGTCAAACTGAAGCTGTAATGCCTCCTACCCACCTATTCAACAAATCCCAGTCTAAAGCACACATAATCTATTTGCTTGTACCCTGTGTAGTGTTTTGATCATAGCCAGATTTCAGATACTGAGCTGGCGAGTTCCCTTGACACTGCTAAAGGTGTCACTGAAAGTAGAGCTACTGAGATGCCGACCAAAACAACAAAAAGCTCCTGTAAACTAGCGTCTAAAGATCAACGTTATCTGCGTACACAGAAAATGACAAGTACTAACTATTCTCTGGCCTAAAGTATGATTACAGACAATGAGGAACTGCTGTATGACTGGCTTCCCTAAGCTCAGTGTATGTATCTAAACTGAACAAAAATATAAACGCAACATGTAAAGGGTTGGTCCCATGTTTCATGAGCTGAAATAAAGGTCCCAGAAATGTTCCATGCGCACAAAACACTTATATATCTCAAATTTGGAGCACAAATTTGTTTGCATCCCTGTTAGTGAGCATTTGTCCTTTGCCAAGATAATTGATTCACCTGACGGGTGGGGCATATCAAGAAGCTGATTAAACGGCATGATCATTACACAGATGCACTTTGTGCTGGGGACAATGAAAGGCCACTCTAAAATGTGCACTTTTGTCACACAACACATTGCCCCAGATGTCTCAAGTTGAGGGAGTGTACAATTGGCATGCTTACTGCAGGATTGTTCACCAGAGCTGTTGCCAGAGAATTGAATGTTCATTTCTCTACCATAAGCCACCTCCAACGTTGTTTTAGAGAATTTGGCAGCACGTCCAAATGGACTCAAATGGACCCAAATGGATGCAGATCACTTGTATGGCGTCGAGGGGGTGAGTGGTTTGCTGATGTCAACATTGTGAACATTGCTTCCCATGGTTGCGGTGGGGTTATGGTATTGGCAGGCATAAACTACGGACAACGATCACCATTGCATTTATTGAAGGCAATTTGAATGCACAGAAATACCGTGGCGAGATCCTGAGGCCCATTGTGAGGCCCATTTTTTATAAGGTATCTGCAATCAACAGACGTATATCTATATTCCCTGTCGTGAAATCTATAGATTAGGGCCAGATTAATTTATTTCAATTGACTGATTTCCTCATACTGTATGAAGTGTAACTCAGTTAAAATCGTTGAAAATGTTGCATTTATGTTCAGTTCAATGTACATGTGTATGTCTGTGTAGGTCATTAAAAGCCTCCTGTCCACCTCCAAGCCCCAGACGCTCAAGGCTGACAAACATACACAAACGCATGGACACACACACACGCACACACGCACACACGCACACACGCACACACTTGTGCAACAACCAGATCCCAATGAGGTCAGTAGGGTCAGCAGCAACATCAAAATAAAGTGTTTAATCTTAGTGTGGGAACATGAGAACCAGGGTGCACCAGACCCCAGGGAGCTGTCTGCCAGGCCTTGCCCCAGTAACCAGAGAGGATGGGGGGGGAAATCAGGCCAACCCAGTCCTCCTGCTATTTACCCACAGGGTTTACTGTAGGAATAGCTAATCCAGAGGTCATAACTCCACATTACTGACCACAGACACAGGGGAATATGGTTTGCTTCTGTCCGCCTGCCTCTCTCACACACACACACACACACACACACACACACACACACACACACACACACACACACACACACACACACACACACACACACACACACACACACACACACACACACACACACACACACACACACACACACACACTCACACTCACACACACTCACACACTCACGCTATAGCCTTTAGCGGGGATCTCCAAATGAAGACACACGATGAGGTTCTAGCCATTGAGAGGAGGTCCTCATGTTACAGGCCCCTTCATACCATAAAGCACTCAACGCCAGGCTCATGTGACGCTTTGAAACAACCCTCCAACTGCAATTAAGACCCATTACAACCTACAGGAACACATGGACTCCCTTCTATTGTGTCTCTTAAAGGGAATGTTTATGGGTTTCCTACTACATGTAACTTGATCATTTGTTATCATAAGGACAGAGCTTTCCAATTTTCTGAACTTCCTGTAACCTGATGATAAAGGGGAATTTTTCACATAATGTAGGATGCTGTCTGGTGACGTGATGCAGACCTAGTTTAGGCCTGTAATTTCTTGCTGCCTTGAAGGTGTGTTGTTTTTCATAAGAGGAACATGGCAACATAACCTAAAACGACTTACTGACTGAATAGCTATAGACAGACTAAATACAATAGCATGTTAAACTACCAGTCCTCACATTCTCATGTTAGATTTAGATGTTCATCCATGTTGCTCAAACGTCAAACTTCGAAGATGTTCCAAATGTCAAATTCCGTACTGCTTAAAGATACGTTTAGGCATTAACGCTACATTGTAAAGGTAAGGGTTAAGGTTTGGGATAGGATTACAAAAATATCAAAAACAACTATATCAAAACGTTCTATTGCTGGATTCAAACTTGCAACTTTTGAAATCAGAGGCAGATACTTAAACCCATCCACCATGCCCAAGCAAAACCAAAATCAACTTGAAGTTAACAGTGTTCACTGTTGCCCCTAGTGGCTGGTTTACACATAATCTCCCAACGTCCTCTGACATGGATGGACGTCAAATACTGACTTGTATCACGGGTGATAAGATACTGTATACAGTGCATTCGGAAAGTATTCAGACCTCTTGACTTTTACCACATTTTGTTACGTTACAGCCTTATTCTAAAATGGAATAAATAGCTTTTTTCCCTCATCAATCTACACAGAATACCCCATAATGACAAAGCAAAAACAGCTTTTTAGAAATGTTTGCAAATGTATAAATAAACAACAACTGAAATATCACAATTACATAAGTATTCAGACCCTTTACCCAGAACTCAGTGTTAAAGCACTTTTGGCAGCAATTACAGCCTCGAGTCTTCTTAGGTATGACGCTACAAGCTTGGCACACCTGTATTTGTGGAATTTCTCCCATTCTTCTCTGCAGATCCTCTCAAGCTCTGTCATGTTAGATGGGGAGCATCGCTGCACACTCCAAAGATGTTCGATCCGATTCAAGACCGGGCTCTGGCTGGGCCACTCAAGTACATTCAGAGACTTGTCCCGAAGCCACTCCTGCGTTGTCTTGGTTGTATGCTTAGGGTCCTTGTCCTGTTGAAATGTGAGCCCAGTCTGAGGTCCTGAGCGCTCTGTACTTTGCTCCGTTCATCTTTCCCTTGATCCTGACTAGTCTCCCAGTCCCTACCGCTGAAAAACATCCCCACAGCATGATGCTGCCATCACCATGCTTCACCGTAGGGATGGTTTCAGGTTACATCCAGGCGTGACACTTGGCATTCCGACCAAATTGTTCAATCTTGGTTTCATCAGACCAAAGAATCTTGTTTCTCATGGTCTAAGAGTCCTTTAGGTGACTTTTGGCAAACTCCAAGCGGGCTGTCATGTGTCTTTTACTGAGGAGTCGCTTCTGTCTGGCCACTCTACCATAAAGGCCTGATTGGTGAAGTGCTGCGGAGATGGTTGTCCGACTGGAAGGTTCTCCCATCTCCACAGAGGAACTCTGTAGCTCTGCCAGAGTGACAATTGGGTTATTGGTCACCTCCTTGACCAAGGCCCTTCTCCCCCAATCACTCAGTTTGGAAGAGGAATTGTCTTGATGGTTGCAAACCTCTTCCATTTAATAATGATGGAGGCCACTGTTTTCTTGGTGACCTTCAAAGCTGCAGACATTTTTTTGTACTCTTCCCCAGATTTGTGCCTCGAAACAATCCTGTCTCGGAGCTCTACGGACAATTCCTTCGACCTCATTGCTTGGTTTTTGCTCTGACATGCACTGTTAACAGTGGGACCATATAAAGACTGGTGTGTGCCTTTCCAAATCATGTCCAATCAATTGAATTTACAACAGGTGGACTTCAATCAAGTTGTAGAAACATCTCAAGGATGATTAATGGAAACAAGATGCACCCTGCTCAATTCCGAGTGTCATAGCAAATGGTCTGAATACCTATGTAAATAATGTATTTATTTTTTTACATTTGCAAAAAAACATCTTCACTGTCATTATGGGGTTTTGTGTGTAGATTGATGAGGAAAAATATTATTTAATCCATTTTAGAATAAGGCTGTAATGTAACAAAATGTGGAAAATATCCAATTGTCTGAATACTTTCCGATGTATTTAACCTTTGTCGCACATACCTACCTATATCCTGAATACCTACTAGATAGTAATGTTTTATATGACATAAGAAGAAATTATCCATATGCTAACAATGAAAGTATTGGTTTTAAGATTGAAGTACAGGTATAACAATTGGAATTGGTGATCAATTGTTCATGTTAAAGTGTTAAAATAGTTAATCTCTGGCGTTCTCCATCACTTTCATTTCTGAAGTCTGTGAAGCCTGAACCCCTCCCCAGCCCCTCACACAGTGGCATAGCAGTCTGCTCAGGACATAGGAACAACAGCAGGGTCAGATCCAGTCTCTATATATACTGTAACCCTGAGCCCCAATGTCTACACAGCAGTGGTCCACAGCAGAAACAAACTCTCACGTGCTCCACTGAGGACAGACACCAGTGGGCCTGTACCCCCAGGCCAAGGGGCTCAAAGCCAGAAACACACTGAAGGGCTGTGGGCAAGAGGTCTGATGGGTTTGGTCGGTGGGGGGCTGATCGGTCGCAAACAATGCATATACAGTTGAAGTCGTTTACATACACCTTAGCCAAACACATTTTAACTCAGTTTTTCACAATTCCTGACATTTAATAATAGTAAAAATTCCCTGTCAGATAGGATCACCACTTTATTTTAAGAATGTGAAATGTCAGAATAATAGAAGAGAGAATGGTTTATTTTAGAATTTATTTCTTTAATCACATTCCCAGTGGGTCAGAAGTTTACATACACTCAATTAGTATTTGGTAGCATTGCCTTTAGATTGTTAAACTTGGGTCAAACGTTTCAGGTATTGTTCCACAAGCTTCCCACAATAAGTTGAGTGAATTTTGTCCATTCCTCCTGACAGAGCTGTTGTAACTGAGTCAGGGTTTGTAGGCCTCCTTGCTCGCACATGCTTTTTAAGTTCTGCCAGCAAATGTTCTATAGGATTGAGGTCAGGGCTTTGTGATGTTCGCTCCAATACCTTGACTTTGTTGTCCTTACCCTCTCTTGGGTAGGGGACAGTATTTTTCACGTCCGGATGAAAAGCGTGCCCAGAGTAAACTGCCTGCTACTCAGGCCCAGATGCTAGGATATGCATATTATTAGTAGATTTGGATAGAAAACACTCTGAAATTTCTACAACTGTTTGAATGATGTCTGTGAGTATAACAGAACTCATATGGCAGGCAAAAACCTGAGAGAAAATCCAACCAGGAAGTGGGAAATCTCTTTGCTTATCCAAGATACAGTGGAAATTGGGTCATATTGCACTCCCTAAGGCTTCCACTAGATGTCAACAGTCTTTAGAACCTTGTTTGAGGCTTCTACTGTGAAGTGGGGGTGAATGAGAGGGGAATGAATCAGAGGTCTGCCAGAGAGCCACGAGCTGACCAGGCGCGTTCACGTGAGAGAGTTAGCTTGCATTCCATTGCATTTCTGAAGACAAAGGAATTCTCCTGTTGGAACATTATTGAAGATTTATGTTAAAAACATCCAAAAGATTGATTCTATACATCGTTTGACATGTTTCTACGGACTGTAACGGAACTTTTTGACTTTTCGTCTGCACCTAGTGATCGCGCGTCATGAATTTTTAATACTGGGCTAAACGCGTGAACAAAAAGGAGGTATTTGGACATAAATGATGGAGTTCATCGAACAAAACAAACATTTATTGTGGAACTACGATTCCTGGGAGTGAAGATCATCAAAGGTAAGTGAATATTTATCAAGTTTTTTTTAAATCTGACACAGCGGTTGCATTAAGGAGAAGTGGATCTAAAATTCCATGCATAACAGTTGTATCTTTTAGCAATGTTTATTATGACTATTTCTGTAAATTGATGTGGCTCTCTGCAAAATCACCGGATGTTTTGGAACTACTGAACATAACGCGCCAATGTAAACTCAGATGTTTGGATATAAATATGAACTTTACCGACCAAAACATACATGTATTGTGTAACATGAAGTCCTATGAGTGTCACCTGATGAAGATCATCAAAGGTTAGTGATTCATTTTATCTCTATTTCTGCTTTTTGTGACTCCTCTCTTTGGCTGGAAAAATGGCTGTGTTTTTCTGTGACTTGGCTCTGACCTAACATAATCGTTTGGTGTGCTTTCGTCGTAAAGCCTTATTGAAATCGGACACTGTGGCTGGATTTACAAAAAGTCTATCTTTAAAATGGTGTAAAATACTTGTATGTTTGAGGAATTTTAATTATGGGATTTCTGTTGTTTTGAATTTGGCGCCCTGCAGTTTCACTGGCAGTTGACAAGGTGAGACGCTACCGTCCCACATACCCTAGAGAGGTTAAACCATTTTGCCACAACTTTGGAAGTATGCTTGGGGTCATTGTCCATTTGGAAGACCCATTCGCGACCGAGCTTTAACTTCTTGACTGATGTCTTGAGATGTTGCTTCAAAATATCCACATAGTTTTCTCTCCGATGCTATCTATTTTGTGAAGTGCACCAGTCCCTCCTACGGCAAAGCACCCCCACAACATGATGCTGCCACCCCCGTTCTTCACGGTTGGGATGGTGTTCTTCGGCTTGCAAGCATCCCCCTTTTTCCTCCAAACATAACGATCGTGATTATGACCAAACAGTTCTATTTTTGTTTCATCAGACCAGAGGACATTTCTCCAAAAAGTACGATCTTTGTCTCCATGTGCAGTTGCAAACTGTAGTCTGGCTTTTTTATGGTGGTTTTGGAATAGTGGCTTAATCCTTGCTGAGTGGCCTTTCAGGTTATGTCGATATAGGACTCGTTTTACTGTGGACATAGATACTTGTGTACCTGTTTCCTCCAGCATCTTCACAAGGTCCTTGCTTTTGTTCTGGGATTGATTTGCACTTTTCGCACCAAAGTACGTTCGTCTCTAGGAGACAGAGCGCGTCTCCTTTCTGAGCGGTATGACGGCTGCGTGGTCCCATGGTGTTTATACTTGCGTACTATTGTTTATACAGATGAACGTGGTACCTTCAGGCGTTTGGAAATTGTTTCCAAGGATGAACCAGACTTGTGGAGGTCTACATTTTCTTTCTGAGGATTTGACTGATTTCTTTTGATTTTCCCATGATGTCAAGCAAAGAGGCACTGAGTTTGAAGGTAGGCCTTGAAATACATCCACAGGTACACCTCCAATTGACTCAAATGATGTCAATTAGCCTAACAGAAGCTTCTTAAGCCATTACATAATTTTCTGGAATTTTCCAAGCTGTTTAAAGGCACAGTCAACTTAGTGTATGTAAACTTCTGACCCACTGGAATTGTGATACAGTGAATTATAAGTGAAATAATCTGTCTGTAAACAATTGTTGGAAAAATTACTTGTGTCATGCACAAAGTAGATGTCCAAACCGACTTAACAAAACTATAGTTTGTTAACAAGACATTTGTGGAGTGGTTGAAAAACAAGTCTTAATGACTCCAACCTAAGTGTATGTAAACTTCCGACTTCAACTCTACATACTCACACTCATTTATGAACACATCACATACACACCCACCCAAGATGGCACTAACAGGGATGGTCGACATCTCACGAGTTCCAAACTGACTTTGCTATTTAGTGACTTTTTTGTGTTTATTGAGAAAAAAATACATCGGTAAATGCTATTATCACATTTGACCGCCTAGCACTTTGGACATCAGATCGACAGTTACTAACCCCGATTTCAACAGCAAATCCGACTCTGACTCAGCTGTTCCCTTGTTCACACCAGACCCTATTCCTTTGTTTCATGGGCTGGCGTCCTGGTGAGACTGAGACGAAGAGTAAATCGACCAACACGCCCCTCCGTTTTATTGGCAAATGTCCAGTCACTTGAGAATAAGATGGATGAGCTTCGTTCGAGAGTTTCCTATCAGAGAGACTAGAAAACAACAATATTATATGCTTTGAAGATACTTGGCTGGCTGAATATATGAACATAGAACTAAGTAGTTTCTCCATGTAGCGACACGATCGAACGACAGCTTTCTCGGGCAAGTCCAAAGGGGGAGGGTTATGCCTCTTCATAAACAACAACTGGTGCTCTGATTTCAGTGTGAAAGAAATCTCAAGCTTTTTCTCACCTGATATAGAATATCTCATGGTAAGCTACACAGCTTTTTATCTACCAAGAGAGTTCTCATCCATAATTATCACAACTTTCTACATCCCACCACAAGCCAACACCACTTTGGCACTTACAAACTATATGGGGCATAAACAAACAAGAAACTGCACATCCAGAGGCAGTGTTTCTTGTGGGCAAAGACTTTAACACCAGGGGACTTAAAACCATGCTAAATCAATTCTACCAACATGTCTCCTGCACCACAAGGGGTGCTAAAACTCTAGAGAACTTTTATTCTACCCACATAAATGCATATAAGGCACTCCCTCGCCCTCCCTTCGGCAAATCAGACCACAACTCTATCCTCCTGCTTCCACAACTGTATCCTCCTGTACCAGTGATGTGCTCAATAAGGAAGTGGTCTGATGAAGCAGATACAAGGCTACAAAACTGTTTTGCAGGTACAGACTGGGACATGTTCCGGGATTCATCCATTGGAATTGAGGAGTTTACCACAGTCACGGGCTTCATCAATAAATGCATAGAAGACGTCTTCCCCACAGTGACCATATGAACGTATCCAAACCAAAAACCATGTGTTACAGGCAGTAACCACACTGGGATAAAGGCTAGAGCTACCGCTTACAAGGAACAGGACACAGACATAGACACATACAAGAAAGCCCGCTACGACCGCCGATGAGACAAAAAACATGAAAAAGGACGATATAGGAGGAAGGTGGAATCCTATTTCACCGGCTCCAACACTCGTCAGATGTGGGAGGGCTTGCAGTCAATAACGGACTACAAAGGGAAACCCAGCTATGAGATGCCCTGTGACGCAGAACTCCCAAATGAGCTAAATCCTTTTATGCTCACTTTGAAGAAAACAACACCGAGTCTTACATGAAAGCCCCTGTTGTCCAGATGACTGTGTGATCTCGCTCTCTGTGGCCGATGTGAATAAATCTTTTAAACAGGTAAACACTTGCAAGGCCGCCGGGCCAGACAGAATAGCGTTCTCAGAGCATGTGCAGACCAGCTGGCAAGTGTCTTGAAAGACAATTAGAATCTCTCCTTGTCCCAGTCTGTAATCCCAACATGCTTCAAGATGACCACCATTGTCCCTGTTCCCAAGAACTCCAAGGTAACCTGCCTAAATGACTATTGTCTTGTAGCATTCACATCTGTATGAAGTGCTTTGAAAGGCTGGTCATGACACATATCAACACCATCATCCAAGACACCCTAGACCAACTCTAATTTGCATTCTGCCCCAACATATCAATTTCATTTCACACTGCTCTCTCCCACCTGGACAAGAGTGGAATAACTATGTGAGAATGCTGTTCACAGCTCAGCGTTCAACACCATAGTCTCCTCCAAGCTCCTCACCAAGCTCGGGACCCTGGGACTGAACACCTCCCTCTGAAACTGGATCCGGGAGTACAGGGATTACAGGAGAGTTTAAGACCCTCAACACGGGGGCCCCTCAGTAGTGTGCTTAGTCCCCTCCTGTACTCCCTGTTCACCCACGACTGTGTGGCCACGCACGACTCCAACACCATCATCAAGTTTGCTGATGATACGCCGGTGGTAGGCCTGATCACCGACGGCCATGAGATAGCCTACAATGAGGAGCTCAGAGACATGGCAGTGTGGTACCAATGTCAACATCCTCTCCCTCAATGTCAGTAAGACCAAGGAGCTGATCGTGGACTACAGGAAAAAGAGGGGAGAGCACACCCCCATCCACATCGGCGAGGCTGTAGTGAGGCGGGTCGAGAGCATCAAGTTCATTGGTTTCCACATCACTAAGGACTTAGCAGGGTCCATACACACCTGCACAGTTGTGAAGAGGGCAAGATAGCATCTCTTCCCCCCCAGGACACAAAAAATATTTGGCATTGACCCACAGATTCCCAAAAAGTTCTACAGCTGCACCATCGAGAGCATCTTGACTGGCTGCATCACCGCTTGGAATGGCAAATGCACCGGACCTCGACTGCAGCCATCCAAGACATCTATATCAGGTGGTGTCAGAGGAAGGCACAAAAAATTTGCAAAGACTTCAGCCACCCAACCCATAGACTGTTCACTGTGCTACCATCTCGCAAACTGACTAACAGGCTCAGAGACAGCTTCTCCCCCCAAGCCATAAGACTTCTAAATAGCCATAAGACTGCTAAATAGATAATTAAATTGTTCCCCAGACTATCTGCATTGACCCTATCTATGCACACTTACAAGACTATATATACACTCACTCACACACACTACACTGACACTCTCACACACTACACTGACACTCTCACACAAACCCACACACAGACATAACACACACACCCCCCCACATATACTTTCACACTCATCATATGCTGATGCTACTTTGTTTTTTATTTGACTCTTATTATTATTATTATCTATTCTGATGCCTAGTCACTTTACCCTGCCTTTATATACAGATCTACCTCAAATACATTGTACTCCTGCACAGTGATATGGTACTGGTACTTCCTGTATATAGCTTCATTCTTGTGTTACTATATTCTTCTTATGTTTAACTCTGCATCATTGGGAACGGCTCCTAAGCAAGCATATCACAGTATCACAGTATTCGGCGCATGTGATAAATAACATTTGATTGATTGACACACACGTGATGTAGTTCAGAACATCAGCTGGCAGTCACACCACTGGCTTGTTGTTCCCTGATAACAGAGAGCTGGGATATGGCATGGGTGGAAACAGAGAAGGGGAACATACATACACACATTCACTCACTCACATGTGCTCATGTTTCTCGCAAACAGTGAACGCAAATAAACACTACATGCTCAGACACAGAAATACAGTACATATTCACGCACACAGCACTTACAAACACTAACCCACACATACAGTGCACACAAATAAAAATTGTACTCACACATCCAGTAAAACACCCCCAAAAGACAACTTTATTCACACATCCAGTACACCTAAACAAACCACTGATGCTAAAAACACCTCAATCAATTCACACGGCAGCACAGCCCACAGTAAATCCCCCAAGGTGAAGGGTTGGCCTCCATCATGTTAGTCTTTGTATAGCTAACCTCCATTCAGCAGTTCACTCCTGCTGCTGCCCGGCTGCTACAGCCTGCTGCCCTAACTTGACCTTATTCATGCCTCCCCAAGGACACTTCCTTCCTTTTCATTGGTCTTCCCTTTCTACTCCTTCAAAAAACAACTTGACTCTTCACCATGGGACAATGTAGGGCTGGCCTTTTCCTTCTTTCCTTCAGGCCTGCTTTCTTTCCCTTCCTCCATCTGAGCAGGTTTGGGTTTGTGTGAACCGTTAAGACCCGGTTTCCTGACATGAGAGGAGAAGGGTGGAATGGGAGGAGGACAAAAAGCAAAGGATAAGGCTTTTCGGAGTTCTCTCCTGGGGGTATGGAAGCAACAATGGGTCTTGGTGAAGAATGGAAAAAAAGATGGGAATAGAAGAAAACGGGTCTAATGGAGGCCATGAGACGTTTTCTTGGGCGGAGGTTAGACGAGAAGGGAGAGACACGGTCAAATGAAAACGCTAACCTCGATGAGTGAACTTAAACCGTAATGTTCTAAAATTTGAACCCAATGGCACAGTTTGAGTGCGTTGTTGTGTAAGGGAAGGACAGGAGGAAGTTGAAGTGCACGTCCACTACAACATAAAGGCCAGTTTCGACTTTCTTTTCAACATGGCCGACTTGTTCTTTTCTTTAACCCCCTAAGGTTGATGTACGAGCCCCCGAGAAATTCTAATTCACATAATACAAAAATCCCCAAAACATTCTGTCAGTTTAAGGTAGAGATATCTGTTTTCCTGCATATCTGGGCTACACACTAATATGACCCCTCGGAACGGAGAGACTCTCACGGACACGTATATGTCGGTTGTTTTGCTCTAGGACGCCCACAGGCCTCACAAGACTTGTCTGAAAGTCCCCCGGTACCAGTTGAAACATTTTTACAGAAGTATATATGGAGACTGTTTAGTGCCAAAAACAAGGGGTAAATAGATGTAAAATAATAATAATGTTTCCTTATCTCTCTCAGATATACAGGGCCTTCGGAAAGTATTCAAACCCATTGACTTTTTCCACATTTTGTTAGATCACAGCCTTATTCTAAAATTGATAAAATTTCCCCCTCAATCTACACACAATAGCCCATAATGACAAAGTAGTTTTTTTGTGCTAATTTATTAAAAATAAAAAAACTGAAATATTACATTTAAATAAGTATTCAGACGCTTTACTCAAGTACTTTGTTGAAGCACCTTTGGCAGCGATTACAGCCTCGATTCTTCTTGGGTATGACATTACATGCTTGGTACACCTGTATTTGAGGTGTTTCTCCCATTATTCTCTGCAGATCCTCTGATTGTTTAAAACCACATTCCAGACGGTGTCTATTCCACAAGTTACCACCAGCTAAATCTATGACATTACAATGCCTATTCATTTTGTTCCATCTGACTGCGCAATCCACTGTCTCATCAGCACAGCCAAACAATTTATAAACTTGATCTCCACTATAAAAAGCATCTAGACATTATCTGACATTTCTTTTAGACTAACATTTAGTTTTCAACAGCGGAGATTTGTGTATACCTTGCTGTCTGTGTCTCTGACATTTGCAACAGTGTTTCAATATTGAAATTCGATCTCCAGGTGTCCTATAGTAATGAACGTGTTGGGAGGCGGGACGAGACAGGCAGGCAGCGTTTCTCAGTCAGTCGAGCGTCACTACTTCACAGGAGAGTCATTTGAACTTAAAATGCATTTGATTTAAAAAAAGTTTTGGCCAGAAATGCTTCTGTGCTTTAATAACAAACGTGTATGCCATCTGTAAAAACAAAGACAATTGTTAAATTTGGAGCCTAGTTGGTTTAGCCATGGAAAATGTAGGAACCTTCCCGATAGCCATGATTTGCTGAAATAATGGCTTGGCTGGACATGCCGAGAGATGAGCTCAGATTGGTCTTCCATGTATACGGTTATGTCTATAACGTGAGCTGGTCAGTATGTGTAGGCTTTTTTGAAAGATATCACGTAGTAGGACCGCGTTTTGAAATCAGTGGAATTAGAGTATGATAGCTAAGGAGATTGAGAAATTCTGGCGTTTGATTGCACATATGCAGAGTGAGTCGAAAAGAGAACACACAGAAGGCTATTGTATAAAACACCTGTCTCCGGATTACATCTTCAAACTAAGGGCAACCATGGCATCCGTCACAGAGAGGGAGAAGCGTCCATCCATGTATATGGGTAAGATAGTCTAGCTAGTGACATTTTCAGATATTACACATTTCAAATTTTGTCAGAAAGTCATTTTTATTTAAAGTTAAAGAGTACTGTTAGCTAGCTAGCTAGCATTAGCTGGCTGGCTCGCTAACTAACGTTACATATAGGATCTATGTAGTAATATAATTCGTATCTCAGAGACATTTGCATTACTAGTTATACCCTAATGTTAGCAACTAGCTAACAATGAACCTGGTTGGTTAGCTACATGCAGATTCATGCAGGGTAGTAATGTTATTAGTTGGTTCATTGTTTAGCTAGCTACTGTAGCTACATGTCTAAACAAAATATTCCACTATCTATGCAAGTAACCATTTCAATAGAATGTTCGTGATTTCACTGAGACAACTGTCGATAGATGTAGTTGGTAAATTCGCCCTGGCTATCTACTCCGATTTCAGAGCACTCTCATCTGAGTGTGCCAGAATGCAGAATAACTGACAAATTTACGAACGCTCAACACCAGTTGAATATGGCCAGTGTCAGTAAACGTTAACAAAAAAGCGTAATTAAATTGTTGCCAGCCACACAGTTACAGTCACCGACGCTATTGATAACGTAAAAATAGCCTAACTAGCTCTGATAGGGCGAGTAAAATGGTCAGAGTGAGTTGTTCTCTCATTTGCATCTGGAAGTAGCTAGCAAGCTAGCCAACATTAGCCAGTTAGCTTTAGTGCTTGCCAGCTGTTGTTAGGGTCAGAACCTTCGGATCAACCCTACTCCTCAGCCAGAGCGTCCAGTGTGCGCTCTGAATGCCCCGAGAGCGAAATGCTCTGAATTTACGAACAGAGAATCTGACAATGCTCTGAGTTTACCAAAGCCCAGAGCGCACTCTGAGCGCACTCTGGCATTCCAGATTGAATTTATGAACACACCCGCAGTATAAACCAGCCTTTAGTCTTGACATCTTTGGTTGTTAAGTACATGGCCTCACATGTGAATACTTAAAGAGATGGGTGAGGCTAAGGATTAAGAGGGTGTGAACGATGCTGAATGGGTGTAGACAAAGAAAAGCTCTCCAGTAGGTTTACCAAAACATTCAAAGGGCGGTTAGAAGTTTATCAACTTTCAAAACAGAATTACTTTCCCATTTTTCTTCAACTGTAGCGTATGATATACCATTTTCTAGTTCTGAGTCTCTACTTTTATCCAACATAAAAAACACCATTTCACAAATGCCGGTCGGTCACAAATGAAAAATTTTAAACGAAACGAAGTGCAGCTAGTTTGCAGTCTTTCCAGCTTCAGTTTGAAGTGATTGTGTTAGCTGTATTGTTGGCTAGCTCCTCTGAACAACAGTGTGCTGACGAGAGAACACATTTTCTATGCCAGGCAAAATCGTGCCTCATTAACTAATTGTTATGGATGTGTCCAAATAAATGCCACTAGAAAACAGTTCAAACAAATGCAAATGCAGCTACTGTTGTTATTTTGGCTGCAGTGTTTGACATGACTGTAAGTTAGCCATAGTTGGCTAGCTAGCAAGTAAGGGATAAGAACGCTGCCAGCCAGTATGACAATGGAACATTTAGAACAAACGACTGGGTTGCATCCATCGATAAAGAACAGAAAAACTGAATGACTGGGTTGCGTCTCTGGCAACCGAACCGATAAAACAAATGACTAGCCAGCTTGGGTAGCAACCCTAGCTTTGTGTCAGGACTATATCTTGTGGAAGGATGAAATAGTATGAATAAATTCATCAAAATAACATTTTTTAGGAAAATATGTCAATCATTATTTGAATACGTTTGTAACTCGTTGTATAATAGTGATAATGCCCTCGAAGCCGGTGTTTGGAGTATATATTAGCACGGTTTGCCGGCCCGAGACGAATCAACACCCGTGCCTATATATCCTCCAAACACTGGCTTCTCAGGCATTATCACTTAATTGTATTCTGTCTGTAACTGTAGAATCCTCCTCCTAGGACCCTCCATTGTTAGTCAGAAAGCACCTTCAGATGTCACTCAACACTCACTGGAGGAGAAGAGGACAAGGCAAGAAAGCTGGAGCCATTGGTCCTCTGTGCAGTGTTTTGTGGGCACACACATTGATACACACACACACACACACACAAACAAATTGATATACACACCCACACAAACAAGCATGCACACATTGAAAAAGACACATACACACACATTCAGAAAAGTCCAATACAGTCTCACACAATCAACCAGTATGTAGTGTGTCTAATGACAAACTCAATAAACCACAGCCAGGAAACAAAACCATAAGTCACTCCTCACTCTGTAAAGAAATTGTTTGTGTGTGTGTGTGTGGATTCTTTTTAATCTGACCCCCCCAGTCTCTTCCTGCTGTTATTCAGCACTTGCAGGACATGGCTGCTTCCTGTGTGAGTAAGAACTTCCTGTGGTGTACAGGATGTTGTGGAACAATGTGGATCTCTTCACATAGACCAACCAGGCTTCCTTAGACTTCAAAAAGCCCCAACGTTAGCGACATTCCCAAAAGGCCACAGATCAGCCTTGGTAAGCAATTTCGTCTACAACCTTGGCATGCCTTCCAGTCCCCAATTCTTAGCGGTCTATACCCTTTTCCGTAGGTCCTTGGAAAGGACGACATTCCTGAAGCATTGTAAAATAAACAACAACACAAGGTATTTTTGAGGGGGGTGCTTCCATCTGACTATTATTAGCTATAGGAATTCTTCTTCATTCCCGGCCTGCCTGTCAAAGGTAGCAGTGAGACATTCATCACAGCCAGTGCAGCTCTGATGAGAAATTCCTTTGACAGCGAAGGGAGAGGGAAGAAAAAAGTAAAGGGGGAGACAGGGGAGACCTGACCCCTCATCTGACAGCGGCAGGAGAAGGAAAAGAGGAGAAGGGGAGACGGAGGGGGAGACCTGAAGACCTGACCCTAAATCTAACCTAGGGTATTTACCCTGAAGGGAATCTCAGAGGTGGAGTTCAGCCATCAGCAAGACAAAAGGGCAGTTTGTGAAAAGCTGTAGCAGGAAAATAAGGAAGAGGGGGACCTGGGAGGAATGGTGTAAACGGCATTCCGCTTGAGGATGGCAGAGGGAGACACAGAGAGAGCAGCTGGGGAATGATGCGGGTCAGACATGGTCATTCCGGGTCACACTCCACCTCTCAGCTGAGGTAAACAACACCTAGATCCTCACATGGTCTTCTCTGGAGACTGTGTGCGAGATACATCCATGTATCACAAGAGGGGAAAACACCTAGCTCGTCATAAGATAACACAAGGATATTTTGCAGTTGGTTTCTCCATTAACACTGCATGAGTTACTGTATATACATTACAACAGAGCTACACACCAGCTAGCACGTCATGGAAGAACAGTGTAACTTTGTAGCAGGCTTATAGGCTACATATTATAACCAGTAATACAATTTAATTCAAGTTTTTTTCCCATGTACATCATTTCAAAGCGTAGAAATGTTTAAAATGTGGATTAGAATATACTATTACCTTGCTCTCCATAGAAGAAACCTATTGAACAGAATAGCATGGAGCCCAATTCCAAAGCAGTGTCGGTAGACTGGTTTCCAGGCTCTGAGTTTATCTGAGCAGTAAATTGCGCAGTCTTTATCATCTCCACACAGAAGTTCCTGTGTCAACTTTGCTGTCTAAGCCAGAGATATCAGTACAACGTCAGGACATGAGAATAGAGTGGTACATGACAGGCAGAACTGTCCCAATTCACAGGCTAATGCATGCCCTCAACTCAATGCCAATCAAAAGTTAGTTTGTTACTGTATTCATTGGTGAAAAACCACATATACCAAAGTGGAAAGCTCAAGCTCCTGGACATCAATGTAACGATGACGCTGAAAGTCTGGAAGCAAGGTCAGAGACTGAATACATTTAATAAATTACAAAATTATATTAAAATACCTCATCAGAAGCTTATTTAATAGACGTTTTTATATCAATATCAAATAATTGTACATTAACTGACACAGGCCATAATAATCAAGTACCTTACTGTCACGCCCTGACCATAGAGAGCCTTTTTATTCTCTATTTTGGTTAGGTCGGGGTGTGACTAGGGTGAGTAATCTAGGTTGTTTATTTCTATGTTGGCCTGGTATGGTTCCCAATCAAAGGCAGCTGTTTGTCGTTGTCTCTGATTGGGGATCATATTTAGGCAGCCATTTTCCCACTATGTTTTGTGGGATCTTGTTTATGTGTAGTTGCATGTGAGCACGTCATTTATTTCACGTTTTGTTCTTTCTTTATTGTTTTTGTGCGTTTCATTCAATAAACATGTGGAACCCATATCATGCTGCGCTTTGGTCCGAATGTTATTAAGGGCTGATTTCAAGGTTTTACTGCTAACCTACAAAGCATTACATGGGCTTGCTCCTACCTATCTTTCCGATTTGGTCCTGCCATACATACCTACACGTACGCTACGGTCGTCACAAGACGCAGGCCTCCTAATTGTCCCTAGAATTTCTAAGCAAACAGCTGGAGGCAGGGCTTTCTCCTATAGAGCTCCATTTTTATGGAATGGTCTGCCTACCCATGTGAGAGACGCAGACTCGGTCTCAACCTTTAAGTATTTACTGAAGACTCATCTCTTCAGTGGGTCATATGATTGAGTATAGTCTGGCCCAGGAGTGTGAAGGTGAACGGAAAGGGCTCTGGAGCAACGAACCGCCCTTGCTGTCTCTGCCTGACCGGTTCCCCTCTCTCCACTGGGATTCTCTGCCTCTAACCCTATTACAGGGGCTGAATCACTGGCTTACTGGTGCTCTTTCATGCCGTCCCTAGGAGGGGTGCGTCACTTGAGTGGGTTGAGTCACTGACGTGATCTTCCTGTCTGGGTTGGCGCCCCCCTTGGGTTGTGCCGTGGCGGAGATCTTTGTGGGGTATACTCGGCCTTGTCTCAGGATGGTAAGTTGGTGGTTGATATCCCTCTATGTGGTGGGGGCTGTGCTTTGGCAAAGTGGGTGGGGTTATATCCTTCCTGTTTGGCCCTGTCTGGGGGTATCATCGGATGGGGCCACAGTGTCTCCTGACCCCTCCTGTCTCAGCCTCCAGATATTTATGCTGCAGTAGTTTATGTGTCGGGGGGCTAGGGTCAGTTTGTTATATCTGGAGTACTTCTCCTGTCTTATCCTGTGTCCTGTGTGAATTTAAGTATGCTCTCTCTAATTCTCTCTTTCTTTCTCTCTCTCGGAGGACCTGAGCCCTAGGACCATGCCTCAGGACTACCTGGCATGACTCCTGCTGTCCCCAGTCCATCTGGCCGTGCTGCTGCTCCAGTTTCAACTGTTCTGCCTGCGGCTATGGAACCCTGACCTGTTCACCGGACGTGCTACCTGTCCCAGACCTGCTGTTTTCAACTCTCTGAGACAGCAGGAGCGGTAGAGATACTCTTAATGATCGGCTATGAAAAGCCAACTGACATTTACTCCTGTTGTGCTGACTTGCTGCACCCTCGACAATTACTGTGATTATTATTATTTGACCATGCTGGTCATTTATGAACATTTGAACATCTTGGCCATGTTCTGTTATAATCTCCACCCGGCACAGCCAGAAGAGGACTGGCCACCCCTCATAGCCTGGTTCCTCTCTAGGTTTTGGCCTTTCTAGGGAGTTTTTCCTAGCCACCGTGCTTCTACACCTGCATTGCTTGCTGTTTGGGGTTTTAGGCAGGGTTTCTGTACAGCACTTTGAGATATCAGCTGAAGTAAGAAGGGCTATATAAATACATTTGATTTGATTTATTACGACGATTGTGACACTTACTGTAATAGAGTTCCATGAAAATGGGCAAAAATAGGTTTTTAGCAAAAAACTATTTTTCAAGCAAGAATTTTGTAGGACTGGGGGAGGGGAAAACTGAAAACTAGGTGTTATTGGCAGAGGTCTGGAACTCTCTTTGTTATTGTTCTATTAACCAATTTACCGCATAGCGATGTCACCACGGAAAGCCGAAACTCCCGCCCATGCAAACCTGCTGATTAGAAGGTCTTGTGTAGATTGTATTTTCAACCAGCAACTATCAGGAATTAACACTGGTTAAAAAAATCACACTTTTACAGTGTTAGTTTTATCAGCTGTTGTACAATATGATACAAAACACAGGGGAAAACATAATTTTAAACTGCACTGGGCCTTTAAACATTGGCATTCCTGAAATGAGATTTGGAAGATGAAGTAAGTGCTGGATAATGTGGTTCTTGTTGGGTCAGTAGCACATGGGTAGAGAACAATATCATTTTCTCTGTAGCACAGACCGTGTTGTGTTACCATTGGATATGGAGACATGACCGCGGGTACATTATGGTCATATAAAGTTCAGATGAGTTATGAAACTTGGTTAACGTCCATGAGGTAGTTATGAGCATGAACATGTCAGATAAAGGGTGAAATAGATAGTGAGTAAACAAGGAGATGAATATGACATAGACGTTGTACTGTTTGACCATCAACATGATCTATTGGCTGTATCGTGCCTGTAGGAAAAGGACTGGGCTTTCTGTTGTTGTTCAAGGTGCTTTGGCGTGCATCCTAAATGGAACCCTACCCTCTATGTAGTCATATAGAGCCTTATGGGTCCTGGTCAAAAGTAGTGCACTAAATAAGGAATTGGGTTCTATTTGGGAAGAAGCCGTGTTCTCTCTGTGGGATCAATGTGCTATACACAGACATAGAGAGAGCAGGGTGTTCTCTCAGCTAATGTCAGCGATGAAGACTCCCCAACTAGCTGTCTAACACCTCCTAAACACAACACCACCACACACACTCTCTAACACAGTTGTTAGGAGTCAGGGTGACATAGGGATGGAATTACCTGACATCTCCCCAGGCAGGGAACAGGGTTACAGAACAGGCTGTACTGAAGAAGATGATGGAGGGAGATACAGAACAGGGAGTGAGAAAGAAGGAGATGGACCTCTGGGCAGTGGAGGGTGGGACTGAGGGATGAGAGAGAGAGACGATGAGAGAGAGAAAAAGAGGAAGGGAGAGCGAGTGAAACCATTATCAACTTCCATCTCCAGCCCCAACTAACCTCACAACTTAACTATGAGCTTGTGGAACCTGGCAACAGAGTATGGAGAGAAAGATCTGCCTTGAAACTCCCTGCGTGGAAGTGTGTGTCGAGCGTGTCTGAGTCAGTGTGTGTTTATCAACTGGTAAACGGCTTGTTCACTGACATAGTGAGTGTGTCTCATCCCTCTCTACACAATACTTGCCAAAGCACTGCTATGGCAACCGGTGCCATTAACGCACCCAACAGGCAGTCACTACCTACACAAACACACATGCACACATGCACACACACACACACACACACATCCACACGCAAACACACTGCATGGAGGGTGACGAGAGGGGCCTGCTGGATCTTCTCCCCACAGCCAGACGTCAAGGGCTAGTTTGTTGTGGATGTCTTGTTGTGGACACCATACTACCTCCTATGCCAACCCACGCCTGTACACTACACACTCAGAGGGAAATTAGGTAGGTAATGACAAGAGGTTTGTCGGGAAGAGAGGAGCTGGACAGAGAAGCTACATCCCTCCCTCACTTGGCAATGGCAGTCCTGTCAACCTTTTCAAGTCTCTTCTGAACTTTGGGCCTGGGTGACTGTTAAGTTGAGCACTTGAGGACAAAAAAAGCTGTATGCAAATAAAACATGATTGATCTGAGTGCACTGTCCACCTCTCCCTCAGTCTCTCAGCTCTCCTGCACTTTATAAGGCCTTAGAAGCAAATCCCCACTCACCAATGTTTCTCCACACTGTTCCTGAATCAGTGCCAAGCAACATTTCGTTCTAAATGGATGAAGGCAGACTGTTCCCATAGCCCATTCCCACTGTGTCTCACAATGCTGCTTCTAAGACCCCAGCACGCTAAAGCCTCAGAGGAAGCAGCCACACAATCACCGCCACACAAACAAACAAAAGAGCTTCTCTTCATTAGCTGGGGATTACCAAGCCATTGTGGCAGGGATTTAAGAAAACATTTCATTTTAGGCTGAGGGACTGAGCTCCTGTAGAACACTGTGGAGAGGGAGCTAACGCAAGGCTGACCTTATGGCAGGGTCAAGTCTAGAGGTTTGGTTAGTGGGGTGTGGGTTGGTACGATAAGTTATGAAAATATATGCACTCACTACTGTAAGTCGCTCTGGATAAGAGCCTCTGCTATATGACTAAAATGTCAAAATGTTAAATGGCTGGCCCACTTGGTAGCAACACCACCTGATGGGGATTGGAGCTGGGAACTTTGGACAGACCGCCTGGCTGCATTCTGCAGACTACTGGGCATGGGCATTCTGAATGGCAACTTATCATGGCTACGTCCCAAGGAAAAAGAGTACCATTCATGATGTCCATAACTTGGTAGCCTGATACTGAATACCAAGTTGACCTTCAGCTCCTAGGTACTTGTGCAGATCTGAAATGATTATATTTTAGGACAGGTACAACACATTAGGAACACCCTCCTAACATTGAGTTGAACACCCCCCCTTTTGCCCTCAGAACAGGCTCAATTCGTCGGGGCATGGACTCTAGAAGGTGTCGAATGCCTTCCACAGGGATGCTGGCCTATGTTGACTCCAATGCTTCCCACTCTTGTGTCAGGTTGGCTGGATGTCCTTTGAGTGGTGGACCATTCATGACACACTCAAACCAGTGCGCCTGGCAGCTACTACCATATTCCATTCAAAGGCACTTACATTTTTTGTCTTGCCAATTCACACTTTGAATGGCACACATACACAATCCATGCCTCAATTGTCTCAAGGCTTAAAAATCCTTCTTTAAACTGTCTCCTCCCATTCATCTACACTGATTGAAGTGGATTTAACAAGTTACATCAATAAGGGATCATAGCTTTCACCTGGATTCACCTGGTCAGTCTATCTCATGGAATGAGAAATGTTTTGTATAGTCAGTGCATATCCTATACTCTGAACTTGGTCAGCCAGAGGAGGATTCCTCTAAATGTTTATTGCTTCCAGCTAGAGTTTTCTCTTGCCACTGTGCTACTACATGCTCTTTGTGGGTTTAGGGAGGGTAATCAACATACTGAAAGTATTTTGTGCATAAGCACCGATCTTTCATTAATACACCATATATACACAAAGTATGTGGGCACCCCTTCAAATTAGTGGATTCGGCTATTTCAGCTACACCCTTTGCTGACTGGTGTATAAAATAGTGCACATAGCCATGCAATCTCCTTAGACAAACATTGGCAGTATAATGGGCTTACTGAAGAGCTCAATGACTTTCAACATGGCACCGTCATAGGATGTTACCTTCCCAACAAGTCAGTTGGTCAAATGCCTGCACTGCTAGAGCTGCCCCAGTCAACTTTAAGGGCTGTTATTGTGAAGTGGAAACATCTAGGATCAACAACGGCTCAGCCGCGAAGTGATAGGCCACACAAGCTCACAGAACTGGTCCGCCGAGTGCTGAAATGCGTAAATTGTCTGTCCTTTGTTGCAACACTTCTGAACTGCCTCTGGAAGCAAAGTCAGCACAACAACTGTTCGTCGGGAGCGTCATGAAATGGGTTTCCATGGCCGAGCAACCACAAACAAGCCTAAGATCACCATGCACAATGCCAAGCGTCAGCTGGAGTGGTGTAAAGCTCGCCGCCATTGGACTCTGGAGCAGTGGAAATGCATTCTCTGTAGTGATGAATCACGCTTCACCATCTGGCAGTCCGATGGACTAATCTGTGTTTGGAGGATGCCAGGAGAACGCTACTTGCCCCAATGCATAGTGCCAACTGTAAAGTTTGGTGGAGGAGGAATAATGGTCTGGAGCTGTTTTTCCACTGCCAGGCCTCTTAGTTCCAGTGAAGGGAAATCTTAACTCTACAGCATACAATGACATTCTAAATGATTCTGTGCTTCCAACTTTGTGGCAACAGTTTGGGGGAGGCCCTTTCCTGTTTCAGCATGACAATGACCCCGTGCACAAAGTGAGGTCCATACAGAAATGTTTTGTCAAGATCGGTGTGGAAGAACTTGACTGACATAAACAAAGCCCTGACCTCAACCGCATCGAACACCTTTGGGATGAATTGGAACGCCGACTGCAAGCCAGGCCTAATGGCCCAACATCAGTGCCCGACCTCACTAATGCTCTTGTGGCTACATGGAAGCAAGTCCCCGCAGCAATGTTCCAACATCTAGTGGAAAGCCTTTCCAGAAGAGTGGAGGCTGTTATAGCAGCAAAGGGGGGACCAACCCCATATTAATGCCCAAGATTTTGGAATGAGATGTTCGACGAGCAGGTGTCCACATACCTTTGGTAATGTAGTGTACTTGGCAATGGCAGATCTCAAATCACATTTCCAAATTTGTATTGACTACAGAACTTGTCTAAGTTGTCAATGTAAATGTAACCATTCAGAAAGATAATGAATATAATCTTAATACTAATAATTATGATTGTGAATAAATGCGTCCTTAAGAGGTTGAATAGTTTGTTTGACATTGAGCTGTTCAACAAAGGGAGTCTCCGATTAGATTAGAGAACAGAGAGCTGGCTGGGTGGAGGCCAACACTGTACTGGCTGGAGCTGTCCACATGTCATTCCTCATCTATCCCTCCCTCACTTCTCTCTCTCTGTTCTCTCTACTTTTTCTCTCTCTTTCTCTCGACTCGATCGCTCTCTCTCCCTCTCCCTCTCTTTCTCACACACATGACTGCACGCACCTATGCGCACCTGTGCTCACACACACACGCACGCACGCACACGCAGGCACGCACACACGCACAATAATAATATTTGGCACCTTCGTAGTTGTGAAGAATAGAAAACAATGAAGACTCTTTGTCAGGGTGCAGGGACAATGTTTACCATTTTTAAATGAAATGACATATAAAAACAGTCGTCCAGTTTAACTACGGCCTGTATTATCTCTAGGAAAGGCGGGAAATCTATAAAGCAGGCAGGCACATCTCTTTAAGTTGCATAACCATTCTATTTGTTTTGACAGACAGCCAGTCACAAAGAAAGGCGTCCATGTCAGAACATTCTGACACTCCTTCATAAGCCCATGAAAACCTCATTCTGATGGCTCTTCTCAGAAGACCCGCTATCGCAGTCGCCCAGATAGCCTGCTCTTTCCCCCTCATGTCAGTGTGACTGTCTATCTCCAGAGCCACAATGTCTTCCCCTTTTCCTGCCTGTCTAGCAGCATCCCCTTGGAGGAATGCACATACTTAGCTAGCATTCTCCCTGCTCTAAATGGGTCCCTCCTCGAGTCTTACAGTATATTTACCCCAGCACACTGAAGGGTATTTGGATCATGCGTTACCCATTACATCTATCTCTATCTGGGTTGGCATTCACGCCACATAGTGCGCCACACAAGCATTCATTCAGTTGTATGTATAGCCTAGCATCATGCGCTAACCTCGCAGAATAATGTAGCAGGGTGTGTAGAGAAAATGTGTCACTGGCCACAACTCATCCCTACTAAACCCACTTAGTACATGTTTACTGCATTAGCTTTATCTAACACTTATCCGAATGGGATGAGGCAGGAAACAATGACCTGTGTTAGCAGGCGACATAACTCTTTGGAATGGAGTGTCTAGACCAATCAAGAATGGGTCATTGTCACTGTGGGCGAGTACAGAAGGGTTCTCTATTCCCTATGTCAGGGGTAGGCAATCCTGGTCCTGGAGGGACGCAGGCACTTCATGTTTAAGATTGAACTGATCTGGAAGACCAGGTGTGTTGAATTTAGGCAATCACTGAACTGATCACTGAGCTCAGTTGCTCTGGTGTGGTGTCTAGTTTGAACAAAATCTTGCTGTACCTGCGGCACTCCAGGAAAAGGGCTGCCTACCCCTGATCTATGTCATCAACTACTTTTGCCCTGAGCTTCTTAGGCTGCGATTCAAACCAACGCAGATAAACAACATCGCACTGCGATTGACTTTTAGAATGTTTGCACTGTATCAGAGGTGTAATCATGGTAACAGCCATAAAAACAGATGGCCAACTTCCTCATTAATGTCTCTTTACCTTGATGCATGCTCCATCCTTGTCATTACACCTGCCTCTCTCCCCAAAAGCTGAATTCCCCCCAACCCCCCTCCTCACCTCAATCAGCTCCAGTCCCAGCAGGCCTTTCCAAGTGGCCGACAGAACAGAAAAAGTTAGAGAGAGAGAAACTAATATGGGAGACTATTGCTCAAGACAGACAACACTATGTAACTATGCCAGTGCCCTAGTTTATTCTATGACATAGTAAGACACAGGATATGTATCATGAAGATCTATCTTTGCCACGTTAATGTGCCTCTTCACACACACACACCACACAACACACACCACACACACACACACACACACACACACACACACACACACACACACACACACACACACACACACACACACTTACAGTTATACCATCCTGTTCATCCTCTTCCCAAAACCTCCCTGCTGATGATGTTGGAAATAAACAAAGAATGGCTCATGTATCATGAGCATCACGTTTGGATAAAAGGTTGGTGAGTTCATATATGTTCTAAACCCATTTGTACTGGTCGTAAAAGGGAAGAAGAGATGGGAACCTTACTGGAGATGATCACTTACAAACCTCACAAAACCCATTGAGAAACTCCCCTGCTATAGGCCTACATCATGTATTGTGTATGTAATGTCAATAAAACATGTAATTCAATTACTATATAAACTCCAGTCAAGACAAGATTGGATAAACTGTGAAATACCATATATCAAACACC